>NC_041402.2:49669428-50013178 GCF_900747795.2 Erpetoichthys calabaricus | reverse complement strand
TTATATGGTTATTTTTATATTGTCATGCTTAGGTCACAGATTTGCGCAGAAACACAGGAGGTTGTAGAGAGACAGGAACGTTATTCAAACACTGCAAACAAACATTTGTCTCTTTTTCAAAAGTTTAAACTGTGCTCCATGACAAGACAGATGACAGTTCCATCTCACAATTAAAAGAATGCAAACATATCTTCCTCTTCAAAGGAGTGCCTGTCAGGAGCACAGAATGTCACATAGATAGAGAAAACAATCTCTAGCAAACAAATCAATGGTGCTGTTTGGCTTTTAAGTATGAAAAGCACCGCGGCACAAAGCTGTTGAAGGCAGCAGCTCACACCCCCTCCGTCAGGAGCAGGGAGGGAGAGAGAGAGAGAGAGAGAGAGTTTGTTTTTCAGTCAAAAATCAATACGTGCCCTTCGAGCTTTTAAGTATGCAAAGCACTGTGCAGCATGTCGTTTCAGGAAGCTGCACAAAAGATAGCAACGTGAAGATAATCTTTCAGCATTTTTAGACGAGCGTCCGTATCGTCTAGGTGTGCAAACAGCCCCCCTGCTCAATCCCCATACGTCAGGATCACAGATAGTCAGCGCAAGAGAGAGAGAAAAGTAAGTTGGGTAGCTTCTCAGCCATCTGCCAATAGCGTCCCTTGTATGAAATCAACTGGGCAAACCAACTGAGGAAGCATGTACCAGAAATTAAAAGACCCATTGTCCGCAGAAATCCGCGAACCAGCAAAAAATCCACGATATATATTTAAATATGCTTACATATAAAATCACAATTTAAATGACCGCTACGCGCGCGTGTTGACTCGGCGACGCCCAGAGCAGAAAGAACGCGCTCCGGCCACTCCAACCGCGCCATGCGGGGAGTGAGAGAGACGCCAATATCTCACACTCTCTCCCCCCTTAAAAAAATTAAATGGGTGTGAGTGAGACCACTGACCTCCCTCCCTTCTATTAGTTATAGGTTATAGTACGTTCGGCTTATCCATGAGTCCGGCTTATCTATGATAAGATTTTATTTTAAAAATTCGTATGATTTTTGGTCGCCGGCTTATACACGAGTCCGGCTTATAGACAAGAACCTAGGGTATGTGATATGACTTTCATTTGATCTTCTTAAAGAAACATGAAACAAAAAAAAAAGAGCATAATCTTTACCTTCGCAACTTTTCTCTATTGCACCACAACTGCCATAAATTCCCCCTCCTCACCCCCTTTCCTCCCACCCCGATGCACCTATGTCAGTATGTATAAATCAACAAAATGAACACCAGTGCTATTTATTGACATGTGGCATATTGTCGTGAACTGCATAATACTGTACTAAATATTAAACCTTTAAATGAAAATTTTATTTCACAAAATTTTTGAAGGTAGTATATAAATATGGCACTGTATGTGTATGTAATTCTTTAGGCTCACCAAACCCCCTGGCCTGCGCTACACACCACACACTTCACGTCTCTGCCGCTCGTGTTGTGAAGAGGGGGTTTGAACACACCCCAAGGAGACACAGTCGCTCCTCTGAAACCCCCTCTTAAACGGTGATACAATGGGAAACAATTTTTTTTTTACCTCCTCTTTGCTTGATCAGCTGCTGGCTTGCTGCTTCTGCCTTGCTGCATGATCTGCATCTCGTGCAGCACTTTGAACATTTAAAAGCCTGTATAGCAGCTGTCATTGTCATTACACTTTGTCTTTTATTTCCGGCCCAGGGCATGTTTAAATCACTTGGCACAAACTCTCATCTCACGGGATGGGAGTTCTTAATATTTTAGTTTATAATTTAAAAATGGAATAAGAATCTGAAAATCTAACAACATGACATTAAAGTTTGATCAGTTCTGAAAAGAATGATACCAAACATATACAGTCATATGAAAAAGTTTGGGATCACCTCTTAATTCTTTGGATTTTTGTTTATCATTGGCTGAGCTTTCAAAGTAGCAACTTCCTTTTAATATATGACATGCCTTATGGAAACAGTAGTATTTCAGCAGTGACATTAAGTTTATTGGATTAACAGAAAATATGCAATATGCATCATAACAAAATTAGGCAGGTGCATAAATTTGGGCACCCCAACAGAGATATTACATCAATACTTAGTTGAGCCTCCTTTTGCAAATATAACAGCCTCTAGACATCTCCTATAGCCTTTGATGAATGTCTGGATTCTGGATGGAGGTATTTTTGACCATTCTTTATACAAAATCTCTCCAGTTCAGTTAAATTTGATGGCTGCCGAGCATTGACAGCCTGCTTCAAATCATCCCATAGATTTTCGATGATATTCAAGTCAGGGGACTGGGAAGGCCATTCCAGAACATTGTACTTCTCCCTCTGCATGAATGCCTTTGTAGATTTCGAACTGTGTTTTGGGTCATTGTCTTATTGGAATATCCAACCCCTGCGTAACTTCAACTTTGTCACTGATGCTTGAACATTATCCTGAAGAATTTGTTGATATTGGGTTGAATTCATCCGACCCTCAACTTTAACAAGGGCCCCAGTCCCTGAACTAGCCACACAGCATGATGGAACCTCCACCAAATTTGACAGTAGGTAGCAGGTGTTTTTCATGGAATGTGGTGTTCTTCTTCCGCCATGCAAAGCGCTTTTTTGTTATGACCAAATAACTCAATTTTTGTGTCATCAGTCCAAAGCACTTTGTTGAAAAAGCACAAAATGAATCTGGCTTGTCTAAATGAGCATTTGCATACAACAAGTGACTCTGTTTGTGGCATGAGTGCAGAAAGGTCTTCTTTCTCATCACCCTGCCATACAGATGTTGTTTGTGCAAATTGCGCTGAATTGTAGAACGATGTACAGATACACCATCTGCAGCAAGATGTTCTTGCAGGTCTTTGGAGGTGATCTGTGGGTTGTTTGTAACCATTCGCACAATCCTGCGCATATGCCGCTCCTGTATTTTTCTTGGCCTGCCAGACTTGGGCAGCAACTGTGCCTATGGCCTTCCATTTCCTGATTACATTCCTTACAGTTGAAACTGACAGTTTAAACCTCTAAGATAGCTTTTTGTAGCCTTCCCCTAAACCATGATGCTGAACAATCTTTGTTTTCAGATCTTTTGAGAGTTGCTTTGAGGATCCCCTGCTGTCACTCTTCAGAGGAGAGTCAAAGGGAAGCACAACTTGCAATTGACCACCTTAAATACCTTTTCTCATGCTTGGACACACCTGTCTATGAAGTTCAAGGCTTTACAAGCTAATCCGACCAATTTGGTATTGCAAGTAATCAGTATTGAGCAGTTACATGCATTCAAATCAGCAAAATTACAAGGGTACCCAAATTTTTGCACAGCCAGTTTTTCACATTTGATTTAATATCATACTACTAAATACTGCTTCACTAAAAATCTTTGTTCGGAAAACACCCCAGTACTCAGTTGTTCCCAATAAATGAAAGACATACCACTGTTGTCTTTTTTGTTGAAAATAGAGTCAATTATTATGCAGGCTGAGAGGGCCAAACTTTTTCATATGACTGTATATGTAGGTTTTAAAATAAGCCCGATTTAAAGCGTGACAAAAAACGTGACATAAAATCGTTGCACAAAATCATTCCACTTTTAGGCTTAGTATTTTATATATGTTATGGCCGAATCGGTCAAAGTGGGAAGTGTACAGCCAAATCAGGAAATGGCCAATGTCGCTGTAAATTGACCAGCCAATGTCCGATCTTTTCCTCGATTTCGGGATTTGGCCAGGCAGTTTGCCAAATGACCTGAGGCGATCGGCCAAAGTCGGAAGAAAAAAGGCATGAGCAGCGATTTGTTGCGCACTTAGTAGTGCAATTGCATCGAGTGCAGTCTTGGCTGCTAGTCCGTGACTGGGAAGACACGATTGTTCGTAGTGATTTTTTCTATTGTGCCTACGGATTCCAGTGTGAGCAGTTTCTCATGCAGAATGGAAGACTCACTTCTGAATCTGCATCTGAAAGATTTTAAGCATCTTTGCACCTTGAGTGGACAGTCTTACATCAGCACATCGAATTTTGTCCAGGGAGTTCTCACCACTTCGTGAAATGGCCGGCCAAAGTAGCATATACATTGGTTATTTCTAGTAATTTGTGAAAATAACCAGGATCTATGCAGCGTTATTTTTGGGGTGTGTTTATCCCTATTCCTAATTAATAAATATAGTTAACTGTTGTCTTTTTATATCAATTTATCAGTTAACCAATTATCAATCTAACAAATAAGCAAATACAGCATGGACCTGATTGTAAAAAATATACTTTGATCTTATCTTTTTATTACTGTCTCTATCTCTATGCACAATCTGTATAATGAAGTTTAAAAACCTACAGGATAAAACGTTGTTAGGCCTACCTTCAACATTTATCTAGATTTCTAATTCTGTATTATTAATTGAATGACATTAAACAAAAGCACCTTTTTTGGTCCTAGCAAAACTGCTTTTTTATTACGTATAGTATTTACAAACATATAGCTAATATAATTTTTTTTTAAATTACTGTAATAGATATCTTAGCTCATTAAATATTCAAGTTGCAAGCAATTTAAATACTGTAATTTTAATCCTGTAGTATAACTATGCTTTTGGAAAACTTCAACTGTTTCAGTTTATACATTCAGCATCAATGTGTATTTTATTAAATATTTTATCTTATATTACACATCCCCTACTTCATCTTTAACAATACATGTTAAGAAAAGCATACAGTCTAAAACTGAGGTGATACAAAGTAAGGGGATCTCATTGATATTAAGTCTGAATATTTGGATCAAACAGTGGGAATGACGTTTCTTCAAGTCACTGAGAGGCAATGTCCAGTGACTTAGGCAGGTCATTGAGCCAAATTCAATAGCACTGCCAATGTGTCCAGGAGACACGTGAGATACTGTATACATAACATGAATGAGGTGTTTATTTTCATTTTTTGCATTCTTTAACTAACTCACAGCATCTAACAATATCATTTTATTAACCAATCCTAAAGATCTAAACAACTTCAAAACCCATTTCTAGGGTACCCATTATCTTTTCATATCTCTTTCATTTTACTGTGCTGCATAAAACATCTGTTAGGAAAAGGTAATGCCAGGAGTCTTCTTACTGTATATGAGGTATACAGTGATAAACACAAAAACATTATACACAGTATGCATAAATGAATTTTTAGCATGTTTCTATTTTGAAAACACTTATTTATTTTTTTAACATTGCAGAGACATAAACATTAGACTTTGTGGCATTTATACCATATTTTCTTCACCTCTGAAACCTATATGATTAACATGTCATACACCAATCTGAAGTAAGAAAATAACGGTTATTATTTTATACACATTTTATAATAATTTTACTTAGCTTGTAATAAAGTAGAACACAATAACCAAAAGGAAATATAGACAAAGACTACAGAAAGGACACATTTACCAATAGAAAGACTCATTCAAATTATTTATAACAGACTTAAAAAATAAACAACAGTAAGAATGCCATGGGAGAGGTTGGAAAGAAAACATGACAACTACCTCACAAAAAAAACTATTCTACTCCTTTCTGTATTTCTGAATGGGCATCTTTCACCTCTTGTTGAAAAGTTTAAACCATCAATTTAAAACAAGCTAAATACATATAGTCATAGCATTTTACTTTGCTTTATCTGCAAAGGTGAGGTGCCAACCCCCCAACAGTAGCACATCTGCTTGTGGTGTAATATCACAGGCCTTTGACCCTGGTTCAATTTCCAATTCAAGATCCATCTCTGTAGTACCTATTTGTTCTCTTCATCTTCCATTTAGTTCCTCACAGGTCTCCAGTTTGCTCCATTAGTCTAAGCCATTTTGTTTCAGAGAATAATGTCACTTGCTGTGATTTGTATGTGTGAGCTTAGTGATTGTTTTCCTCCTAATGTCCACTAAATGATGAAAAATGCTTTGGCTCTCAGCATCCCTTTTCAAATATTACAAATTAACAAAATATCAGAAATACAGTGTTATTGCTTTTGAGTCTTCACCCTGTGTAATCGAATATGTATATTAAAATAATAAAAATGAATTGTCATGCAATGTGTCACATAATCAGTGCAGGAAAAGAATATATAAATGTAAGTGAAGACAAATATAAATTAAGCAAATAATGAATGCAACGTAAATAAATAAAATACCAAATATAAAGTAAATAAATCCATTATTCCTTTTTCCAATTTCACTCACTGGTATATGGGGAGCTAATGCTGTAGCACTGAATGCAAAGCAGGAACACCTAAATAAATGAAAAAAAGTCTGAATTAGCATAAACTGCCCTAATCTGGAGTGTTCATAACAAATGTAATGATTTAATTAATGTGGTAGAAGTACACAATAAACAAGAATAGCTGCACCAAATATTTGAAATATGCTTCTATTTGAAATTCGTCATTTTTCACCATCTGGGAGTGACTCTTAGAGGGCTCCACTACTAAAGAATCAAATATCAAAACAATTATCATATTCATAATCCACAACCTTGAAGTAGAATAAAATAACACTCCCCATGCCTATATTACTGATCCAAATTTTTTCCAAGTTTTGTGCAAAGGAATCATTTTGACCCATCATACCCCATTAGAGGATTAACTACTGAGGTCAGCTGATGTGACATGGACAACTTCAAGTCCTTCTGATAACCTTTGCTTAAGAAGTCTATTGGTTTACTCCTTCATAAGGGTGTCATTTCCTGTACAAGATATAGCCCAAAATGGCCTAAAAATTAGTATTTTTTTGGGCCTATAAGTCAAAAAATGGGGGGAAACACCAAATAGCTCAACTGTGTGAATAACTAGAGAGCAAAATGAATTTAATAGTATATCACTTGTGGGTTTTTTTCATACAGGTGAGTTAAGGAGGATACCGGAAAACAAAACTGAAGCGATTTCAAGGAGTTCACAAGTTATGAACACAATAAAACAAGCAAGAATATAATGTGACAATTTTAATACTAGTAGATTTCACAAGTAAATTAACAAACTAAAATTTTTGAAAAAAAAAAAAGATACCGGTATTAATTTTACTGTAAATATTTAAATGTCTTTAGGAAGTAAAAAGACAAATGTAGAATTTAGGCCAACAACGGCATTAAGACCTTAATATTGGTTTTATTTTTAAAAATGATTTAATAAAAAATAATAAGGATTTTGTAAATGTGAGATAAAATTAAATTCAATGTTTAAGATGATTTAAAAATGAAATAATTCACTTTATTTCAGGTTTGTTTCAAAGGATACTTACGTCACAAAAAAATATTGAGATAAATTACGAAGCACATGGAGCAGCCACAGTGGACCACACCGGCTGTTCTATTTTTGCTGTACATTAGTAATATGATGAATTGGCTGCTAGTGCTTCGATTATTGAATTTGCATATGCGCCCGCAGTGTATTATGGGACCGACTGTTCTGAATTACTGTACAAATCTGAGCACTTCACCTTTTATTAAGTGTAGTGTGGCTGTATTTGATTTTCTCTGTTGTGCTGACTTCAATGTAAAACTGGCTTGTGACTCAAGAAGGTTATCCCTGATTAGACTTTTTCCCTTATTTTTAAGAAAACATGAGTATTCCTCATGTCGACGTAATAAAGCTGTTACATAGAATGCTGTATACTCCTGTTATGTTCGCTTTAGCCAGCACTTTCATTAGTCTTACCCAATGGACTGGAATGCTGTTTTCGGCGAACAAAATGCTTTGCTGACATCTAGGTCGCTAATCCATTTACCATACACAGTATATTTTTAATTAACCACGTATTCGTTGTTGACTTCGTGTCTTACAAAGCTTGTGTCTAACCCTAACCCTTCACAGCCCACCAACAGCAGCACTATGCAATAAAAGCGCTACCTTCGACTACGCACTGAGCGGCGGGTGAGCAAAATGGACGGACGGGGCCGGCCGGCATCGCGCGCGAGCAGCTAGGAGGAGGAGGCGCGCTCAAGCGCTCTGCACACCTGCTCAGCGATGGCAGCAAGAGGACCACAGTAAAGCCGTTTTTTTCGTTCATTGTTTCCGTTTGTGAAAAGCTGATGGGGCGGGAGCGAAGACACGTCGCTCATTCATTCAGCGTTTCGAGACCTGAAGATGGGAATTAAAAGATAGGCAGCAGAAGAAAAAAAAACGTTCGCCTTGCCCTCTCGATGCTTTCCATCCATCGTCTTTCTTTCTTCCGACAATTCATGCGGGAGGATGCAACATCCTCTTCGTGATGGAGCTAAATACCAAAGCACTGAATGAATAACCTGAACAGCTGTGCTATCTTCATGGAAAGGAGACGATAACATTGCCCAGATTAATCAAGGGCTTTTTTTTTCTTCGTGGCTCCCCGTTCTTTTTCGCCTCTAGCCACCCAGATGAGGGCTAAGATCTGTTCACAAAACATGCACGACAGCAATGTAATCTTGCAACAGCAAAGCGCGCACTTCAGCGAAGGAGCTTCTTTTATGATGCGGCTGTGTACTTGCTAACCAAGGAATCGGGCATCTCAACAAGCACAGTAAGAAACAGATTTAAAGCCAGTCAGTGAATGTCGCCGTGTCAAATTGTGCATCCTAAAGCGTATGGAGATACTATTATACCTTTCCTCAGGTAAGTGCAAAATCGTGCGCTTGTGATGAATATCAGGTGCCAGTAATACAGCATGCACTGGCGTGTTGATGGAAATCAACTCTTGACATGCGTTATGTGTAATATTAACGAGGATGCCAAAAAAACATACTTGATCATATCTCGCTTAGCGGTTGTTCGTGCAACCACCCACTCACCTAGGATTACAGGATGTTGTGCCCCGTGAAGACAGGACGACGAAGTTCATCGGTGTGGGCGCAAGTTGTGGGAACGCCGCTGCTGTACTGCCAATGCAAGGTACTGTGGATGCAGCGTGCCACTGAATTTAACAACTGGTTGCGCATACGAAGTACGATGTATAACCCATTGTGAAACTAGAATTTCAGGCAATTTGCAATGAGCTGAAGAGGGGCTAGGAAGAAAACAGGGATAGGTGTTAAATAATTCTTAATACCACATTACCAAACGTATGCTTGGTTAAAACGACATTGCAGCAAATCGCAGATTCAGCTGTCATCAGCTATCCGATGAGAAGTGAAACAAGTTTTTATCGCGCCCTACCCATAAGGAGCGTTTCCAGTGCACTATAACTAGTGTTGTCTCATTTTTCTCTGGCTACACCCCAGAATCGTGATCCAGCCGATCTAATTTGCTGTTGTATTTAACAGCCTGATTGGCCTCGATTTTTATGCTCTGCTTCCCTTTACCAAAATCTTCTGCGCATGGTCCAGTTTTGTTAGACAAGTATTGTGACCAGATCCAAGAAAGCCTCTTTATCACTCTTATAATCTGACCTATATTTGTGATTTATCGAACTCAGTTACTAGTAACATGCAGTGCTCTCCAAAGAATGCTTTGTTCATTTCTTATTAGAGCCTTGCTATTATTTAATATTCCAGAAACCGAATAATTAGCAATAGCGTATGCATTTTAACCCATCAGCTTTTAATGGCTTGCCCTAATAATTAAGATTTGCTCAAAACACATTTGTTCAGCTTGAAGAAAAACTATAGGCTACACTATCTTACTGATATTCCAGGGATTTTAAAAAATAAAAGGCTTACCTAGGCGAAATTGGTGAAGAAACAGGTGATGTGTAAATTTTTCTGAAGGAGCAATGTATACAGCAACTGAGTATTCAATAAAAAGTAACTTTTCTAAACAAAGGCATCAAATTGTAAGCTACCTTATTTGCTTCTTAAAAGTAAACTGTAGTCTTCCTATGTACTGTTTTAAATAAATAAAGCCATGTGTGTTACATTGTCATAAGTCATATTTTGATATTACACATAAGCAGTTATTTGGTACAAATGTACATTTTTGGTGTTCACAGTCTTATCCAGTAATAAGCATGAATACTGCTTGACAGCGTTTCAGTGACAAAATAGATAAGTGGTAACTGTGTGCACTTTCAATTGCTACTTACAAAATATTTCTCAGAACAATATATAATGTGTTTTATGTATTTCATTTCCTGCCCAGTAGTAATGAATTTGTTAATATATTTTGTAAAGACACAGATTTCAAAAAATGTTAACATTTCTTATTTGCATGAAGAACAAGAAATGTAATTAATGAATTAAGTAATTAATTCAGTCATTCTTTCATTTATCCGATTCAGCGTTGTGGTGGACCAGTGGCTGTCCCCCTAGCAGTCAGTGCTGGATAGGACTCTTTTATATTTCTTTTTTCTTACTTTCATCATAAATACAGTTCACTGTCACTTATTTTTTGGAAGATGGAAGTATCTTGTAAGTAGTCTTATTAGCTTTGGGTTGTAAACACTTGCCTCTGTACAATCTAGTGGATAAATGATCAAAGGCAACATTTTTGTAAGGTGCAGCAAGACTGATTAGTACCCATTCTTATTTGCGACATGGCATCTTCTTCTACTTCTTCCTTTTCATCTTTTCCCACTTCTTTGTGAAGTTGATGTTTTATAGGTTTCTGCGTGATATTTATGGCTGGATGCCTTTCCTGATGTCAACTCACATTTATCTGGGCGTGGAACTGGCTCCAAAATGGAGGCTGGGTTATTTTCCACTTGGCATATTTCATTTTATTTCATCTTTTAACATGCAATCAAATTTGCTAAACGTTATGACATAACTAATTGCTTTTTATTTTTGCCTAATGCTTTTATTAAAAGATTCATGCATAACAAAGCAATTGTTTCCATATTAGTTCTCACAGCTAATTTACAGCAAATAGGTTATTCCAAATTTTCTCTGGGTATTGTCATCATTTCCCAAAGACTGACTGTTTAGTTCGATTGGCAACTCTATCAGGCTGATACAAATGAGTGTGGGTGTATTGTGTGAGTGTGATATTTCAATGACTGGCAACTGCTGACCAGGACTGGGTTCCTCTTTGTGACCAATGCTGAGTCTGGAGAAAAAAGATGGACCACATTAAGGCAAATTACTTAAACTGAAGGACCTATATGAGTAATCAACAGATAATCTCCTTTACATACAGTTATGTCCATCCATTTTTTTATAGTTGCTCAGCCAGGTGATAGTATACCTACAATCTTATATTAGGGCAATTAAGCATTACTAGAAAGATTGGTGGCAGGCCACCTGTGGCAACATGTGGCACTCTAATTATGTATAATGTTTAATAAATCTTAAGTTTGTAACTGTATTTCTTTGTTTGCAACCCACAAACATTTCTGTAGTTTTTTGATTTTTAGTGTACTTTGGTATATGCAATTTTGATTGCCTTGGCTCATACTATTTTATCATCTCTCCAATAGAATCCTGTCTAGTTGAAATATCTAAATAAATGTGATCACAATTTCACTCAAGCTATTTCCTATTATTTGTGGTTATATAAATACAAGCCATACTGTACCTTCTGTTTTTTTAGGTTGATTGGCATCATTATAATGGCCCCTTATGAAGGTGGGTGCGTGTATACATGACAGTGCCCGGCGATGGAGTGGTGTCTTATTCAGGGCTGGTTCCTGCCTTGCTCCAGTTCATGCAGGGTTTGGCTCTTGCTTGTAATCCTAATCTAGATTATGTGGTTTCTGAAATGGATGGGTAATTAGTAATGGGGGTAATAACCTAAGTAAATACTGGTAGGTAACCACTATAAATGAGGCGCCATTAGTGGCAAAATGTTGTGCATTTGTTTTTTTAAATCACAGTTTTATTATTTCTTAAATAGGGATACTGTATATTCTTTGCATTCCTTGCTTGAAAATAAAGTTATATCAGTTTGAATAATTTCAAACCACATCTTAACACAGTGTGCAGATGTCTACATACGCACAGCTGTCTGTTGAGAAACAAAACAGTACAGGCAAACTATGGTTCACAAAAGCACTTCCCTAATTTCTCTTCTAAGATAATATATTTTATAAGACTGCAAAAGCATTCACTTCAAAAAGGCATTTCTATGAGGTGGTGAGGTAAATCGATAAAGTATAGTACTGCTATTTTTATAATTATAAATTATCAATATACTGAAGACATTTACTTGAATATTTTTGAGCATAATTTTTAAGAAACAATGCATTTAATTGGTACTTGCATCAGTTAGCACTTCTGCAGAAGAAACAACTGAAATGACTTGTCAGATCTGCCCCCTGTATTTGTATATGTCTTGCAGGTGCTTTGTTTGCCATTTTATTATTGGGTAAATTTCATCTCCATGTAAATCTGATATGAGTTGCAGAAAATCTCTGCAAGAAAAAGAAAACAAAAATAAAAGAGCAATGTAGTGTATCACAGGGATGCAATTTTCCATATGGATAATTAACATCTAACCTTTATCAGTGTTTGAGAAACAAAATGTTCAATATACCGTAATGTGTGTGACAGCTTAGTAAGTAATTTACTATGAAAACAGCTGGCTGTTATCAACATAAATACTGTATTTGTAGTCCTCACAATTTTAAACACATAATTATGTATTTTCAATTAATATATTTTTAATAAGAAATACTCTGATCTCAATTATTGGTTGAATGTACTACTACATACAGAAGGGCTTATCTCACAAGGAATCTCTCAGATATAAAGTTAGATGATATACTAATATGTTTATTATATGCTGTACCTTAACTAAGTATTTTCAGTCTTACAGTAAAGACGGCTGAGATACCTGAAATCCATTTGCACAACTGAAAAAGATTTAAGTAGGATGGACTGAGTAAATTGTATTTCTTATTAGTTGTAATAGACTGACACATCTCTGCTTTTAGACATAATTTCAACACTATCTTTGGTCATATGAAAAAAAAATTATACATTGCAATATTTTGCACAACTGAATCACAATGCTTAAAATATTTCAAATACAAAAAAAACATAATGTTATTGTACTGTGTGACCCAGATATTGGGATGGTATTCTAATGTAGCATGTCTAGCAATTTTCAATAGACGCTCCCATTTTCTCAAAACAAATGTCCAAGCTGACTAAGTTTTTATGTTCGATTACCTCTCAGAATGATTGGTTAACTGAATACACAACTGCTGAAATTCATACTTCTCTTTACACTTTTGTGTGCCAATAGTATAGAATTGAAACATATGTATAAACTTGTAAAAACACAAAACAGCAGTGATTGATAAAATTAAAGAATAGTCAACTGAAAACCCATGAAATAATGAAATCAATAGCAAAATTCTCAGCCACTGAAGTGAATAACAAGACAAGGAAAACTGGGTAAGTTTCAAGAATGGAAGTGATATCAACCTGAATAGGCATCAGCAGGTTTCTACCAATGGGAGTTGTTTGACCTTCAATCAGATTGTATTATGGTGTTGACCATATAGTTAAATGCATTTGTTAAGAATAGCATTAATTTACCTCTTTATGTTTGTCATTTTAGTGGCTGACTCACTAATGCTTAGTTATTTGATCCCATATAACCTGTAAAACAATAATAAGTACATTTATTGTACAATTTAATTTACCAAATCCATGTATTATATACAGCTAGTGTGCTTTCTGCATTATGTAATTGTTTGAATATGAATATGCCTGTGAATATCTATAACTACATCATATTTGGCATGTAACTTAGCAAGAGCCTCTTATACTGTAAAATGCATATACAACCTACACAATTATGTAATTTCGTGACTTTAACACAATGTGATTTTTGGAAATCGTTTGAGAAAAGTGTAAAAAATCATTATCAAAAGTTATTGAAACACTCAAATGATAAAAAGTTCATTCAGAATAAACACACATTCTGAAATTAATTCATTTCTTTGGCTTTATTTGATCAGTTTTATTAATGAAGGAATCAAAAATGTATGGCCACACTGTGGCTTCTACTATAGCAAGTGTTGGTTGGGAAAAACTTCATTAGGTGGGGAGAGCTGTATATTAAATGTAAGTGAAAGGAGTTCTGTATCTCCAAATGAAGTTGTTCCAAACTCACCAGGAATAAAACAACTTGAAACAAAAAATGCATATTAGATTAGAATAGTGAAAATCTTATGTAAACTAGAATAATGAAAGTATTATAGGTGATGTGCAGCTGAATATATTAAGAACCCTTAATTCCCATAAAATAAATGTAATTTCAAATGTAAAATATACAAAAATACATAACACATTCAAATATTTTTTTTATAATCTATGTGATTTTTTTGTTAATGATTGAATGAAATAATAGATTACAATTAAGTGTTTTATGCAATATTATCCATCATTGATTTATGTATTCTTATTGCTTAGTAATCATCGTCTCCATTCTCATCTCTAATAAATGAGAAATGAAAAAGTAGAGAAAATTGAGAAGAACTGATATTGCTCTCTGGAGTAAAGATTCAGTTTTGATTGTGTTATTGTACTTGTATAAGCGCACAACAAAAAATATAATAACAAAAAGTCATTTGTACTCATTATTTTCTTTTTCATGTGCTGCTCTGTGGCATAGTAGCTAGTACTTTTGCCTCAACACTACGGAGACCCCGTTTTCTGTATGAGGTTTTCACATTATTCATTAATTCCCATGGTTACTCCAGTTTCCTGTCATATAAGATACGTGTTATGTTGATAGGCCTCTCTTATTTGTAGCTGTTTACTTGATTGAGAATGTGTGCTTCCTGAGATGAATTGGCATCCTAATCAGGTTTGGTTCTTTGGTTTAAAAGGCAGGTAGAATTTATGTTTTATAATGTTTGCTTGCTTGTAACTAATATGCACATCATGTTAGCATTCATTTTTTTGTTAATCCTGTGTTGTTTAGTTATTATGCATCTATGAGTACATTTCTTCATTATATTGTATCTATATTACATGGAAACAATGTATATTTAAATATAATTTAGTTTTTGTTTGTTGTACAAGATCTATGAGTGTTCCCTTTTCTGTTAATGTACTGGGAACACATTGTTCAAATCTTTCACTTTCTGGCATTTTTTCCTATGGATGTTGATTTTCAGATATTTATCGGGAAATGGGTGTTGAGCATACTGGATCAGTGATTTATCTGTTTTTGAACAGGAAGTGGAAAAAAATATTCTGTTTGATGTTGTGAAATCAGATGCAAATGTACAAATGGAATCACTTAAAAAAGTGGATGCTAACAATTTTACAAACTCAGAAAGAATTGCATTTTATTTTTTATTATTAAGCCGGTTCCATGGTGAGACCTAATATTTAAACAAAATATCAATCAGTTATTTTTATATTATTTCTACAAAATAGATGATCACTACATCTAAATTTAAATCTTGTCCTCAGTGTTCCTCTGAGTGTATGGGTGCATCATGGTGGGGCAATCGGTAGTTCTGTTGTGCTGCTTATAAATCTAGTGTCTGAAGTTTGAATTATACTGTCTTTGTGCAGTTATAGCATTTTCAGCTCTGCATAACCTAATTTACAGTTTTCAATTTATAAAGTCCAGTTAACCTAAAGCAAACACCTTTTGGATGTGGGAGGAAAACAGCATACTCAGAAAAACTGACACATGTCGTAATTGTAAGGAGCTTTCATTAAACAGTCCAGTGGCAAAGCTTTAAAGGCCATTACAGAATAGAAGTCAGAGGTAGACAAAGTTGGGGAGTGGTAATACTAAAGGTAATACTAAAAATTGCTTGTTAAATTTTTAAGTAGATTGCTAAACTTAAAGTTTTCAACAAAACTAGACTCATCAAAATAATCTATCCAGAACAATGGTCAGGATATTGTTTTACAAGATAACCTGTATTTCTTTTATATTTCAAAAAGTGTTGAGATTCATTTAAAACTGCAGGCTCATATTTCATAATAAGAACAAAACAATGAATGATATAATGTGTCACTTGCTTAGCAATGCGCAGCATCATGGTGACCAAACTCCATAAAATATCAGGGGCTGAGAAAAAATGGCAGTACAGTATTTGTGTCTAAAGAAAATGAAAAATATACTATACACAAATAAGCAAAACAAAAATTGAACATTATTTGTGTAATCCTTATAAAAAAGACACAGCATGAACATACAGACTCTACAAAGATGGTACATGAGTGTGAGATTCAAATCCAGGATACTTGTTCAATGAGGCAGCAGCACTTACCACTTTGACCCAACAAAGAATAAACTACCCATATTTCCCTACATATTGTGACGAACGGCCGGGTCCCTAGCCCGGCCGGGGTGCCCCTGCTGTGTATGTTCCGGGGGAGCAGCCATGGACAGCTCAATACCTCCCCCGGGGCGCTTGGTGGCAGCCTCCCTGGCCGACGCTGATTCCCCAACCTCCCGCAGGGCTCCATGGGAGATGGAGTCCTCCACAGCTTGGTTGGGGCCCGGGGTGGCCGCTAGGGGGGCTGTCTCCTTCCAACAGCCCGGCTGGACGAATTTGCAGCCCCACCCGAAAGTGCAATTAGGACCAGGTGGTCAAGCACCTGGAATGCTTCCGGGTGGGCTATAAAAAGGGCCAGCCACCACCACTCGAGAGCCAGAGTCGGGAGGAGGAGGACTAAGCCTGAGGAGGAGTGGTGGTGCCAGAAGAAGGGTTGTTGTAATTATTGTGAGTGTTTTGGGACTGTGTTGGGCCTGTGGGACATGGGGAAGGCGTGCCCCACGGCTGAAGAAAAATAAAAGTTTGTTTATTTAAGTATGTGCCTCTGCGTCAGTCTTTCACAATATGGAAGACTATTTTAAAGAATTGCTTTTGCCAGTTATTCCACATGATATTAAGGACATAGTCTGAACCAAGGAATGCCTTGAAAGGAACGTTCTTAACTTACAGTGCTCATCTCTTTAACTTTTAATGTCTCTACAGACAGCAGTTTATTCAAGTGCTCTCTGCTGAGGCTTCCTAAATCTTTGTTCATTTCCGAAAGCAAACACAATTCCCGTATCTACAGAGAAGGCTATACTAGCATCTATTACATAGCACATAAATTCCTTTGGAGACTTACATACTTGTTCAGTAATATGAGGTGGCTTATAGATTATACACTCCGACAATCATTCATTATGCCTAAAAAATGAAAGACTCCATTTCCAAGATGACAAAATGTAATAGATTAGAAAACACACATCATGTTTTCTAAAGCTACTAAAGAAAAGTTATCAAGGAAAGTTATTTAAAATGATTTTAGTATATTTATGAAATATCATTGGATTTAGTTTGAAGGCATTCAGTCCAACCACATTATATTTTAAAGACAATTAAAGAAAAAACCTTAAGAGAAGAAACTGTGCTTTGTAGTTTAGTCCCATTTTAGTCACACACCATGTAATTTCACAAGTTAATTTTCTAAGTATAAGGATGGTTTTTACTATAAAGAGCAAAACAAATTAGCTGATAATCTGTTTTGTAGGTAAACATCACTGTACATCTTGCTGGAGGTGAGGTTCCTGATTAATGTTTCTCTTTAAAAATGCTTCTATCTGATAGTCAATACTTTGTAAGAAAGATTTACACTGTTAGTGGTGGAAATATTACATAATCATTATTGTGTTACTTTTACAAAGTTATTTTTTTAAATTACAGTTTATAATGACAATGTTTTAGAAAGCATAGCTGCTCATGTTAAAATGTCTTGGTTGGGGGTTGTGTGTTGTACTAATAAAAGATGTAATGATTACTGGTTTATTTACTGGTATAAAAGCTTGTTAGAAAACACAAAGCAGATAGCATGACCTTTTTCTGCTTAGTGAAAAGAGACAGATCTTTTTTCCGAGTGTGTCTCTGACATTTGAGCAGCTCCTGACATTTAGAGTGGCATACCATTTTATGTCACCCCACATATCGTTGCCAAGGTCATTTAACTCAGTAGCAGTTGTTTTACCTTGTCTTTCATTTCTTGCTCAATATTTGTTTACAACAGTCACATAAAACATAGATACAGTATCCCAACTCTTCTCTCACATGTGAGTACAACATATGCCTGAAACTATAGAACATTAACAATAGCATTGTAATTGTAGACTCCTGGACATGATTTGAAACACATTTGTTAGACAGCTGCATAAATTCAATAAAGATATTATCAAGTGATTATGCACTGTTAAAAAAATTACTACTTTTTGAATATGTCAAGTGCTACATTAACAATCAGAGGTGGCTCCTTGTTTAAAGCTAACACTTCATATTTTTCAATCAATTAATGAATTCACAGCTCTGGAGGGTTCTGCAGATTTTTTATATTACTTTTATAATATATACAAAATTAAAATAATAGTGTATAACTTGTGTAAAAAGGATTGTGAACAGTAAAAACGAAAATGTTGCATAATCATTTACCAGAAATTTGCTAATTAAAATATTAATATCAAAACTCTTATCTAAATTCAACACAGTATCTTTTTATGTCAAATAATACAATACTTTTGATACTATTAAACGTTTCACTCAGTCTTTCTTTAGACATAGATCTACACATTAAAATATTAAAGTTGAATGCTTTATGTATTCACCTAATTGTTGCACCACTTTATACTTGATAGTTATGAGAAGATAAAATCTGCCTCAGCAGCACTGGACAAAAGTAAGGATAAGGCTATTTTTTTAAATGTTGCTTTGTTTTTCATGTTGTGTTCTCTGGCTGACTATCTGCCATTCTTATCAAAGTTTCAAGATGGTTATAGCATTGAAGCATCACAGAGCCATGGCTATACCATGTTAGTCTGTCTATGAAATCATGGTATTTATTTTCCTCCATTTAAAGTTTATTTTAAAGCATGGTAAGATGTCATCTTCTATAATTTTGTCAGTTTGCTTTTTATATCAGTCTGCTTCTTTTGTTTATGCATATTGAACTTTAGCATTTCCTATAGTCACTACTTTTATACATCTTTTGTTTTGTTACCTGTATTTTTAAGACTGGGGGTTTTATTTCTGCTTATTAGTAGCTAGTGTCTTGTAGTCAGGTTATCATGTTTAACTATGTAGGGCTAGATGAATGAAGCAAGCATTTTGACCATAGGCTAAATACTAGTCTATTAAAGGTTTGTGCAAGATATGTAGTTCTCTTGTCACTGATTTCAGGAATACAACTCAGTGGTAGGACTTGTGCACCGGAAGATAATATTTTTAATATTGTGCAAAGTGACTTAATGTACAAAATAAAATAGCAGAAATACTATTGCAGAGACAAAAGAGCATTCATATGGTGTTTCAATATGTAAATGTTATAAGTCAGAGCACCAAGATTTCACCCCTAGTTTCCTCAATCTTTATCACTCTATCTTCTGCATTAACTCCTTTATCAGCTCAATTATTTATCTGTCTGCTTATATATTTCCATTTAATGTTTAAAATAACTACACAGTAGCTAACTGATCAGTGTCCAGTAACAGAGCTGCTGATTCAGTGACATGAATAAATGATCATTGTATGTAGTGTGAAGCAAAATGTGACAGAAATTCCAGCAATTCATGCTACAAAACTCATCAGTTTGTCTGCAGCTGATTTCCTGTCTCCTAGCATCTTAGAATAAACAACTTGACAGACATTCAAGAAATTTCACTTACATTTGGTGATACTCTAATTGTGACAGCCTTCATGTAGGGCTGGATGACACATCAGCACGTATGGTTAAATTGATTTTTCTCTGTTTGAAATCCTAGAAATGTCACATTTGTGTATGCACAATGTTCAGAAAATGTGCAAGGAAATAAGTGTTATTCATCATACTATGCATTTGTGGGAAAACTGTCCATTAATAACAAAATGGATAAAAGAAGTAGTGCATCTTTGAAACTGAGTGAAATTAAAAGAAAATAGGTTAGATGTAACGCCTGAGTCATTTAATTCAGCTCCTGTCCTAGGAATTGCAGCTGTTCTTCTGTTCTACCAGTATCATTTCATATTAAATACTTGTCTATTTGTTCACTTGCTTAACTATAAATGCAATATCTATGTCAATAAACAATCTTTTGTAAATATCAAAGTCATAAATGCAATGTTTTGGCTGTGTGGATTTTACTTCTTCCTACCTACAGTATACTTGAAATGCAAGACTTAATCTGAAAATTATCACATTTTTGGCTTTGGAGAAGAGTCCATGTCTTACGTTTTCAGCTTTAACCAAAATGAAAACATTTTGAAAATGACTTTAAATGCAGTACCAGTACAAACCAGGATGTGCTTGATAAAAAATATTTTGGCATAAATTAATTGCAAACACAAGCTAATAAGAGATTGAAAATAAGATGTGATTCCAGTGTCATTAAAGTTTATCATCAGAATCAATGTACATAAGCCAGCAGTCATTTTTGTAACATTTTGCCATTAATTTAAAATTTTAAAATAAATACCACACCGTAGAAAAATATTTACCATAACTCACTTCAGAGTTTTCACTCCTTCATCCTGAAGAGTTCCATCCATCCATTATCCAACCCGCTATATCCTAACTACAGGGTCACGGGGGTCTGCTGGAGCCAATCCCAGCTGACACAGGGCACAAGGCAGGAAACATACCCAGGGCAGGGCACCAGCCCACCGCAGGGCACGCACACACACACACACACACCCACTAGGGCCAATTTAGAATCGCCAATGCACCTAACCTGCATGTCTTTGGACTGTGGGAGGAAACCGGAGTCCCCGGAGACATGGGGAGAACATGCAAACTCCACGCAGGGAGGACCCGGGAAGCGAACCCGGGTCTCCTAACTGTGAGGCAGTAGCGCTGCCCACTGCGCCACCATGCCGCCCATCTTGAAGAGTTGTTCAAGTGTCCTTCAAAAATGTGCATTCCTCATACTTTACGTTTCAGGAAGCCAGCTTGGTCAACTAATGTAGCTTCCCTGTTATATAAAAAGCACTGTCTTAGAGAGAATGCACTAACCTACAGTAAGTGACTAATTAGGTAAAATTTCAGTCAACTGCAGGCTGTGTATGGGCCTTTATTTCAAACACTAGCATTTCCATTAGTTGTCTTCTCCACTAAACTAGTATTTTCTTGGAATGACATAAATCTGAATAAGTTCTTTAGCCATTTGCAAAAACACACTTAAACACACTCAACGAATTTCCCACCCATTGAAAAATCTTTCTTTGTTTTAAAATAAATTGCTTAGAGGATTGACAGGCTCTGTTTGCATTTAATATTCATTTTAAGATATTTTTAAAATGAATTTAAGAAAGATTAAAAGGAATAAGAGTTATCTAATAATATGTTTCAAGAAATATTAAATATTTTTCACGTATCTCAAATTTATTTCAGATTCATCTCAAGATATTTTAAATTAACTGGGCATTTTTGAGTTATCTGAAATGCAACTGAAGATATCTGAAAATGATCTGGATGTTATTTCAAGATATGGTATCTTAAAAATGTAATCACTGTATCTTCAAATACATATCTTCACATTGACAGATGTTTCAGATATCTAAAATGCTTTTTTTGATATGTTAAATTCACTTTGTGATATCTTAAATTGGTTTCTGCGTCGTTTGCAATATTTTCAGATGTATTTCAGAATATCCTGATATTATTTAGCAATGCCATTTCGCTTAACCTGTATGTCTATGGACTGCAGGAGGAAACCAGAGCAAACCAACACATAACAGGGAAGAACTTGCACACTCCATGCAATAAACAACTGGGACATAAAGTCCAGTTTCCTTACTGCGAGGCAATGGCGCTACCACTGCATCACCTGTAGGTATTTCAAGTTATCCAAATATCATTTTCAGTTTGTTATTGTTACTGTCTATATAATTATTTTCTTTTGAGTGTTTATGAGAAACATATCAATGTCTTTATTGCTGCTTATTATCAATGTTAATTACACAGCAATAAACATTTGATCACAAAAAAAGTTATTTTCAGATGCTTAAAATTAAGTGGTTAACCTGTGTTTTCAAACATATCAAAATAACATCCTGTTCATTTTTAATATATTAGAAGTTAATTTCCAGATATTGCAAAATAACTTCCAGTACATTTCGAGATATCTTAAAATAGACATGAAGCCCTATTGAAAGAATAGAACATTTTGCAGAAATTTATTTCCTAAATATCTCAAAATGAATTTCAGAGATCTTAAAATGCACAGAACATCAGTTTGAGATATTTAAGAATGTGTTTGAGATATCTTGAAATGCATTTCAATTAAATCAAAATGTATTTGAGAGACCTTTACATGTGAGCACGTTATTTTGGGACATCTTGCATTTAATTTAAGATACCAGAAAAGCTGTATTGCTTTTTAAAATGTCAAATTAATTTTGAGACATCACTGTATGTTAATTTAGCTTACCATACAGATAAGCAGCATCTTTTTGCCGTGTGCTTTATCTGACGAGGTAAGGTAGTTATACTCCCTAATCATATTAGGGCATACAAATAATACACTGGACTCTATACACATGACAATGAAGATCCTCAAAACCTATAAAATGGTGCAGTAAGATCACATGTTGGCGTGGACACAGACATGATACCTGCAGCATAGCAAGCAATATTTTGTGGCCCATCCAAAGATGTCATTAGTGTGTAACCAAAACATCAAAACAAAGGAAAGAAAGGAAAAAAAATACCAAAATAGGCATTTAAGAAAACATAATTTCTTAAATTAAAAGACCTTTAATAATAGCAGGAAATCAGATTAAATGGGCAGGTCACTAACTATTGATATGATACATTGAGTATCGATATGTGTCAGAAGGCTTATTCAGCTGAAATGCCACTCAGGTTACACTCAGGTTTTGGATCAGCAACAGTGTGCAAACTCATTAGCAAGACAGTGGCCCTTAAGTTGTTATATTGTAGTGAAATAATTTAGACTAGTTGATTTAAGATTACTTGGTGTTAAACAATACAAAAGTGATTTCAAATTGCATTTACAATGGCAGACATTTTTCACAAAACAACACATAAAATGTGAACATGGTTTAATTTTTTATGTGATTTTTCCCTGACAAAATAAGATTTAACATCAAAGATATAGTTCACGGAACATGTCAGCGGAAAACATAAAATTTCAAAATAAATTGACTCAAACAGCACATTACATTTGTATGCAGTGCATTCATCTTGAATCTGTTAGCTGATTCAAACAATAACATTGAAAATATTATCATTAGTGCACAGATGTCAGATTTGGTGGCATTTTCAGTTTATATTTGGATGAATAGGGTGTTGTGAGGAGAATTTAGCATACCAATGATCATAATGCAGAGATGTACACCGGGCATCTTGTGCACATTTTTTGTTTCACATTTCAGTGTTGTGGATCATTATTTTTTCTAAAATGACCAAATTAAGGTTCTAATCTATGCACAGATCTGAGAAATATGGGTTTGTCTAAAATTACATTTTTGGGAGTCATGAGTCAGTAGGTAAGAATGAATATGTGTATGTGCTTAACAGTTATAAATATGTTTTAGCAATTCCACTTATTATATAGGGCTTATGCTTTTACATAGCTCATTCTTTCATCCAGATTCTAACATTACAGTCATATGTTTTGTCATATTTGGATTATTAATGTAATGCGTATGTTTATAAATAAGTAAAGGTTATGTCCTCACAAGAAATGTACCTTCATCGTTTTCACTTTACTCATAATATATTCTATATGTATCAAATGTTGTATTAATACCCTGTAAGCCAGTAATCAGGTTGTAATCTTATTCTGTAACAGTATTGATTATAATGTTAAATGTACTGCATATTGGCATAGCATGTGTCATTATTGTAGCTAATTAAATGTAATACTTACTAATTAATTTGAATCTTTCTCCTAGACTGTCAGTATGTATCAATAAAAGTTACTTCAGTACATTGTTATACAGTGCATATCTTAGCTAATGTATAGTTCTGTTGCATGTAGTCACTATACAGTACCTTATCAGTGAAAAGATGGGGAGATGTATTTACAACATATGCATTTGGCAAATAACAAAATGTGTAATGGGCTTTAATAAACTCCTTTGCAGCTTTCCTTCTTCATACCTCAGTGGTCACTGGCACCTCTATTCATATTGGAGTTGGCAGAAACTTCACCAGTGCCTGTAAGTATTCTTAACAAATTTCATAATAACTGTGTTTTTTTATACAGGTTGCAGATGAAAATATTTGTGGTATTCTAATTCATGCAGTGAAGATTCTTAATATTTGTCTTTATTTTTCAAAAATATGCATGTGTCATTTGCCTGATAAACATTAATGGCTGTGGATTTCTGTAAGTACATTTAAATATTTCACATTAGATAAATAAATAGTTAATGCCTTCTTAAATATGATACCACTACTTAGTCAATGGAAAGTTTTAGGAATACTATAATTATTGTTCACAAAAATGTATCAGTAAAATATACCATAAAGATTCCTGATTGATGCCAGTACACTAAAACATATGATATATAGAGTGTATACTGGACTTTATTTAATAGACATACAGCTTTCCACACAAGGAAGAGTTCTTCATTTATGCAACTTTCCTCATGGTTTTCTACTTTGTGTTTGTTCTGCCGGAAGTTTAAATTTTGTCAGGTCATCAGGACAGTGAAGTAAGGGACCAGAAGATGAAAACACAATTCAAAAGGCAAATGACCACAATCAGGAAATCAGATATCAAAGAGGCAAACCTGAAACACTACATAAAAATCACTGTCAAAAAGTCAGATGATTTTAGCTGCACAAAGATGTAATTGATTATCTATGATCTTCCACAGCCTGGAAGTGCAGAATGCCAGCCTTTATACCTTCATGATAATGATGTCAAATGTCACACACGTCTGATTGCAAAATGGCAATTTATTAGTAGCTAAACTTCATTTGTATGTATCCTGTCATAATAAAATCTGCTTAGTTCAATTCAGGATTGCAGGTGGCTTGTCTTTGCAGCAATGGGCACAAGGCAGAGCCCTGGACAGTGTACCAGTCTTTGGGAACATTGGAGGAAAAGCAGAGCAGGGAACCAAGAGGAAAATCCATGAAGACACAGGAAGAACATGTAGTTTCCACACAGACAATGTCTAGGTGCAGGATCTGAACTGAAGATGTTGGACCTATAGTATAGCAGAAGCACTTGTGACTACATTGCTCCTTATATTTTTGCACTCTTTGACGTAAGCTTAAACCTAGCAAGGTGACTTGTTCACTTGCCTAAAGTACATCTGAAGTGCCAAACAAGGCACTCCCTTCTCAGCAACTGCTTCTCTCTATTTCCTTGTTTCTGCTTCTGTCTGTCTCTATCATGTACATGGCCTGCCTTCTTGCCAGTGAATCTTTACCTGTGTTCTTATTCTACTTGAGACCTATTACATCCAAAACCAAAGGTGACTTTAAACCCACTTCTGCTGGAATGATAAGCTGTTCTTGTACCCTAGAGACCTCAGTGACTCATAAAGGGCAGTGTTTCTAGGGTAGCTCCCCACCTACACATATTTGAAGGGATCGCACTGGCTCATGTCTTCCAGTCATGGAACATGCACTGTCTCCTTAACACAGGAGAGTAGCATCCTCCTAAAGAGCCTTCTTGACCTTATGCTTATTAGAGCAACATAGTCTCAACTTCCCAGACTGAGGACCATGTGTTGCAAAATTTTGACCAGTTTATAACTTCTTATCAGACATCTTTGGCCTTTCTTTTTCACTCAGCACATGGTAATCCCCATTCTGTTTTCTTTTGGACTATCTACCTTCTAGCAGCCTTGGAGAATATAACATATTTCTACCATCTCTCACTCTCCCTCTCTCTCGCACCACTGTACCTGAAACCTTTCCCTTCTAGTGTACCACACTTAACAGGACCCCTCACACTTTAGCCCTCCCTGTCCTTCCATATTGACATGCATATTTGTTTCTGTCATTGCCATTGCAAGCCTTGCTCCAGCTTTTTCACGCAGAATTCCTCAGAGAACTTCCCTCAGCATTATGACACAATTTCGTTATAGTTACTGTAAATACATACAGACCCAAAAAGGAATAGTTCAATTATATAACACTGGAAAATTTTTCAGTATAGCATTGTTGGTTACAAAAAATCTTTTATACTATAAGATAAGCAATTGAATTGTTTATGCATTGCACATTGATGTCCTTTGAAGATATTAATTTATTTGTGATTCTTCAAGTCATCTTTCAGATGAGTTATGACAATAGTGGCCAAACTGAAAGTAACAGGGTAGCTGATTTGATGTACAGGTAATATGCCTGTATTTGTAATAAGCTTTTAGTATCCCATGAGACTGAATATATTTTCTGTATATTGTGAAAAATAATTGTTTGTAAGATTTTCATATCTTATGTATCTTCTTTGCTACAGTATAGCAAGGTATGCACTAATGAAGCATTTTCCATCCATCCATCCATTTTCCAACCCGCTGAATCCGAACACAGGGTCACGGGGGTCTGCTGGAGCCAATCCCAGCCAACACAGGGCACAAGGCAGGAACCAATCCCAGGCAGGGTGCCAACCCACCTCAGGACACACACAAACACACCAAGCACACACTAGGGCCAGCATGTCTTTGGACTGTGGGAGGAAACCGGAGCGCCCGGAGAAAACCCACGCAGACATGGGGAGAACATGCAAACTCCACGCAGGGAGGACCCGGGAAGCGAACCCAGGTCCCCAGGGCTCCCAACTGCGAGGCAGCAGTGCTACCCACTGCGCCACCATGCCGCCTAATGAAGCATTTTTTTTATTTTAAAGTTTTGTACAATTTATTAAATGATTAAAGTAGGTACATTTCTGCCAGTTTACATAGATAGATAGACAGATAGATAGAACTTTATTTGTCCCAAGGGAGAAATTTGGCTTTTGTACAGAAGCTCTTTAAATAAATAAATATATAAATAGGTAGATAAGTAAGTAAATAATTAAATATACATACACACTTTGGTCTGAACATGTACTAGAATGGCTAGAAAGAAAGAAAAAAAAAGAAAACTTGTAATTTGCAGTCTCAGTCATAGCGAGGCATTATTGCTATTTGTATAAAAGAGCCCTTAAAGTGTTTCTTGACACACTTCTGCTGAATAATTCATTGGCTAAAATTATGTGTAAGGTTTTATGATTAGGATGCGAAGTAATCATTTTTATGAATTCAGTTTCAAGCAGATTTAATTACAGTATACTGAAAAAGAACTATCACTTCTTCAGATTGGTCTGATTTTTTACTGTTAAATTTATGATAGGTAAAACACTTTGAAAACATACCAGTAGGCACTATCATTCAGGAGGCCACTGGTGAGAGTGACTTGATTTTTTTAACATATGTATCATTAATGTGCACTGTTGTGGTGTAGTGGTTAACAGTATAAACCTCTATGGCTAATCATTGACTCACTGCAAACTGTGAAATTTGTATACTTTCCTTAACAAAATGTGCAGATGAGGGTGATTGGTGGCACTAAATTGAGACTTGTTGATGTGCATGTACAGTAAGTGTATCCTCACATGAACTGCAGTTGGTGTCTGCTGCCCCATGACACTCTATTGAAAAATGCAGATTACAAAAATGAATAAATAAATTAAGGTTATATCTGTACAACTGAATTAGCACTACCTAAATATGCTTTTTATAGGTATTATTTTCTTTGTTAAGTAGAATAGGACAATGTTGAACATTGTCACAAAAACAACCATAAGACGTTGAGAAGGTTTGGGGCAGCCAACTGTATAATTGTTCCCGGCTGCAAAATTGATTCAAAAGAGTTGTCATGTTTACATAACAGAGTCCAAAACAGAACTGATTCTGTATACACAAGATGGCAGCTTTAAAGGACAGTGGAGGAAGCGATGTCATCAGGACCGGAACCGGAATTGACGTCATTGGCTGCCCCAGAGCCGGCGGGATTTCCCTAGATTGGACTGCAAAAGATCGAGAGGGAGAATTAGTGCACTTCGCCATCCCCTGGTCTGGCGTGGAATCACATGTACTCAAGCCCTTTAGTTGTCTCCTAAACACACATGTGTGACAACATCAATCAGAAAGATATCATAGATAGATAGATTATAGATAGATTCATTTTACATGTGTGTCATAGATGTAAATTTTACTGGCAAAAATCTGTATTTTAAAATCTAGGGAGAAAAAAAGCATATTTATATTCGGGCTAAGTGCATAAGAATGGTCACTTGGGTGCTTCAGACATAGTAAAAAGAGTGACTCTAGTGCATGGGCAGAGTACAACTGAAGTAAAGTGTATGGGAAGTGTGATTTAGTGCAGTGTATAGAAAATCATTTTACAGTAACAACCTACTATTTTAAACCAATGGAGGCAATGCATGGATGTATTTTTTTTCAGAATCAGATTTCATTTTATTTGCTTGAGTTATGCTGTCAGACTACAATATTGTGGTATATTTGTGTGTATATTTATCAAATAATACAATTATGTTCTTGCTTTATTGTTTTGGTTTAATCACACCAAAAATGTTGCCAGGTGATAAATTAACACATTTAGCACTTTAAGTGGCAGACACACATTTTAAAACTAAAGTGCATAAAATTATTTTTAATTTTATGTGACAGCAGCATAAGTAATTAGCTGAAGAGGATTTAATAGGGCCAATTTGGTGGTTTGCACTGTTGCTTGAAACTCCAAGAAACTGGGTTCAAATCTTAGCTTAGTCTGTATAGAGTTTCTTGGATCTGCATTGATTTTTCTATAAGTACACTTGCTTTTTATACTGTATTTGGGAATATTTGCAGGTTGTATTGATCAGAGACTCTAAATTGGCCCTTTTATGAGTGATGGTGGTGGGATGGTTGATGGTCCCCAGTGACTGTTAACTTGACTGAGTGAAAAACTAGTTAGCTCAATATATCATAATTTTGAATCATGCATCTAGTTATTGTCTGCTTGGCATTTCCAATTTCTTCCTTTGTCTGCATTGGATTTTCTTCCATTTCCCAGATTAATGAATTAACGTAAACTATGTTAGTTAAACAGAGCAGAAAGGCATAAAATGCAGACTTTTAATTGTTGTATTTTTTGAAAATGTGTAATTCACAAATTATTGAAGTTGACCTGGACTAAAAAAATATAAAATATTTCATATGTCATGTGTTGGTGCTATCAAGACTCCGGTTTGCATTAAAACTTTTAGATGAAAAGTGTTCAGTAAAAGGATTAATTTGTAGATTTTGAATGTGAAAATTCTACATTTCACATTGAATGTGTATTATTATAATAGTGTTGTGTTAAGTTATACACACTAGGGCCATTTTTGTTATTTATACAGCTTAATCATTAAATTTCCACGTAGGTATTTCAGTGATGTTTATTTATTTTTGGTACCATACTATACAGAAACAGCAGATTGCTCATATAACTCCACATGGAAGCAACATAACTGTGAGGTCCACCATTAGCATTTATGATGTTATTTTTTAAAATAAAAGAAACAGTTATGAAATAGCTAAACCTTTCATCTCCATGCATAAGAAATAACTTATCAACTAAGAATATTATTTCTGGTAATATGTAGTCATAAATTCCATCATGTTGCTACTTTACTCCTTTTTGCATTTAGATGAAAAGAACATCCTTCCATGCAGGAAAGAAGAGCTTCAGTGTGGTAATGGCCTTTGCCTCTTTAACTGGCTAAGATGTCATTATAAGAAGGATTGTGGTAGAGATTACATGTCGATCCAATTGATCTGTTCAGGTAAGAGAATTTTATTATTTCTATTAAAGTTTAATGTATAAAATATGTTTATCATATAATAGACTGTTTTTGTTAGAACAAAAAGTGTTGACAGATGTATGTTCATATTTGCTGAAATCTGAAAAAAAAAATGTTCTGCTGTGAGTCAGTTGTTCAAAATTACAGGTTAATATTCACAAACATTTGCAGTCAGTGGAAGTTATTGACTATCTTTGAAAAAAACATGCATGCTTTTCCTAAATTCATACAGGTTTACAACCTTAATAAATCTTCCCACATGGCTTGAAACTGTCTGTGTCTATGTGCTAACTTTGTAAAGTCCTGCGAAAGTACCAGACTTCTGATTTGTGATATCTGATAGTATGAGTTTTCAAGACCAGTTATATGGCCAACCACTGTTCATATCAAATTTAACATATTTTTGGTTGCATAGGTAGTTCAGATTGTTCCCCAGATGCTTAGTTGTTTAATAGGTAGAATAAATTGCATAATGATAACAAGGTAATGATAATAATAATAATGATAACATATATATGCATATGAAAAGCAGAAAAACCTCACTGTAATATCTTGAACACACAGGTAGTAAATATGTTGTAGAAGGGGATATAAATGTACCAAACTGGAACGGTGGTGGTGCTGGAAATGCTGAAGGCAGCTGAATGGGTAATCAGTGCTTGTGGACTTGAGGTCCATTCACGTTTCATATGGGTGGTTACATGGTCATGATACATCACATTACAACACATTTTGAAAAGAGAAATGAGCAGATGATGAGTGGTTTAAGCCATTACTTGTGAATGTTAGTATTTAAAAAATATATGAAGTAAAGAGAGTGTGTGGATGTGTATGTGTATGTATCTTGTTTCTGTGTTTTGCTTCATGCTGGTGGGATTTGCATCATTTTCCTGCATTCTTTTGATATTTTAAAGATTATGGTTTTATGGTTGAGCCTTATACAATAGAATAATCGTGCAGCTAGCACCTGCTAACGTGAGATGTACACAACAGTGAGCAAGTCTGACTTTGTTATGTGCAGCAGTAACTTTAAAAGTCCTAGAGGAGAAATGAGTCATAAGACCATGTCCTTGAAGTCTTCACTGACAGCAACTGGCATTGGCGGAGTAAGGGAAAAAAAAGTCATAATCAGCAAGCTAAAATACATTTAAGTCCCTCTACTTCCTGTTAAAATATGGAATGGGTGATATGTGTTGTTGTCATTGCATCTTGTGTTATTAACACTTTCTTTGCTGTAAGCAAAAAATATTTTCTAAATATGGAGGGCATTTAGATTGCTTAGAGGGATTAACACTCAAACTACAACATAGTTTTTAGCATTATGCCATATGGGAGTTGGACATAATAATGGAAACACTGCATGAAAATGGACTGTAACTTTGAATTAACTAAATCATAATTACAAAGGTGATTCGGTGCCGATTAGCATCATGTGTTAACTATAAAAGTGGTCTGACAATTAACACTTTGATATGTGAGTTCTTGAACAAACTGCAGGTGCATTTGTCACAAAAACTACAAAATTATTTCATGTTTCAAGGAGAACAATCTTAAAAATTTTAACAGGATATATTGCTGTATATTCTTCAGCAAATGCAACACCAATAAACAAAGATATACTGATATTTTACTGAATATACTAGTTACTAAATGCCATAAAAGTACTGATTTGAGAGGAGCTGAATTGTATATACTGTAGTACTGAGCATGAGCACCATGAAACAAAACTGGAAATGACTAACTTATAACTGGCAACTTCATGGTTTCTTATAGACGCAAGTCTAAAATGAAGTACTTTCACTGTGGATAACGCTTTGTCTTGAACTCTATTTTGTACCATTCATTTTCTGGTTGAATCCATCCATGTATTTCTTTAACCTGTTTAATTCAGTTCAGGGTTGTGGAGAGGCAAAGCCTGACTCTTAACATTACACTTTACTGTAACTCTCATACAGGGCCAATACAGAGTTGCTAGCCACACTGAAATGCATATGTTTGAGATGTGGCTGGCAAAACTGATGTGAGCTTCATGGCACACCTGTCTTTTGTGATAATCACTGCATCAACTTTTTTTTTTTTTTGCATATGTCAGCATCAGTCTCTTGGTTACATACAGAAGGGTTTCTAGGTTTTCTTGCATTGCTCACGGAATTACTTGCAAATTAGATATTTTTGCTTAAATCCCTGATGTGTCAACTGAAGGAGTCTGTCTGACCACAAAAATACATTAATCCAATGAATACAACATATCTCTCCATCACACACACAAATAACAGAACTAGCAAAACAAATTGTGCATTGGTACTTCCGACTGGCTTTATTTGACTAAATTGCTTCTGCTAAAACAAGAACATACTTCCTTACCATTCATGGGGCTACATGTTAATGTGCCACGCTGTATTGAGCATTTTGCTTTTGGAACTTTTACCGTAATTTCAAATAGTCTAGTAAGAAATGTGAAATCCCTTTTGTATCAAATCTGAACTGTCAGATTGCAGTTTTGTAATTTTACTTTGAAGAGTCTTAGTCTACACCAAATAATAAAAAAACATAATATTTCATCAGTTTCATCAAAACAGTGGAAGACAAAGAGAGAATTAAGTAGTGTGTAGGTAATAGTACATGTGATGAGAGAAAACAGTCAGAGGTTTTTTATGCCAGCAGACTGAAAAGTGGACAATAACTGGGTGATGGAGGTAGAGGAGATCAACAAAAAGAGCAGACCGATGAAGAATGACATTGAGAACAATGTGCAAAAAATGGGCAACATTTACAGTATGATGTCTAAATCATTAAAACTGAATAAAGGGTAATTATTTGAGTCAGACAGTAAATTCAGATAATAGCCATTGAGTCAACTGTTTTTGCGCTTGTGCATATTTGTATTCATCTATGGATTAATCTCATATATATTTATCACTGAAGTTAAATACCCTAACATACTGTATGTTACTGTCTAGTACAATATAAATAAATTATTTAGATGGAAAACTAAATAGATGGGAGAGTATTATATTCAGTAGCCTTTTTTGTTCTTGTCCAGAAAAACCCTGTTTTATTATGTACTACTTGCCTTTCACTTAGCATTATATTAACAAATGTTGCCATCTGCATTTTTTCTAGAGTACTGTTTAATGTTTAAAATAAAGTAAACTGTACTATGATGTTTGTATATTTTAATCTTATTTCACTAATTCAAACAAATACAGCTGGTTCAGTGTCAACATAGCAAAGAACATGAAAAACTGTTACATAATTTTACGTGATCCTAAAGTGATGCCAAATTTCTTTTTTAATACCTTTTATTTAGATTTGTTTTCAGTAATACAGCTGTTAAGTTACAATATGACCAGAGAATAAAAATTACTTTTATTGGCCACAATACATCAATAAATATCATCTTTTGGTTTATTATTTTTGCATCTTTTCTTATTATACTTTGTGTGATTCTTGTAATGGAAATTATAGTTTTCATAAAACATTTTAAGTGAAATTATTTCTGTATGGAATATACTAAGTACAGACTAGCTGGTGAACTGAGTAAAATCTGACAAATATTTAATGACTATAAAATTGAATTAAAGAAAACTTACTGGTTACTTACTGGTACAATTGTGAGATGTAAGATATGATAATTATTGGCTATATTTTTTATTGGAATCCTTGCCTTCACTCTAATCTATAATTCACAAGATATACAACTTTATGTAAATGTCACTAAGAGCCTCAGGCAACATTTGGCTAGACTGGACATTTCATGACATCTAAAATACTTGTCAAAGAGTCTAGAAGCTTCAAGTACCCGAGTGTTTGTTTACAGTCCACATTGTTTGAAGACCACCTTGTATTTTTTTATTGCAAAAGTATAGTTGGAGCAACGCAGCATTATAAGCCTGCCTTGTTCTAGTCTCCGTATTGCTACAATCACAAAGAGAAAAATGCCCCTAAGTGATATAAATATCATGGACATTAATTATACAGGATATCAACAGATTTTCTTTTTGTCTCCATTCAGGGTATTTTTGGTATAAAGTACAGAGATAAATACAAATTGTAGAGTCGTAGATTATGAAGTGTGCTGAACATTTTTAAAGGTAATGGAAATTTTCCATTTAGATAGCAGCTACAACTTGAAGAATTACACTTCATGCTTTGGAATATTAAACCCTACTCAGAAAATAAATGGCCGTCTGCATTTAATAAAAAAAAAAAACTGTTCAGTATTAGATAGGTATGTTGATGGAGCATAGCTCTTCATACCCTACTATGTGAATATTGCTGTATGTAACTAATTATTTAATGTTTTAAAGATGGTAATGTCTTAAATACATTTATGACAAGTAGCAGTGTTTATTTAGAAGAAATCTAAATGTAATCATTCTTGTCCAACTGTCTTTAATGGTGTAAGATTGCAGTGTGATGTAGAGCAGCATTTCATGACTTACCTAGGGCACTAGTTCATCTATGACTGCCATTGTAGAAACCTTAAAAATTAGGCTGGATGTAAAGTGCTACCACTTGTGCGTTAAGGACAGTTGTACCTGAAATTAAATGTAAAACATATTCTTATCAAGTAGACCAATGGACATATCACTCCCAAATCTGAACAGTGGAAATATGACAATCACTGCAGAAAATCATGCCCATCCTGCTTACAAAAGATTGAATTAAATATGATGTAAGGGAAGAAAATCCACTCTTGCACTTATGCCATCAATTGCATACACGAGAATCCATTGCAGGCATCCTATTATAATTTATTGAGAACCAGTATCCTTTCTTGGAAACTTGCATTGTACAATTTAAAATGGAACTAGCTAATTTATTTAAGTTATTTAGCATCCATACATTCATCCATTAAATCCATCCGTCTATCCGTATATTTTTTGAATGCACTTTTTTTCTAGATGGAACAAATTCCAGACAGGATTCCAGTCCCTCACAGGACATTTTCATCCACATTTCAACAGTCAGTCATACAATTCTCTGATGTTGTAATCTAGCTAGACAAGGAATGATCATTCAGCACTCAGCTACTGTATGCAAGTAATTAATAATCCAACATAGACATAGAGTTTTACTTTAAAATTATATGTATTTGCATAATAACCAATTGCAGCAAATATAAGCAATACAAAGAATTACAGAACCTGGGTGGGTTGGTGCAGTCTTTATTCAGTCCCAAATGACGGTATCCCAGATCATCCAGTCCTTTAGTTATATCCTTAATCGAAAATTGAAAAGAAAAGGTTCAGGTGCAGGTGTCTAGTAGCTAAGCATATAGTGAGTTCTACTTAAATGTCCATAGCTTCTCTCAAAAGTATTAGAAAGGCAGCAAATGCACAACTGAACACTGAACTGAAAAACTGAACTTTTCGGAAAAAGTTCTAATAAAAAGGCATCCACCATCTCTCTCCCTTCTCACCCAAATTAAACACACACATCTGCTAGCAAAGCAACTAACACTTTTACAGTTTCTCAAAACATAGGAATGTTTTCACACATACTAGGGTTGATTCCTATGGGAATTAGAAGCTGAAATAAGCTGCAAACTTTCTGGCTATAAAAACATTCTAAGGCCCTGCATTTACCTTTCAGTTTTCCCAGAATACACTTCACTCAGATACACTTCAATGTAATACAAAGATTCTTTTTGTAACTAAAATCAATAGAAGTCTATAGTCTTATATGTAGTACAAACATAAAAATCAGGCATTGTTTAATTAAAAGGGACCATAAATGAGTAGATGGATGGATACATTTTCCAAGTAGAAATTTTATTGTTCAGAATTCGAGATACCACTTCTAAAACCAAGGGAGTTTAATCAGTGTCACTAAATTAAATAGCTACTCCTGTGAAAGCTGCTTGTCAGCCACCAGTGATGATGGTTAGATTCAAATAGGATGTAGATATACTGTTGGGGCTTATCTTCATATAGACTGACAGTGGGACTATGCTAACAGCCTCAGTGCCAGTGTGATTAACTGTTTGCTCTACTGCATAGCATTTTCTGCCCAGTGGCAGGAACAATGGCTGTTGCTTTGTCCAGACTTTATCACTTACTTGAATCCATTGCAATGGGCGATTGCTATGATGAACACCTGAATTTCTGTTAAAGAACTTGTAAAGAAATATTCCAATATGTTCATTGGTCTTGGTTTGGCAAACTATGAACTAATATTTAGAACTGATCTTACAGATATCAGTGAAAACTGCAAAAAATGCTCAATGATTTTATATAAGCTCAAAAAGTATAGGTAACTGTGCAATACACTATATACTATAACATGAAAACAGTATCCAGAGAAAACTGTTTGAAGATCATCTTGTCATATTTTCATTACAAAAGTATAGCTGGAATGATACCATATTGTAGACCACAGCAGCTGTCAATTGTAGAACTTCTGTCTTTTTTCTAATCTCATTTTGCTACAATCATCCTAACTTAAAGAGCACAGACAGAAAGTGCATGGCAAATCTAAATTTGAATGGTATGACTGAGTGGGTGTGTTTGAGTTTGTCTTGTAATGAAATTAAGCTTCATCTAGGATTGGTTCTCTTGTTGCCCCCATTACTGTCAGGATATGCACCTCATGAACCCTTAAATTGGATAAGTGGGTTAAAAAATAGATAGACCGTATTTTGTCTCAAGGGGAAATTTAGCTTTTACAGAAGATCAAGAAACATGGAAATATAAGAAACAACAGTAACCTGCCTCAAATACACACAAGAATTACTAAAAAGAAGAAAACATTCTGACTTAGCTAATGCTAAAAGAGAAGTCATAATGAGGTATTATAAAGACATATTGCAGTAAGTATGAAGGATCCCCAGTAGCATTTCTAGGTACATTTCTACTGAGTAGTTTGTTAGGCTAAAGGTACTTAGTGACACTGTGTCAGAAACTGAATATATAGAATTGTTGATAATGGCCTTCAGATTTGTCTTACTCCAGGGGGTCGAGAGTACATCCTGTAACTGAGCCTGGCTTCATAGCCTACTTAACGTTATGTTTACCCCAGGATAAACAAGTCAAAAACGTTGAATTTTTTTAAACAGGAAAAAAAATGTTATTACGTGTAATAAAAAACATAAATCCCAAAACATCAGCATCAATACAGTAGGAAAAGTATGTCTAGAGTCTACTGCTATACCAATGCAGATTTAGTACGTCTTTTATGTGACATGTTTTGAGACAGTTACCAATGCACAGCTCGATGTTTCAATCAGGATAGTAAAAATGTATTTCTTTGTACACTTTTCTTATACTTTTTCTGTTGTTTACACATGAGAGGGTAGAAAATTACCCTGCACAGTCGATGCATCAATTGTGTTATTGCAGGCTACCACAGCACAAGGCTTAGTTGCTTCCACATTTCCCCTTATACAAACATTGACATTGTGCTGATTTGTGAACAGTTCTTAGGGGGCTTAACATCTTGCTTATCCTTGCACTCTGATGCAATTGTTTTGTGTTTTTGTTGCACAGCTACTATCACACCACGGTGATGCTTCAGGTGACCAAATTCACTCGGCATATCACAGCAGTTTGGTCATACTGTGCCATATTAGGCATCAGTTTTACTTTTTTTGGTAGCATCTGATAACCGATTTGCATTGTCATCACTTTCACTCTATTTGAGCAGTGGTTCAATTTCAGTTTGTTCTGAAGCTGCCTTTTCAACTTTTACTTTGTCTTTGTGTTCTTTGTTGGAAGATCTGCACCACTCAGGAATATAAATGTTATCTTAGGGTGACAAAACGTATATAAATGTTCATGATTATTTTCAGCATGATGTTGTTTCATCCAGTAAAGAACAGCAGAAAACTTTCCTGAGCATTATTTGGCCTTAAAAATGTAAAGCAGATCATTACATATCACCCCTACTCTGGCTCATGGTTAATCATAATTTCAAGCTACATTCATTCTGGGGGTTAACGCCAAGGAAGCTAATTAGGAAATGAGAATGGATGGGTGGATGGGAAGGTGGATGAATGATAGAGACAAGGTACCAGCTTGAATGATGCTTTACTCTTTATGACTTTAACCAATTAATACAATTAATGAGATTTTATTAAATAGCTGTTGAACACGCCTAATTCTTTTAAAGTTTTAAAAAGCATAGTCCACCAATAATTACAGTGTTATAAGCCTACACTTCACTATGACCTTGGGTAATAGTTCACACCATTAGATTTTATAATCATTTACAGTTTAAATGATTTAGAAGAGTTATGGATAGTATGAGTCTATGCATTAAGTCAAGTGGCTTTTAGCATTGTATTATGTTTTAACATAAATACTGTAAGTGGAGACAACACAGGAATTTCTTTTTTAATTATTTAGAGATCCTTTGGTTATAGTCATTTATCAGTATCATTTCATCTTATTAAAAAAGCATAATCTGGCAGTTTCAAAAACATGTCTGGAAAGTTTTATAAGGCTTAGCATCCTACCTTAATATTATTTTCTTCAGAATACTGTACTTCACTTTTGAACTAATTAAAAATTAATGACATGAAAACATCCATCCATCCATCCATTTTCCAACCCGCTGAATCCGAACACAGGGTCACGGGGGTCTGCTGGAGCCAATCCCAGCCAACACAGGGCACAAGGCAGGAAACAATCCTGGGCAGGGTGCCAACCTACCGCAGAACACACACAAACACACCCACACACCAAGCACACACTAGGGCCAATTTAGAATCGCCAATCCACCTAACCTGCATGTCTTTGGACTGTGGGAGGAAACCGGAGCGCCCGGAGGAAACCCACGCAGACACGGGGAGAACATGCAAACTCCACGCAGGGAGGACCCGGGAATCGAACCCAGGTCCCCAGATCTCCCAACTGCGAGGCAGCAGCGCTACCCACTGCGCCACCGTGCCGCCTGACATGAAAACATAACGTCTAAAAATGATAGAGATAATGCTACTTATGAAAACCATAACAACAATTATGAAAATAGTTCAGTTTAATCAAAATACATATGCCACAAGATATTCATAGCGTCTTGCTAAACAGAATCACATTGCTATTATCATCCTAAGTTACATATAACTTTAGTTGTTTCATTGAATTACCCATGAACATCAACTTTGATGGGAAGGTGAAAGTGGGAAACAATTTTAAAATGATAGTAGAACTTGGCAAATTAAGTATATTTTATAACTTTTCTGATTTTGGAGTTTCTCTAACACCTTGAAAGAGATCTCTGTGACATTCAGACTGAATAAATACTTTTCTCAGATCTCAGTAGTGACAGTGGAGGCAGGGAGCTGAACATTTTGATTAGTACATGTGTAGACAAAGCTCTAGAACCTTTTAGTGAACTCCAGTGGTGAGAAATATCATAAAGTTAACATAATTCTGTGCAGTGTCAGAAGGAGATACCTTGATTAAACTGAGTTAAAGAAGTTAAATTAAGCAGTGTTTAGTAATCGCTGCACACAAATTACATTGCCCACCAGAAGGGAATGTCTAAATCTAAAACAAAAAAGTCTTAAAACTTCTCGCATATGTCCACTTTGAAGATAGTTTGGTGTAAGTGGTTAAGGCTTTGGACTTCAAACCTGGAGATTGTGAGCTCAAATCCCGCTACTGACATTGTGTGATCATTAGCAAGTCACTTGTCCTACCTAGGCTCCAATTGAAAAACCAAAAGCAAAGTAATTAAATGTTGTAAGTCACCTTGGCTGAAGGCATCAGCTAAATATGTAAATGGAGTAAAGAAGCTTATTGATGTATTAAATATGTGCTATTATATTAAGTATGTGCTTAGCCAAGTTGTTTTCATAAACATTCTGTATTCTCTGTTTTGTCATACTTTCCTCTGTTCTCTTTCATCCAACTCCCATGGCCATGGTTTGCAGTAGGTAGCCACCAGGAAGAAAAAAGATTTCAACTTTCTTTCATAGTACTTCTTGTGCTTTATTGTTTTCTTTTCTTTAAGCACCACAATTTATGTTTCTGACACATTTCCAGTCATCATTATGCCTACAGTTCTTTAGACCCTTTATGGTTTTTCAAAGTTAGTTGGAAGAAGCCATGGAGGCTAGAAATTGACAATTTTTTTATTATTCATTATTGCTTAGCTGCATCCAAATTACTTTAGCAGCTAGTTGTGACGATGTGACCTGATGTTTGTGTTGGAAAGTGAGACTTAAAATTGATCTTTTTTTGTGAATATGCTTCCAAGAAGTATTCAAAGTATTTAATAATTTTAGAGCATGCTGGTGCAGTACTAATTCAATAGTCAAGTTGGGATCCTAAATTTCAGAGAAGAAAAAAGGGATACAGTTACGGTTCTTCAGCATAACAGTGATACAATAGGAAAACAGGTAATGATGAAGCCAAGATTATTAATGTTCAAAGAATAGAATAGAGCTCTGGGGAAACTCATATGGAAATGTTGGGCAAAACCATTCCACAATAATCTGAAAATGAGTCAGATCAGGGTGGATTCACTGAGCCTAAATTTACCACATATTAAATATACTGTATTACTGCAGTCCTTCACCTGTCCTTCATTGTTCTTAATGAGTTGACATTTCTGACATGCTCCTGCACAATTATTTTGCTGAGACTTTAAAATTATCACTTCAGTTCCTAAGTTCAATTTCACAATACTTGTGAGATAAGCCCTTATATACTGCTCAAAAAAATTAAAGGAACACTTTTTAATCAGAGTATAGCATCAAGTCAATGAAACTTCTGGGATATTGATCTGGTCAGTTAAGTAGCAGAGGGGGATGTAAATCAGTTTCAGCTGCTTTGGTGTTAATGAAATTAACAACAGGTGCACTAGAGGGGCAACAGTGAGACGACCCCCAAAACAGGAATGGTTTAACAGGTGGAGACCACTGACATTTTTCCCTCCTCAGCTTTTCTGACTGCTTTTTCACTAGTTTTGCATTTGGCTACGATCAGTGTCACTACTGGTAACATGAGGCGATTCCTGGACCCTACAGAAGTTGCACAGGTAGTTCAACTTCTCCAGGATGGCACATCAATATGTGCCATTGCCAGAAGGTTTGCTGTGTCTCCCAGCACAGTCTCAAAGGCATGGATGAGATTTCACGAGACAGGCAGTTACGCTAGGAGAGCTGGACAGGGCCGTAGAAGGTCCTTAACCCATCAGCAGGACCGGTATCTTCTCCTTTGGGCAAGGAGGAACAAGATGAGCACTGCCAGAGCCCTACAAAATTACCTTTAGCAGGCCACTGATGTAATCGTCTCTGACCAAACAATCAGAAACAGACTCCATAAGGGTGGCCTGAGGGCCCGACGTCCTATAGTGGGCCCTATGCTCACTGCCTGGCACTGTGGAACTCGATTGGCATTTGCCATAGAATACCAGAATTGGCAGGTCCACCACTGGTGCCCTGTGTTTTTCACAGATTAGAGCAGGTTCACCCTGCGCACATGTGACAGACATGAAAGGGTCTGGAGAAGCTGTGGAGAACGTTATGCTGCCTGTAACATTGTTCAGCATGGCCGGTTTGGTGGTGGGTCAGTGATGGTCTGGGGAGGCATATCCATGGAGGGACGCACAGACCTCTACAGTCTAGGCAACGGCACATTGACTGCCATTAGGTATCAGTGTGAAATCCTTGGACCCATTGTCAGACCATATGCTGGTTTAGTGGGTCCTGGGTTCCTCCTGGTGCACAACAGTGCCCGGCCTCATGTGGCGAGAGTACACAGGCGGTTCCTAGAGGATGATGGAATTAATACCATTGACTGGCCCCCACGCTCGCCTGACCTACATCCAATAGAACACCTCTGGGACATTATGTTTCGGTCCATCTGTCACGGCCAGGTTGCTCTCAGACTGTCTAGGAGCTTCAGTGATGCTCCCAGCACACCATCCGTCGTCTCATTAGGAGCATGCCTCGACGTTGTCAGGCATGCATACAAGCACGTGGGGGCCATACAAACTACTGAGTACCATTTTGAGTTGCTGCAATGAAATTTTGACAAAATGGACTAGCCTGCCAATTCATTTTTTCACATTGATTATCGAGGTGTCTTTGAATTCAGCCCTCTGTAGGTTGATAATTTTCATTTCCATCAAACGATGCGGCATCCTTTTGTTCCTAACACATTACCCAGTCCATATCAGTATGGATATCCAGCATGATTTTTTTCCCATTGAGATCTGATGTGTTTTCAAAGTGTACCTTTAATTTTTTTGAGCAGTTGAGATAAGTCCTTATATAGGGTTGTCAACCAATAATTGAATTTAGAATCTTTTCACATTTAAAATATTGTTTGACTAAATAAATAAGTGTGTTTATATTTTTAACTATTTCTATCCTGTCATTCTGTGTGTCATTCTGAAACTTAAGTGTCACATCTCACAATTGTAAAACCAACTTAACACCTACAAACAGTGCATACATACTCTTTGTATGTTCTGGGTACTGGGATTGAACACTTACCCATGCACTACCTATATGGAATTTTGCAGGTTTTGCATATTTACATGTGAATTTTCTCTAGGTGCTCGGATTTCACTTTGAATTCCACAAAACAGGCATAATAGTTGTACTGTGGACTCTGAATTGGCCCAGTATGAGTGAATGTACCCTGTGATAGACTGGTGACTCAACCGAGATTATTTCCAGCGTTGTGCCACAAGGTAACAAGAAAGGACTCAGCTTCTCAAATAAATTACTATTCCTGATGGGAATAACTTTCATGATTGGTTGTATTTTTGTTTAATACTAGGTTTTTGGGTGTGATTACCCAGTGTATTGTCAATTTTTTTCTTTTTTCATCTGCGCTTTCTTGTAGCTTTGGAAATGTGTAACCAATAATACTGCATGAAGCAAAAATAATATATCTGCCAATTTATTTTGTCTGCATAACTAGTCAAGATCCTCAAAAATTGACAAAGAAAGAAAATATGAAAAAGAAAGACAAATATATTAAAAATATATGAAAAGAAAATGTATGGAACTAAATCTTTAAAATTACATTTTTTAAATTTATTAAATGATCTTTAATGAAAAACGCCACTGTATGAATTATGTTAATATATGTGAACTCATTCAAAAAATGAAAATAGAATAGTTCAGTACATTAGCAATACAGTATTTGCATCACTGAACATAAAGATATGTCATAAAATTAATACGCAAGGTACAGAATGTAGGTTTTCATATACATTTCAGATGTGCTCCTCAGTATTGTCAATGGGAAACAAAAAACATTTTGTATTTCTGTTATGCATCTAATTAGATTGAATGTTATTTACCTATTTACCTTGATTTATTTACTTACTTCCCACATCGTAAAGTCACAAGTAGACTGCAGAGCTTCCTGTGTTTGATTGAAAACAGGCATGCTCAAAAAATACATGTGTAATGTCACGAAAAGTGCACGCTGACACTTCAGTTTGTAAGCAATGGTACGAGAATGCAGTCAGACTTCTTTTTTGGGCACATACACCATCCAGATCTAAACACTAGTGTGGAGAGTTGCAGGTGGAAGCTGCCGTTGCTGTACTTTGTATGTAAGAGCCAGATTGAATGTTATTTACATATTTACTTTGATTTATTTACTTATCTTCCTACAACATAAAGTTACAAGTAGACTACAGAGCTTCTCATGTACATATACAAAGTACAGCGACAGCAAAAGTACAACGTGCATTCTTTCTCCGATGTAGAACCCTCATTCTCATCTGAGTTCACCTGTTATAGGATGTCTTTATGTGAAAACAGCAGTGTCAGATTGGGGGAAGCATGAACGCGACTGAGAGAATAAAACTGAATAAAAAAAAAACAAAGCTAACCTTTGTAAGTATCATAAATTTACACTGGCTGTTACAGACTCAAATCAAATGTATGTTTTTATTCTAAAATAGTAAGAATAAGAGCAGCTCACTTCTCAAAACAGAGTCGTCCAGGGTCGAACCCGTGAAGTTTTAATTACAAGTCAACAGTTGTTACCGTTGCGCCACCAAAGCGGTCATATGAAAGGGGTGTCAATGTCGCATCCTAATGCGAGTTCTTTTTCTGTAGTTACATTCTTGAATAGAAGCGCACTTGTTCTGTTACATTTGTACCTTTTGTGAAAGTGTTTATTTAATATTTGGACTTCAGACTTCACACAATATACACTTCATGTCTACATTTTGTCAATTATTACTAAAACATGAAAAACGTTTCTGTTTTAATGATGTGTTTACATAGATTGTTGTAGACACGAAATGTACTCCAAATAACGATATAGTATTTATAAAAGGTGTCATTTTGCTTGACTTCTCACTCTATACAACTCTAAGCAACTGACACGCAGGTAAACAGACTTGAGCTGAGAAAACTGTGCAGCGGTGGGGGGATGTGATAGCAGGCTGCTTGCTGCTTATCGACACATTTACAAGACAAAAGACGCTGGTGGAGAGGTGCGATGGGATTTAAGGTGGGATGGATTTAAGAGTTTTTTCGTAGGCTTTGGTAATTCTAGTGTTAAGAAGGGATTCTTGAAAGAAAGGTGCAAGTGTCTCCCGCTGCTGGTAGGTCTGTATATTTACAACTTCTAAAAACAATCAAACAGTTAACTGTATCAGGTACTCTTACTCAGAGGGATTTTTTCATACTTTTATTGGAGAAGGTTTTACTGTAACACAAATTTTTGCAATAGACCAACATCAGCAAATAATACTGCAACTCAAGTGAATCAAGTATATCAATGTATAATTATGTGTTCAAACACAGCTCTGACTTCATCAGTAAATTTGCTGTTGACATCACTATCATAGGAGTGATCCCCAGGAATAATGAGATGGTTTACAGAGATGCCAGGGTCAAAATCTCTCCTATAATGACAATAAAATAAGAATCTGGTAAAAAACTTCAAGAAGCAAGAGCTAGTTCACATATTCACATCTACATTGGAGTGGATGTGATGAAAATGATCAGTAACTTTACATTTTTTTTAAAAAATTCACTCTCGCTGACACCCTGCAGTAGGCACAACACATACGTCCTTACTTCCTTGTGCAATGAAGACCTGCAACTTTCCAAACACACAAAACCTCATTTGGTGCATTTTTACCCAGCAAGGTGCCCATGGAACAATGCCTTGTCTAATGTTAATTCATAGCTAAGATCAGAGCAAGACAAAGGTCACACTTGTTCAGTTTTCTGTTGAGTGAATAAGTCTTCAAATGAATGGGCAGACATGTATCATGCTTCCAGACATTATGGATTAAGCTACTCCACTGTGTTATGAGTACAACTGCAGGGAAGGCTTCAGCAGACCAACAGGACAGATAACCATTCAAGATCCAATTGTCTTGGAATGACTAAATCAGAGCAGGTCCAGCAGATGTAGGGTATGGGGCATGGAGTAAAAGCTTAAAAACTCATGAAATACATCCATTTTTCTTCTGCGCCTTCTGTGTTTCTGATGCATGTTTATGACAACAAAAGGGATCTGGAATATTGCATATACCCGGTACTATTTTTCCCATTGTAAGGATACATTTTCTATTTGCCTGTGTGAATTCTCACATAAATGTGGAAATAAATCAAAACAAACCAAACCACCCCACAAGGTGTTAAAAGGTTGTTGTGCAGGAGGGCTAAGTACTAAACTATCACACATGGCTTAATGTGAATTTCCCCTTGGGATTAATAAAGTATCTATCTATCTATCTATCTATCTATCTATCTATCTATCTATCTATCTATCTATCTATCTATCTATCTATCTATCTATCTATCTATCTATCTTCTTTTAAAATGGCTGTATGTCATAATATTGGTGTTTTTTTTTCAAAAATGACATTTATAAACTATTTGACAATGCGTGTGTAATCACAAGATGCAGATCAATACTAAACACTGTCTTGTCTTGAAACATGGACATATTTGGTAAGTTTTTAAGTTAATCCTCTGTTCCCCATATCTTCCAATGTAAAAGCATGGTGCAGGCAAGATATTTTTTTAAATTTATATAAAGCACTTCACGTTTAAACACAGTTTTGTGGGGAAAATGCATATACAGTACACCATGTCTATGAAGAAATAACTTTGACCTGAAAAGTACCAAACTTGCCCTTTAAGAATTAGTGGGAAACTGTGCTATTGGGAACCTTCAGTGTTAGAGGAAATCTTTTGTCAGCTTCCATAGATCTGTGCCTTGAGACATCCTGTCTCTGAGCTCTACAGGCAATTTCCTTGGCCTTATGGCTTCATTTTGCACTAACACACATCGCCATTGGGATGATTCTGAGCCAAATTTCAAGTGTTATAACAAAGGGTTTGAATACATGTGTCAATGTGAAATTTCAGTTTATTTTTAATAATTTGCAAAAACTTGAAAAATTAATATAAATGATTTTAGCATAAGGCTGCAATATAGAAAAATGTGAAGTGGTCTGAATACTTTCTGAATCTACTATATAAGCTACAGAGTACCGACCATATAAATACTGACAACAATATTGAACTTGAACTTCATTAGTGCTTCATATCCATCTTTGGCAAGACTTCCTAGGAAGTTACAGTTTTACAATTAAATTCAGATTTAAATAATAAAATGTATTCTATGAGTAAAAGTGTGTCCTTACTGGAATTTTTGTTATATTAGAATGCAGACATTAGTGCTAGTTTATCTCAGATTCCCATGTTACTGAAAACAATTAAAGACGTTGCAGGTGGTGGTACTGAAATGGCAGATGTCATGTGAATTCTCTCAGTGCCTCTTGGAAGGAAAGCTATTTTCTTTGTAATTAGTAGCTGTGCCTTTCTAATAGAATCTGCTAATTGCTGTGGAAAGCAGCTGTGGGTATACAATGAAGCCATAACCCAGGAGAGGAACTTTGTCTTTCAAGAGAATTATGGATGTACTGCATAGTACTGTGCCCTGCAATGGACTGGCACCCTGTCCAGGTTTTTTTCCTGCCTTACTGCCTATGTCAGCTGGAATAGGCTCTGGCACCCCATGCAACCATATTCAGTACTAAGTGGGTTGTATAATGACTGCCTGACTGTATAGTACTGTATACAGTTAAGTTTTAAGTTGTATTGCTGGTGGCAAACCTGTATTCCTGCGGTACAGAGAAAATGAAACACCAGAACAGATAAAAACCACTAGTTGACAGAAAGAACCAAATCTTAAAATTGCTTACTACCTGGACAACATTGGGTGCTGCTGCTAGTAATATGTAATGATATATGTATATCACATAAAATACATATTTCTTAATAATATATACTATTGCAGATAAAAGAATGGGCTTGCAATTGCATGTGTCTAAAATGAGTTTCCTAGTCATGGTTGCTGGGCATTCTCATCATTGAAGAGCACAGCACTACAAGAAGCAAACTTTTACTTATCTGGTTTAAGAAGAGCTGGTTAAGATATTACGACACCCTCAGGCATCTCCAACATGGAATGTACCAAATGATCCAGTGAGATGACTTGAGGCAGACCCAGGGCATATATAATGGATTTTATTCCTTGATTGGCCCAGAAATGTCTAGCAATTGTCTGTGCACAGGAGCTGCAGTTTGGTATGTTGGCTTCTCAAACACTCAACAAAAAAAATTATAGTATATCATACAACATAAATTTTAGCAGGCAGTTGATAATAAGAGAATTAAAAGTTTTATTCATGTTTTTAGATGAGATTATATACACTTTGTAAACTTGTGTAACATATAGTTAGCAGTAAACCACATTATCCAAATCAATTATAAATTAGTCAACTGTCAAATAGCATAATCACCATTTAATATCCATTATGTATACATCTTTCAGTGCTTACTTAATCATAATATGTACAAATGATTTTATCACTCATGAAATCGGGTTAGGTTGGGAAGCATGCATTGGTACATGCACGCATGTTGCCGCAACCACCACACAACGAAACTGCTTCCTCTGGAAATGACCCTCTATCTGCCACAGCCAAGTGTGGGCGTCCCCTTGGCCTGGTCCAGCAATTTAGGTCTTCAACAATGAGTATCCTTCGAGCCAATCATCCTTGGGGAATTGTAGTGCTGTAACTGACACTCCCTCACAATGCAGGTAATGTGCCTCATTCGGGACTCCATGAGCAACCATTCATTTGACACAAAGTCAAACCAGCAGTACCCAAGGATTCTCCGAAGAGAATCTCAAGAGCCCCAATCAGAGCCTCCATTGACTCTGTGAAGATCACAGCATCGTCAACAAAGTCAAGATCAGTGAATCTTTCTTCGCCAAAAGATTCCCCACAGCCTCTGGACCGTACAACCTTGCCCAACACCCAGTCCATGCAAGCACTGAGCAGAGTAGAAGCAAAAACACATCCCTAACCCTAACAAACCCCAGAATCAACTGGGAAAAACGCAGAGGTTCTGCCTCCACCCTGCAGAGCACTGATAGTACTAGTGTACAGGCTGGCCAGGACATCCAGCAACCTTGTAGGGATCCCACAAAGTCTCAGGATGTCCCACATATGAAATCCCCATATTTAAACCTTCTGAACCAACTAGTATTATTGGTAAGCACTCACTGGTCAGGCACAATCTGTTATTAATAACAAACAGGTTGGACTGATATGATTAACATTAGTTTATAAATACCTCAACCAACCATACTGTATGTTTTGAAACTATTGATTTCCAATAAATGATTGAAATTGTTATGTTAAAAAAAGTATTTATTTTTTGTGGTTATAGTGATCAAATGTTAGAGAGCTTAATGTAATATTCTCTTTTGGCATCACAGAGGTATGATTGGAAAATGAGTGATAACAAAGTTGTCAGGTCAAAGCTTGACCCGTTAGACATTTTGCAGCTTTACCGCCATACAAATAAGATATAATGCTATTCTAAAAGGAAACTCAACCTTGTTTTGATGCTTGTGGTGATGTTATATTTGCATCAATATCACCATTTCATATCTGGTGCTAGATTTTTTTAATACAGTGTCAAATTACTGTATTTCTAAAAATGGTATAAATACATAATTGTTTGACAGTAACATCCATTGTTATGCCACTTTGTCATTTAAAGAGCAATCTAAATAATGGGATTATTCTTTACAAAGATTTGGAATGTAATAGCAAATTAGACTTAAATAAAGGTAGTGAAAATACTTATGTGTACAAAGCTACTCTTTTTTATTTTATTAATATACTGTATCACATTGGAATACAGGCTTTAACTTATTTTTTGGAGTTATGCAGAATTCCTCAAGGAAAATAGAGTTGGGACTGATAAATGAAGATGTATTGAATTCTTAAGAATGTTTGTTCTTGATATATGTAAATGTTCAGTAAATCAGAATTTTTTTGTTGGCCAAAGAAAGGATTTGACAACACAAGAAACTTTACGACTCTTTACTAGTCATGAAGCTTAATTAATACACAGACTTGTAAACTCTAAGACTTTTAACAAAGCTCAGGTATCAACACCTTAGTCCCCATAGCCAGTAAAGAGCCAAACCCTGTAAGGTACTAATGATGATAGCCGATCTGATCCTCACCAATGCTGTAAATTTTAATGTAGGACCTCCTTGAAGTCACTAGTGTGACGTTTACCCATAGGATCACAGGGTTTCTTGATGTCATAACGGCCCCCGAAAGTGGTTACTTTGGGATACCCAAATGTTGCCAGAAAGTCCCTAGTGTTCATCAAACTAGTGAGCTGAGGGCTGGGAGGCAGCGTCATACAATGGACAGAATGAGGTACAGCTAGAATGATGATAGAAGGTGGAGTTTAAAAGATGAGGATGGAATTGCTTTATTGTACAGTATGCTCCAAAGAGTATTCATGTCTGCAGTTGTGTACAGTAGGTAGGTCCTGAAGGCAGAGTGGTTTATTATTTAACACTTTGTGTGTGTTTTTGTGTTTCCCCTACTATAGTTATTAATTCAGTTTGAGTATGTTGCCCCTTCTCCATTACCGCCCCACTACACATCTTTTCTTATACATTAGTCTGCTGTGCTTTTTTTTTTAATCATCATTGCCCCTAAGTCCCAATAGTGGCTCTGTAATTTCTACTTCTTTTGTTAGTTCTTTATGTTTCTCTTCATTGAAGATCTTCCCATGCCTTATTTTCCCCCAGGGCTTTTGATTATCTTTCACCTAAAATATTAATTATTATAGATTAATAATCTAATAATCTATTTTTAATTACTCATTTAGTAGGTCTTTAGCATTTACTGTATTTCCAGTTAATAAATCCTGTCATAAGTTATTAGTGAACATGTTTTAAATATTAGACAAAATACCATAATTCATTTTCTTGCTTTTTGCATTTCTCACCAATGCCCTATAATGCATGCTGATTCTATACAAGGTCTGTTTATAAAAAGCGATGTGCTAGTTTTAAAAGACATAATTATAGTCTGTCCTTAACCCTGTCTTTGAAGGACATGCTACGAAATGTATCTTTTTTATATACTCATCAAGAATTTTAGGCTGACAGGATAAACTCATATTTGTGTTGACATTTCCAAGTAGAATTTAATTCTATACAAGGCTTCTCTTATAAATCCTTTAAAACCTATTAAAGGAAAAATCTACAGTAGTGCCATTGGTGTGCCCTGCATGGCTTTAACTACTGTAATTCTGTCTGTTGTTATTATATATGAATTATTCATATCATTGCTTCAGGGTTTCCCTTTGCTACTGAGTTTTATTATTAAGACCTTCTTTAAGTGTCACAGTGGATTCTGATGATTTTAACATGTAGCATAATCTCTTTTCAATGCACCTAAACCTCTTTAGTGCTTAGGAGAACATGCATGTTTTCTGGGTTTACATAGATGCCAGTTTATTTTCATTTAGAAATCTGTAAATTGATGTTGCCAAGCTGCAGTATTTTGAGTCAGTTGAGCTTCAGGATGAGGACCCTTCATAGAAAAATCAGGTCTCTACATTGGTGTAAGTAGGAACATTAGCCCCTCTACAATAGAAGATTCATGCCAACAGCATAAGGCATTGATTGAAAGGGGACATTTTGCCAAAATCCTACTGAAGATTCTTTGCTACAGTACAGTGTACTCACTCAGGTGGTATTTGGAGTGTCACTTGCACTCCTCATGTAAAAAGTTACAGAACCTTTTAAATTTATAAGTAGCAATATATAATTCTGTATCGGTTTTACATACAGTGATGCTTATAAATGTTGAAAATTAAAATTTGAGTGTACATTTCAAGTGCAAACATTCTACTAATGGGCAACATGGAGACTTACTGATTAGCACTTTTACCTCACAAGTTCAGGGACCCAGGTTTGACTATTTACTCTACACACACAGTTTTTCTGTTCATGTCCATATGGATGTTCTCCCCTTATTGTGGTTTCCTCCCATATGCTAAAGACATGAGTGTTTGCCCAAATGGAAAACTGTAAATTGCCTGAGAATGTGAGTGTGGATGTCTGTTTAAATGTGCTTTATGATGGAGTAGCATCCCTTCTAGAGAAAGTGCCTTTCTTATGCTCAGTGCTGCTTGAAATTGAGTGGGTTGGAGAGATAAATGGATATTAAAATTATATTTTATTAAACATGTATAACCTTGACTTTAGATATTTGGAATACAGTATAGGTGAGCTATGCTAATATACCCGCATATCAATTAAACATGATCTCTAATTCATATTTCTAAGGATATAATGTGTTCCTATGTAGAAAATATTTTAGTATTCAATGATTTATTAGGTCTTCATTTATCAATCCAGGAACTTGTACTTTATAAACTTGTATTCTATGCTTGCACTTTGAAATGTCTATTAAAGGTCCATTTTTGTGTGCAGTGCTTTCTGTGATTATCATGTAACACCACTGAGCATGGAAGTGACTCCTTTTCTCCATATACTTCTGAACTCACTTAATTGAAATGGTAGGGTCACACAGTCCAAAAGCTTATGCCAGGGTGGACAAAAGGCATTTACCAACGCTAGACAGAAAAAAAGTCTATCGGTACGCTCAGGTACTTACATTCATACACTGCTACAGGATACATTTTTAGACTCATCAATCAAATCCGCATTGTGCATGTCATTTGACTGTTGGTGCAAATTCAAAATAATACATCATTTTATCTCTGTGCATTACAAAGTAGCAAGGAGCAGAATTAAAACACCCTATTTCTGGCACCAGCACATTTAACTGTTCATTGGCCCTTTATCATTTCACTTTGATATAATTATCATTTATCAAAATTTGTTCTGCATGAAGTCATCCCTGTTTTTGCATTGGGTTTTTCTGAGTGTGTTCAGGTTTTCCTGCCACATCCCAAAGTCATACAGGTTAAGTTGGATGGCAGTCTAAATTGGCCCAGTGTGAGTGAGTGTTAATGTAACTAAGTGTGCCCTACATTGGACTCACACCATGCAAGTGTGGTTTAATTCTTTTGGTGCCAAGATTGGCTCTGGTCTTCCACAGTCCTATATTTACATGAATGGCTTTTAAAAATGGATGAAACAAATGAAAGCCTCTTCACCTGTCCCTGTTTACACTATGAGCATTTGTAAATAATTATACTTCGTATGTAAACCAGTATGGGGTTGTGTTTATTGTGCAAGGAACTATAAAAATGTAACTGGTTTTTCATCATAATCATTATCATTCCAGTTTTCTATTGAAAGGCACAGTCGCAACATGTTGAACTGGTCTGGCCAGGCCTCTTTTTCCCCAGCATCTTCCTCTATTACTTTTTGGGAAATACCCTCCCACTCAAAGGCTAGTTGTTAGATATACTCCCTCTTGTATGTTTAGAGTCTGCCCCAGTTTTACTCCAGTGGGCAGTGTTTTCTACACCTCCAGTTTGATTTGACCAGAGGATATCCTAACTATGCCGAGAATATGTCAGATGGTTCTTCTCAATCTGGAGCAGCAGAATTTGTCCTTCAAGCCCAACAACCTTGCATGATGAGTCCTCATTCTGGTTGCTTGTGCTTGGGGTCCCATTCTTTTAGTCACTAACAGAGGTCATGACCAGAAATGAGATAGGAATGTAGACTGACTGGTAAATTGGCTGTTTTGTTTGTGAACTTAACTCCTGCTTCACCATAACAGGCCAGCAGAATTTTAGTAAAACTCATGCCACTGTGGTGATCCACAGTTAAAATAAGTGATCACCTCAGTCCTTATTTGTGAATAACTTCCCACTTAAGGCAGCTACTCACCCCTTACGTACAGGAAACATGACAATTCTTTCCAGGATAAAACAAAGAGCTCAGACTTGGAGATGGTAATTCTTATCTCAACTGCGTCACAATCAGGCGCCATTTCAGTGTATCAGCAATCACAGACTGGTAAGGAAATGCAAACTAAAGGGATGCAACTCTTACGTTCTCGAACTGCATACTGTCCAAGCCAAAGTAGCTCCTTGATATCACATCTTTGATAATCCTGAACAGGATAGGAAATACGTCATACCCTTGGCAGAGTCCAATTCCTACACTAAATGTTCCTGATCTAATACCAAGTATGCAAACACAACTCTTGCTCCGCAAATACAGCGACTGAATGACATACAACAACAGTCCTGGAATTCCATATTCTTGCAGTACCTTCAACAAGAATCCACATAGTTCCTTTTGAATATGAAGCTCAACTTCAGTCAGAAGTTCTCCACTGTGGTATTATAGACATAGTTTGTTTTTATATTTGCTATTATCGATTGATGACCTTCGAATTTAATATTTTTCATCATTTTTATTTCATAGTGTTCATCAGTAAACGTACTAGTGTAAAAGAATTGCGGCAGGTATAATTTTATTTTTGTACACACATAACATATTTCTTGATGTTTTTGAGTTCAACTTATGTTTTGTGATTTTATAATTTTACAATTTAATTGAGCAATGGTTTATTTATAATAATGTATACTAAAATTAATTTGTGTGAGGACGTGAGGTTTGTAAGAATACATTGAATGAAAGGCAATTGAAATGAATTGTCTATACATTTGATAACATTGAGGCAAATAGTGATTTGAACTTTGTGTATTCCATGATTGTCCACCAACATAATCACTGAAGATCACTGACCAATGTCCCTTTGCCTGCCCTCTTTACTGTTTCTTTTAGTAAGGTGTCTTTACAGAGAATGGCTCTGCCTCCTTAATGTGTACTATACATAAGACATTTGACAGACAAGTGGAAATCATTCAGCTTGTGAGGCTTGCTTGGTGAGATAATAGTTAAATTGTCCCAATATCATATCCAGAAACTTTTTTAAAAGTTGTTAAGGTTTTAGCTTCAAGTGCCTGACCTAGTATTTTGTTCTAGACACAAACAATTATGTGAAGAATTACCCCTAGGATTTTGGCATAAAGCGATTTTGCACCTTTTTAAAAGAAAACAGTTGTGATTATTTTGTCTCATACAGTGATGACCCATCATTAGTAAATTCACCTTTGGTCCACTCCAACCCAAGTTTAATTTGTCACTGAATGCTTAATGACGGCGGCATGGTGGCGCAGTGGGTAGCGCTGCTGCCTCGCAGTTGGGAGATCTGGGGACCTGAGTTCGCTTCCCGGGTCCTCCCTGCGTGGAGTTTGCATGTTCTCCCCGTGTCAGCCGGGCGCTCCGGTTTCCTCCCACAGTCCAAAGACATGCAGGTTAGGTGGATTGGCGATTCTAAATTGGCCCTAGTGTGTGCTTGGTGTGTGAGTGTGTTTGTGTGTGTCCTGCGGTGGGTTGGCACCCTGCCCAGGATTGGTTCCCTGCCTTGTGCCCTGTGTTGGCTGGGATTGGCTCCGGCAGACCCCCGTGACCCTGTGTTCGGATTCAGCGGGTTGGAAAATGGATGGATGGATGGATGCTTAATGACTTATGCATGTTGCTGCTCTGTGCATGGTGTTACCATTTGAATTGAAAAGGTAGTAGCAAGTAACCTTGCTCAGTTAAGAACAGCGCATACTCTGCATAACCTGCCAAATGGCAGTGATATGCCTTGACTCATACAGTATTAATGGATTTCTCTTGGGTACTGATAGAATGTTGTGTGCTGCTTTACTTGTTAAAGTCCTCTTGTGAGATTGCACCATTGAGAACTCCTAAAGAGGTTTTTTCTGCTCTTCATTCAGAGTACAATACAGTTTACAGTATACAGTTTACTGTATACAGTTCACCTACAAACTGAAAATAGCCTTCTTTTTCATCTGCTCAAGTAGCTTACCAGTAGACTACCCCTTTTCCTGAAATGGCATATAGCACCTAAAATGGTATGCTCCAGTGGCCAAAAGGGAATTACATCTTCTACTGACTTTCTTATGACTACAGTCCCACCCTTTGAGAAGGACCAATATATGACAGAAGTGTTTTGTTGTGTTTGTGCATAGCCCAAATAAAAAACGCAAACGAAGAGTACTTGCTGTAAACATAAGAGATTTTTGCTTCTCGAGAGTCATTATTACATGTTGATCACAAAAAAAAATACCTTACATTGTTCCAGTATTAAAAAATCATTCTTTTTCATTTTTATTATGCAAATACAGTACAGTATAATCCCTCTTTGTGAATGCTATAGATGAAAAAATATTTTTGTCTGCAGCTTGATTTTAAACGTCTTATCTGAAAGTCAGATTCAGCTATCTTGTCATTGCACTGAGCCACACTTGTACTTATTGATTTAAGGGTATAAGATAAATTTAGAAAAGGTCATCTGATGTTGTGTTTAGATACTCAGTCAGCTGCCTGTTTGAATAGAGCACTTGCAGGCCACATCAGCTGGTGCTTCAGGACTGACCTTGAGATACTGAGTCATCCGAATGTTAAATTGATTGTAAAAGATATTTAGCTGTATATTTTTGCAAAACTACTATGGACCTGCAACATTTTAAGAAGCCATTCTCAAATTATATCGTTTCTGAGTAACAAGTAAACCAGTTAAACCAGGGAAGTGAGATAGATAAGAATGCAAAAGATACTACAAAAATGTACAGAATGACATAAAAATCTGCATTGGTGTGCTGACTGGAGTGTTAATTTAGGTATCCCAAAATCTGACTGTCCATTAGGTGTTTTTGAAAAGCAGAATTAAGATAGCAGTGACTACAGTCACATGATGGTAAAAGTAATATAATTTACCATATGTACTTAAATTATAGTTTACCACATACATACCTAGCAAAAATGTCACGTGAAATGACAGGTTGCAAATTAATTTGTTAAATTTTAAAACACATATGTGAATGAGCTGATATAATGGCTGTCAAGTAGTTTTATGCATCATTTAACCACTGTGCAAGTCAGAACATATGGCAGCCATATTATGGCTAGCCTAAAAAATTAAAATGGTGTGCAAGTGGTTGTTACTTAAATAATGAGAGCTTTGTTTGCAGCTGATTTGGAAAAGGTTGACAAGAAAACACTGTAATTGGGGCTGTCCATGACCATCATTTCTCACCTTTGATTACAGTTAGGTATGGTCTTGACTTTAATCATGGCCTGTTCAGGACCTGGGGTTGTCCCCTATCTCGATACCTGCAATATCTTCCTGTGAGTGCCTTGCATTTAAATGTAAGCCCCCGTTTCCCCTGACTGTTCTCCTTATCTATCGACCTCCAAAACCCAATTCTGCCTTTATTCCGGAAATTACTGATCTTCTCACAACACTCTGTACTACTTCTGCCAACATCATAATCTTAGGAGATATAAATATTCATGTTGACAATCCCACAGGTTATCTCACTGCTGATTTCCTTGAGCTGCTAGATTCTCTCAACCTACAACAACATGTTGATGTTCCCACACATTCTAGGGGTCACACTCTTGACTTGGTCATTTCAAACTGTGCCCCAATCAGGAATCTACAGGTATTTGATCTTGGTATTTCAGACCACAAAGTTGTGTCATTGGAGCTGCCCTTTTTCTCCTCCCGTATCAAACCAAAACGACAGATCTACTTCAGAAATCTGAAGAATATCAATGTGGATGCCTTGGCCTTGGACCTTACATTTCTCTCCTCTGACTTTATCAGCTCCCTCTCTGTTGCTGACCTTGTGGATTTTTACAACCAGTCCCTGAGCAGTCTCCTGGATTTCCACGCCCCTTTAACATCTAGGTCCGTCTCATTCTCGTGCTCAGCACCTTGGTATACCTGCGAGCTGCGAAAAATGAAGGCGGCTGGGCGTGTCCTTGAGCGGCGGCTCAAGGCCTCTGGGCTGACTGTCCATAAACAGGCTTACAGAGAACACATGAGAGCGTATGCAGAAGCTCTGAAGGTTGCACGGTCCAAGTTTTATTCCACCATCATCAGAAATGGCTCCAGCAACACTAAAAAACTTTTTTCAACCATAAATCATCTTGTCAAACCTCCTTTACCTGCCCATTCTGAGACCACTGATGACAGATGCAACATGTATATCAACTTTTTTAAACAAAAAGTTGATAATATCCGTTTACACCTCTCTACCAAGGATATCTTGCCCTTCCCAACTGTTGACTCATTGTCTGAGACCGTCCATCCTCTTTGCTCTTTCTCTGTTGCCACACGGGAAGAGGTGGAGGATGTCATCAGGAAAATGAAACCGTCTACTAGTTCCCTGGACCCTTTCCCCTCACCCTTGCTGAAGGCCAACATTTCTGCCATCTCTCCACTTATCACCAGGATAATAAATCAGTCCCTCCTGGCTGGCCATATTCCTTCTGCACTAAAAACTGCTGTCATCAGACCTCTACTAAAAAAATCCACCTTGGATCCTGAAGTTCTCTCCAATTATAGGCCCATCTCCAATCTTCCATTTCTCTCCAAAGTTCTGGAAAAAATAGTTGCAGCACAACTTCACGATCATCTCAAACTGAACAATCTGTTTGAAAAGTTTCAGTCTGGTTTTCGCCCTGGCCATAGCACCGAAACAGCCCTGGTCAGGGTCACCAATGATCTTCTGATGATGGCAGATACTGGTTCACCTTCACTACTTATCCTCCTTGACCTGACAGCTGCTTTTGACACAATAGACCATAACATCCTTCTTCACCGCCTGCAATACACTATTGGACTCTCAGGAATTGTTCTAAATTGGTTTACATCATACCTGACTGGCAGAACTGAGCATGTCGCCCTTGGCAGCGCAAAGTCCCACACCCACAACGTCGCCTGTGGTGTTCCACAGGGCTCTGTGCTGGGCCCTATCCTTTTTACTATCTACATGCTCCCCCTTGGAACTGTCATTGGCAGACATGGTTTATCGTTCCATTGCTATGCCGATGACACTCAGCTTTACCTCAGGACTACTCCCACCTCCTCTACTGCTCCACTGCCAACATCTACATTGTCTACCTGCCTGGAGGAGATAGAGGCATGGATGAGGCTCAATTTTCTTCAGTTGAACAGATCCAAAACAGAAGCCATCTTAGTTGGTACATCACATCATCTTCGCTCTTCTACCATCACCAGTATTACTTTCTCTGGCCAAAATATTCCTCTTTCCACATCTGTTACTAATTTGGGTGTTAGAATGGACTCCCAACTTACTTTTGACACCCACATCAAATATCTCTGTAAGTCATCTTTTTACCATCTCAAGAACATTGCCAAACTCCGCCCATTACTCACCCTGGCAGATGCAGAGAAGCTCGTCCATGCCTTTGTCTCTTCCAGGCTGGATTACTGTAATGCACTCCTCATTGGGATTCCTGGCAAGAGTATCCAGAGACTCCAGTATATTCAGAACAGCGCTGCCAGGATCCTGATGAGGGTGCGAAAGTATGATCACATCACCCCAATCCTGAAAACCCTTCACTGGCTCCCTGTTTCATTCAGAATAGAGTACAAGGTCTCCCTTCTTACCCATCAGTGCATTTATGGACATGCCCCTCTTTATCTACAGGAACTCCTTACCCCCCATAACTCCTTACGTTCCCTCCGCTCTGTACTCACTAACACTCTTCAAGTCCCCAGAACTAAGCTCAGCAGCATGGGTGACAGGGCGTTTTCATCGGTGGCGCCGAGGCTGTGGAATGCCCTCCCTGATTACCTGAGAGCCCCACAGTCGACTGAGGCCTTTAAGCGAAACCTAAAAACTCATCTTTTTAGAAAGTCATTTTGTTAAAGTATTTTATAGACTCTTCTGTTCTTTTTTTATTTTATTATTCTATTTTTACTCTGTAGCACTTTGGGATTGCTAAAATATAAAGTGCAATATAAATAAAATTTATTATTATTATTATTACTATCTGTCTGGAGTTTGCACATTTTCTGCTCTTTACATGGATTTTCTTCAAGTACACCTGTAGGAGCTGACCAGAACTCTGACCACGCCACTGTTTTGCCTGCAAATTACCCTAGGAACCTCCTTTCAGAGGGTAGTGAATTGATCAGATCATGAGACAAATAAAAGAAGGAGCTAGACAGAGGCATTTCTCTCCAACATTGTGCATTCTGCTTTAATGAAAGCCTCTGGTCTACCTCTCTCTATATTTTTTTTAAATATTCCAAAGTCTGGTGTTTTTGATTTTTTTTTAAATCTGCTTCTCTCTAGTATTTAAGATACCTTTGCCTTTGCTGTACATTGCTATTCTTATTTTTATTTAATTTATTTTTTCAGATTACAGATAGGAATAATAAAATAACGTTTTACCTATTTATTAAATAAAACTGACTTCTCTGTGCCTTCAACTTGGATGTGTGCCACACTCAGGTGCAGTCTGGCTTACTCTCTCATCCCTGTATCCCTTCAATATCCAAAGCAAATGATGTTGAGCTGATATGGCTACTCTAAGATGGCCTTGTATAAGTGAATGTGTCCTCCAGTGACATAAAGTTCCAGCATTACACCAGATGCTAACTGAAGAGGTTTTGGTTTCCAGTGATCCTCCAGTGGGTTACTGAAAACTTAATGCATTTTATTCTAAAGTGCCCTAACAAATCATTGAAGCAAACCACACTCACATTGTAAAACATCAATTGCCTTAAAGTATAGTTGATCAGTAAATTGTTTTTATAGTAAGGCTGATAGAATATGGTATGCTTCAGAATCAGTACTAGTTAACTGAAATATTTCCTTTTATATAGAATGCATTGGTTATTTGTGTTCAAAACTGTCAGAAGCACTTTTTGTGAGGGTACTTTTAAATACTATTTTTATAAAGTGCCGAAAGGGAACAACACTAGAGAATATGAAGATCTGGGTTATATAACAGCAGGAGCAGAAGGGTTTACTTTTGTTTTGGTGATCTCGTCTTTTGTTTCCAAATTTGTGCAAGGACAAGAAATTTCTTTTGCTTTTGCATTATGATTTTCTTAATCCATGCCTCAGTAGACTTTTGATGTCTGTAATTATTACCCATTAGTTTCCAAATTAATAATAAATCCAACAATGAACTGCATGCCACACAAAGATGACTCCTATCTTGTTCCATGTACTTTAGAAATAGGATGTGCCCAACCCCAACTATATATTGAAATAAAGCAGCCTAAAAATGAATAAGTAAATAATATACAAGAAAAAAGCAAAAATAGAATATTACCGTGCTTGTGTTGTGTCAGGCTTGTACTTTCCGATGTAGAGAATAGATAATTCTAGATGTTTACGCTTGATTTATATGCCAGTTGGATTTCCCAACATAATCTCGATCACAGAAACTTAAACACTAAATTTCTGTAAGACTTTAAGTAATGCCGCACCCCACCCCTTCAATTTAAAACATTTCTCTGCTTAGGTGCTCAGGTGCTATGTGACAAACTGAAAACCATTAACCCGTTTATCTTTCATTTACTTAGATCTTGATGTTTCACCAAGCAACTATTCATCCATCCTGAAATAAGCATGGCTGTTTAAATTCTTGCTTATCCGATAAACATGTCGATTTATGAGGTACTGTATTCTGCAGGAGTGCATTCTCCCTGAAGCATTGGTTCTTTTATCTAGCCCAGGGGTCGGCAACATGCTGCTCGCGAGCCATATGTGGCTCTTTGACTATATGGCTGCGGCTCTTCCCAGAACTATAGGCACATTCACATTTTCATGTCTCAACATATTATTTGATAATACTTTCATAAAGATAAATAATTCATTTATGGGTTATAATTATTATTTTTCATTTAGATATTTCTTTAGCTATATGTGAATCAGCCGGACCATCGTGCTCCTCTTATGCATTTAAACTCTTAACTGCATCATCTACATCTTCCTCCAAGGCATTCTGTTTGACGTAATTACGTCTTCGGTCAAATCATATGCTCGCCAGAGTTTTCTTCAGTACCTGAATGTACGCTTCAACCTATATTGGGATTCCTAATTCTTTCATATACTTTTTGTGGTTAATCGTCACCATGCCTTCCCAGGTCTTCGTTAACATTATTATATTTTCTCCTATTTACATATTATAGCCAGCTGAGTTTGGAGTGGTGAGTACATTTTGCACTGCTCAGTCAGCACAATTAAAATGGTGAAGCGGATTGTGAAGGGCTGACCACTGCAGAGCCGAACAAACTTTCCTCAAGAAAAGGTTGAGGGTGAAGACTATCACTGCAGAACTGAACAATGTTGTAATATTAGTCATGTTTGCACAGTTACATGTCCAAGTGATTTAAAACTGAGACCCAAAACTCTATGGTTCTTCTAACATGTCTAATTTGCAATGAAAAGTTATCCAATAACAAAAAAATCTAATTTCAAATGTCACTTTTCAACAAAGCACGATGCATTTGCAAAAAAATATTCATTCGGAAAAGAAAGAATAGGACAGAATTAAAGCAATATATGCAACAATCAGCAAGTTTTGCTGTTCCTCGTTAGATTTCAAACCATAGAAATCCTTTCACAGATGGAGAATATGTAAAAAAGTGTTTTTCAAATTTGGCCAAACATCTCTACTCTGACTTCAAAAATAAAGAAGATATTATTAAAAAATTAAAGATACTCCATTGTCCGCAAAAACTGTTCACGACAGAATTATTAAGAGAGGCAAGAATGAGCCAGATCAACAGATTAATGATATAAAATCACCATCTATATTTTCTTTGGCATGGAACAAGTCATTACTTGAAGGAAATCGCACAAATTAGCCTTCTAGGATGGCATGTTTACAATAAAGGTCTCCTTGAAGAATTCCTGGCTTTGATATCTCTTAAAGGACAAACTTAAGGTGAAGATATCTCTTCAGCAATTTTGGAATTTTCGACTGTTGCAGAAATTGACATCAATAGAATGGTATTTATCGCTATAGATGGAGCCCCCAGCACAATAAAGACTTTGTTACTCTCTTCAAGCGGAACTACAGTGGAACCTCGGTTTGTGAGCATAATTTGTTCCGGAAACGTGCTCGTAGTCCAAAGCACTCGTATATCAAAGTGAATTTCCCCATAAGAAATAATGGAAACTCAGATGATTTGTTCCACAACCCAAAACTATTCATATAAAAATGATTAATACAAAATAAAAAGTAAAAATACATAAAACAAATTAACCTGCACTTTACCTTTGAAAAGAATCATGGCTGGTGTGAGGGAGTTTCTAAACTCTTGTGGGATTGCACCCAACGGGACGACACGCGGAAGAGCATCCCAAAGCAATCGCAGTCTCCCAGCGCTGTAGCAGTTCGCCGTAAAAGCGAATCCGAAAGATCGCGGACATGCTATATGCGCCTGCTGTCGATGGGTGATACAAGGAACAAGGAACATTATAAATGTGCAGGGCCCTACCTGACTGCTGTGTCTGTGTATAGGAGAGCGACAGATCCCGCTACAGTAAATAACCATGCTGTTGCTGTTTCAAGCTGAATAAAGCTGGTGTTGCTAAAGTACTGAGACTCAGCTTCGTGTTTTAGGGTGCAAGACGGGGACTCGCACGTCACAACACACACGCGCACGCATGCACACACACACACACACGAGTGCGTGCGTGCACACGCACATACACACACACACAAGTGAGCGAGCACATACACACACACACACACACAATGCTAATGCTGTAGTAAACAATAAACGCTCGTACGGATGTTGACTATATGAGTGACGCACGCCGACTCAGACGGAGAATAGGAGACGATTGCACACAATTCCGCAGCGAGAGAGAGAGAAGAACCATCAGCTCAGTTGTGATCACATGACACTCAGCAGACAAAGCGTATACATACTACTCATACTGCAAGACCTTGTTCGTTTATCAAGTCAAAATTTATTAAAAATTTTTGCTCGTCTTGCAAAACACTCATAAACCAAGTTAATCGCAAACCGAGGTTCCACTGTACTTTTGTTAACAGAAGACTTGAAAAGGGGAAATCTGTTCCATTTCGAAACCATATGGAAACTACTGGAAGTGTTATTGATAGCAAGTTCTTCCTGGCAACTATTACAAAAATGCATGATCCATTTATTGGTTACTTCAAAGATGTCAGAGATGAGAAGTCCACTCTTTTGTGCTCGACAAAACCACTTGTGGCAAATGTCAACTGAATACATTCTTCGCAGTTTCCAACAGTTGACAGAGTTCAGTTTAACCTACAACTAACAGACTTGAAAAGCAATGATTTGTGGTCTGTCAAAAGGAGGATGAAATGATTTTTGAAACTTGGAACAGCATTCCACACTATTATTGCCAACTCAAAATAGTAGTGTTTGGAATTTTGATTATTTTTGGGTCCACTTATTCTTGTGAGCAGACATTCTCCAACAGGAATGATATCAAAGAGTTCCAAGGCCAAAGGTCCACCCAGTGCCAAATGGGCATTCTACCTAACATAAATGTGCTTAAATCATTCTTGATTGTTTCCAATGTCTCATAATATCTTATATTTTCAGTACAAATTAAAATAATTATTTGTGCATATGGAAATGCAAACTGAATCCACCTTCTCACTAGGAGGAGAAAATTCAAGCAATTAATAATACAAAAAATACTAGAAAAAAGATGGCCTTGTATTAGCCCTTATCTTGTGCCGTGGTATAGCTCACAATGACGTGGCACACAGGACCCATCATGTCCATTAAGTTAAAATTCCAATAGGTTATTATATGTAGATAAACAACGCCAGGCCGCTAACATTTTAATATCAGTGCCATCCAATTACTAGACCTAGAAATAGCTGTCTTTATACTCTAGTGTCACTGGTATCTCGGGCAGCTATGTCTCTTTCAAATGTTAAAGGTCTTACAGGTCTTAGCATAGGATCACTGCAAGACTGTGTGTGGAGCCCTTTCCTTTACTCTTTGTATACATGTACCTGCATACCACCCCACAACACCGTACGGTACAACAATAGAAGGGCTGATCACTGAAGATAAATTTGATGCTTAACACCAAAAAAACTAAAGAACTGATCATTGATTTCAGGAAAAAGCAGGATGACCATTGGCCACTGTATATAAACAGTGACAGAGTGGAGAGTGTCTCTAGTTTTAAGTTCATGGGTACCTACATCTCAGAAGATCTCACATGGACAATAAAAACTCACTGCTTTCAAAAAGCGACTTTACTTCCTGAGAAATCTCAGGAAGGTTGACCTGTCACAAAAGCTTCTGGTGTCTTTCTATGTTTTTTCCATTGAGAGTCTCTTGACTCATGGAAAACTAGTGTGGTATGGCAACAGCTGAGAAACAGCAGAGAAAATTACCAACACAACTTTGCCTACCTTGGAAGACATCTACACCTCTTGGTGTCTGCGGAAGGCATCCAGCATCACAAAGTACTTGTATCACCCAGCACATGAACTCTTTCAACTTCTCCCCTCAGGGAAGAGATATAGGTCAATTAGAGCAAGGACCACAAGACTGATGAACAGCTTCTACTCCCAAGTGATTACTACACTAAATTCTGTACTGAAAACACATATCTTATATACAAAATTGCGAAATATCATATTCATCATTATTATTTATTTATTTTCTTAACTTGTTCAATGTTTTAAAAAAAATAGATTTTGCATATGCTGACAATTGTGTCATGTGTGAGATATTAGATGTGTGGTTTTTATAAGGTTTTAATAGTTTTGAGCATTGTTTTAGGTAGTGTACTGAAATCTCATTGTATGTATTATGCAATGATAACAAAGGAATCTCATCTTATCTTAAACAGCTGACAGTGATAAGTAGTAGAATTTAAAAGCTGTGTGCACACTATATACTCTGGATATCATCGAGAGGAGTCGCAGCATACGGCTCAATGGCAACTCTGGTCTGTACCGGGAACTGAGAAGGATGGCTGCGACGGCTCTGAGGGCAGATAAAGAGGCGTTTGTTACAGGAATCTGTGAGCAAGTGACACACCATCTGTGGTCTAGCGACCCATGTCCTGCTTACGGAGGAATCGAAGCATTACACACATCCAAATCTGTTCCTAGGAGAGTCGCAGTCAGGGCGGCTGATGGAATGGTCCTTATGGATGACACTGCAGTTGTGACCCGCTGGGCTGGCTACTTTGAGCTGTTGTTCAAAGCTGATCCTCCGGCTAGGACGTTGGATATCTCTGGGTCCACGGTTCTTGAGGCTGATCCTCCAATTAGCTGTGAACCACCCAATCTCACTGAGATTGCACAGGTGGTGAACCAGCTGAGGGGATGAAAGGCTGCAGGGATCTGTGGTATCCAGGGTGAGCTTCTCCAGGCTGGTGGTAAGGCTGTCCTGCTGGCATTGCAAGCAATTTTGCTTCCATTTCAGAAACTGGCATCATCCAAACTGACTGGAAAAAGGGACTTGTCGTCCCTATCTGGAGAGGGAAGGGTGATCGCCTGGATTGCGGCAACTACAGGGGGATAACACTGCTCTCAGTGCCGGGTAAGGTCCTTGCTAGGGTCGTCCTCAATAGGATCCGTGATCACTTGCTCACCTACCAGTGACCAGAACAGTCTGGTTTTACGCCTAAGAAGTCTACCATCAACCGCATCCTAGCACTGAGGATTCTCATGGAGCGCAAACGCAAATATTGGCAGAGTTTCTTTGCAGCCTTTGTCAATTTTCGCAAACCGTTCGACTCAGTTAATCGAGCTGCCCTGTGGGACATCCTGAGGGTTCGCGGGATCCCCTCGAGGTTCCTGGATCTCATGGCTGGCCTGTACACTGGTACTGTGAGTGCTGTGCAGAGTGGAGGCAGGACCTCTGCGTTTTTCCCAGTTGATTCTGGGGTTCGTCAGGGGTGTGTTCTTGCTCCTACTTTGTTCGATGCTTGTATGGACTGGGTGTTGGGCACGGTCGTGGGGTCCTGCGGCTGTGCGGCATCTGTTGATGAAGAAAGATTCACGGATCTTGACTTTGCTGATGATGATGTGATCGTTGCTGAGTAAATGGAGGCTCTGATCGGGGCGCTCGAGAAACTGAGCAAGGAGTCTGAGTGTCTGGGCTTGTGAATGTCCTGGATAAAAACCATGATCCAGGCCTTTAATGACCTCTTGGGCACAGCGATCAGCAGTGTGTCTGTCTGCAGAGAGAGTGTCGACCTTGTAGAGAGGTTTGCTTACCTTTTCAGTGACATTCATGTCTCTGGTGACTCTTTCTATGAAGTCAGAAGGCATATTGGGAGAGCATGGGGGGTTATGAGGTCACTGAAAAGAGGTGTGTGGAACTCCCGATATCTATGCAAAAGGACAAAGGTCCAAGTCTTTAGAGTCCTGGTGCTTCCTGTCTTGCTATATTGTTGCGAGACATGGACGCTATCCAGTGACCTGAGATGAAGACAGGACTCCTTTGGTACTGTGTCTCTCTGGAAAATCCTTGGGTACCGTTGGTTTGACTTTGTGTTGAATGAGCGGTTGCTCATGGAGTCCCGAATGAGGCACATTACCTGCATTGTGAGGGAGCCTCAGTTACGGTACTACGGACATGTGGCGCGTTTCCCAGAGCGTGATCCAGCTCGTAAAATCCTCATTGTTGGGGACCCGAGTGGATGGACCAGGCCAAGGGGTCGCCCACGTAACACCTGGCTGCAGCAGATAGAGGGTATTTTCCGGAGGGTGGGACTAGACTGCGTGTCTGCCTGGGGGGTTGCCAACTGGGATCCTGAGTTGTTTCATCATGTAGTGGGTGCGGCAACGCACTGTACCAGTGCACGCTCCCCAACTTGACTTGACTTGTGCACACTATACCTTGTGCTCCAGATATCATGTGTGTGTGCAATACACTGAAATCATTTTTTGAAGTATCTTAATATGCACTTTTCATGGAATGAATTAGCTACAACAACAATTTCTCTCCTTCCACCATGAAATAATTACATTTCCCAAAACTTTTTGCTTCTTGCCATGTTTTTTTTACTTGATAGCAAGCAAGTATTCCATCACATTGCAATGGTGCAATTCAAACTATCAAGCAGCTTCTGTATTTATTTATAGAAAAGATCTTAATTGAAAACTCACAAAATCAAAAATACAAGCATCATCAGTTAAGGGAAGATACTGTATATATATCAACAAGGATGGGCTGGGATCCATCATTGGTACTGAACTTCTGTCCAGACTGACCGATTATGATTGGCTGGGCACCAATCATCCTTCCATTCCATTCACTGCATGTACAATAACATTTCCTATTGTATAGTATACTCCCTGACATAAAGCAAAGGTTGCCCCTCAACTGTCTCTGTCCCACAGTTGATTTGTCCTGCTGCATTTCACCAACTATGCTATGTACTGTAGCTTTGCAGATGGTGCATTTGGCTGAAGCCTGACAAAAAATTAAGAATGTGTCCAGGTCTGACGCATAAAAGAGTTAGCTTTTAGTCCTAATTAAACTTCTACTTATTGTCATGTCATTTTAAATTCCAGTTAATCCAAACCAGGATTGTGGGGGGTGATGGAGCCTGTTCAAGCTGGCATAGAGCATAAGGCAGGAACAAACCCCGGACAGGGTTTCAGTCTATTGCAGGGAGAACATACATGCCCCAACCACACACTAGGGTTAATTTAGTGTTGCCAGTTCACTTAACCTGCATGTCTTTGGAAAGTTTGGGGAAAACAGAGCACCTGGAGGAAACCCACGCAGACGCAGGGAGGACCCAGGATATGAACCCTGGTTTCCTTACTGTGAGGCAGCAACTCTACCACCGCACCAACATGCCTCCCTCTACTAGCTAATGTTAACTCTATTTTATCCTTGTAAAAAAGAGCATGAAATAGCTTAGATCTTTTCGTCCTTTGCAGGCAATCTATTTCTTCCTTTCTCCCTTTTTTTGCACCATTCCATGGCCTCTTTTTCTCTCTTTCTCCTCTCTCTCTTATTCAGACTTAAACTTTGTGTCCGAACAGCACGGCTTACAGAGAGAATATTATCCTGTTAGTCCTGAACACAGTCCATCTCTGTGTGTCAGCCTGACCTTTCAGTATGCAGCTTGATTCCTAATTAAAGAAAGGGATTCTCCTTCAGTAATATCACAAGACCAAATTGGATTTATGTGGTACCAGACAAGGATGCCCCTTGTCACCACTGCTTTTTGCAATTGTCATTGAACCACTGGCAGTTCACTGTTGGAATGCTTATGAGATAAAGGGGATTATTAGAGAAGAGCTTGAAAAGAAAATTTCTCTATATGCAGATAATATGGTACTGTATATACAGTATCAGATCCACAAAATACTGAGGCTGCAGTCCTAATAGCACTAACAGAATTTCAAAAGATTTCTGGTCTCAGAATCAAAGAAAAGGCTCAATCTCATCTGAGCATTCTGTGGTCTGTGTAATACATACAAACACTGAATACCATAGGAAAAGAAAAAGCATAAAAACACTGGCTCTTTGAAAATAAGAAGGTTTATTTTCAAAAAGGAAAACAAGAACAAAATAGAAGACAAAACAGCAGGGTTTGCATAAAAGGCAACCCAATCAACAAAGTCCAATCTACAAATCAAGTTTGAAAATCTACAAAAAGAAGAATTAAAAAAAAAACCAGAACATTACCAGAGTTACACACAAAAACATATTTCCACTACAATTCTCAATTTGTAAGATCTGACGCTCTTCCTGTTTCCACACATTGTGCACTGCTAACATTCACAAGGAGCAGGTATAGAACTAACTGGTTTACTTAAATGTTCATTTTTAAATGATTTCCCTGTGAGCTGTTGTGTCATCTGATTTTTGTAAATCTTTGACAGATGTAAGAGATCTGTCGATTTTTTGACTCATTCCTTTGTGCACACCTTAGATGGAGCACTGCCCATGTTGTCCAGAAGTGTTAATTCTATTCATTCTTTCATTATTTCATTTTCTGAACCAACTTTTGTCCAATATTGAATCATGGAGAGCAGCAGCATGTTGTGGCAAGATTGTGAGTGAAGTAGGAAACTTTGCAACACACTACCCCATTGGGATGCAACTGCTTCAACCCTGTCTGCAAATTAATTAAATTTTGTTCTGGTTCCTCTGTGTTGTGAGACCAGTCCACCCTGTCATCGATGTGGACTTTGAAATACTTGTGGTAGTGCATCGACTCCACATCCATACCCTGAACATGACCAGGTGTGGTGGCAAAAGTCAATAGCCAGTTCTTTTGTTTTGCTGATATGAAGTTACAAAAATTCTTTCTGCCCCAAGAAAAAAGACTTTGATGATGAAGACCATGCAGGTGTGAACAGTTTGTCCACCTTGGTTTGAAATATGTATCATGCCACAGCCTTTAATTAGGTAAATGTAGAGTTCATTCAGATCATCTGCGCTTAGAAAGGACAAAACATACGGCAGATACAGGGAGTCTGTCACTTCATGCATGGATTTGCCCAACAGTAGACATGTTTATATCATTTAAATCAATAGTAGATATAAAAAAGGGTGCTTTTCCCACTGTTACTATAGATAGTGTCAATTCATAAATACTTCAGCCTTTTTCAGTGAAATAAAAACATTTATTTTACACTGAACACTCTTTCAGTTTGATGCTTCTTGTTCATGTTAGCATGCTGTCTCAACCTAAGTGGGCAAAAAAGCACAAAACCTATGTATTATCTTTTTGGCAATTGTTCTCTTCAAGATATTCCGGTTTTATCCTCGTTTTAAGCTTAACTAAGCAGTTCAAGTTGTATCCAACAAAACACTATTATTTTGCACTGTAAAAGTTACATGTTGTACTTGGCTGTGAAACAGAACCAAACAGGAGTGAAGCGTCATTACAGTTATTTTTGGATACATTTACATATAAATGTATATGTATATTCTCCTGTCAGAAGTGGAGGTGTGTACTGATTGATGAATAAGTATTAGTATTAATGTCATTATCTGTAAGGTACTCTTTGATATAAAAAAATGGCAATTAATTTTAATTCCCACTGGTGGAAGAACCGTATCAAATCAAATTTTAATTTTAATCCTGTCAAGAGCGTGCTGTGAAAAACTCATACTAGGATTGTTAATTTTTATTTTTGCCACTTAAATGTATAAAATGGCCATTAAACTGGGAGAGAGAGTGTATGCATGCTGTTTTTATATTATGTGACTTAGCATGGAACAGTATGTTCATGTGGAGAGTATCTATCAAAACATTCAACTTCTGAATGGGAAAGAAAAATGTAAATAAACAGCCTAACTTGAGTTGAAGGCAATAAAACCAAATAACATAAAAGCAAATTTGAGCACTGTAAGTTTTAAGATACCATGATAATAAAAAATGATCTGTAAAAATTTATATGAAAAAATATTAGTTTTTAAAGTTTATTTGGCCTTTTTAGAGTAGGAAAATATGCATTATAATTCCACAAATTGGTAACATTGATATGGATAGCTTAAGTCAGCAACTACTGTTAGGAGTACATTTAAAAAACTGAGTGAAAATTAAAATTCTATACTAAATCTTTTTCAAAGTTACAAAACTCAATTGTACATTTTTAACAGTTACTGCACACATACAGTTATTGCAGTTCATTAAAACCAAAATAAAAAATTTCTCTTCAGGATTAAAATTGATTAAGAACTTTGGATTGGAAATTCTTAAATTTGTGCAAAATAGGAAAAAAAGTTATTTGTTCTTATATTTCAGAAAGAACCTAAACCTTTATCTGTGTCTGAACTGCGAAAATGGTGGCTGCCAAGAAAACGAAAAAGTCACTCGAGTCTATAAACTCAAGGTTGCAACTTGTTATGAAGAGTGGTAAATATGTCTTGGGCTATAAGCAGACCCTCAAGATGATCCGACAAGGCAAGGCAAAGCTGATTATATTGGCAAACAACTGCCCTGCTTTGAGGAAATCTGAAATTGAGTACTATGCTATGTTGGCCAAGACTGGTGTGCATCATTACCGTGGAAACAACATTGAACTGAGTACAGCCTGTGGTAAATACTACAGGGTATGCACTCTAGCTATCATTGATCCTGGTGACTCTGACATCATCAGAATCATGCCAGAACAGACTGGTGAAAAATAGATCAGAACTTTCTTGCCTTATAAATAAATCTGATTAAAAAAAAAAGAAAGAAAAAAAATTGTGTCTCTGAGGCTTACTTCTGAGTTTACTATTATACCCAACTAGGAGGGTGCTACATGTGTATAAGTCATTTTTGGAACCTTTGCAATGTTTTCTTTTTGGGTCAGACTCAAAGGCAATGCAATTAATACATAAGCAGGTTTAGCATGCTAATATCAAACTGACTTGTGCTCTCATGGGTCCAGACGTGATTTTCAAATGAGAATACATGTCTGGGGACAACCCGTTAAAAAGTGTGTAGTGAATAGCAGCAAAATCTTGTGCTGCAAAGGCCACACATACAGAGGCTTCTTCCCAAAACACTCGCCCTCAATTTCTCCAGTCTGTGCATTTTAAACTGCTGCCAGGATTTCAGGGAGAGAGCAAAAGATACTGAACAAAATACTTGAAGCTGAGAGAAAATAAAAAGCTGAAATAGCTGTTATCCATTCAAGAATTTAGTAGCATAAGATAACTGAAACTTAATAATTAATTTGTAACTTTAACTGTTGCACCACTATATGATGTAACAACAGCAAATAGAGTTTAGGTAAGCATTGTTGTCAAATGATATACAATGTGTTAAAACACTGCAGCTATTTTGTCATGGCATGTTTGCATTTCCAGTTTGACAGTAATGTTAACCTCCTTTAGTTATTGTTTAGACGTGCAGTCAGAAAGGATGTTGTATAGCTTAATCTGTGCATCCGCTGGTGTTGTTAGTCATATTTGTTGATTTGGCTGGGGCTCTTCATTATCTGCTCTTTTAACAGCAGCCGTTTTGACAGAGTGTGATACTGTGTACCGTTTACTCCAGATTTTCATGAATATTGCTGCCAATTCCTTCAAGCTTATATTGACTCCTACATTATCATCATAATGCTGAACAACACACAGCACCTGCAACAACATATCATTGACACTTACCATTCGTCCATTGATGCCATTGAATAGCAAAATATACTGTAATCTGATGCTACAGAAAGGGTTTTCCCTTGCATCGGGTTATATTTATTTTTAAATGTGCTCTCTGCACATGTGACACACATTTATATGTCTCATAGGGATTTTTAGGAGATTTTTCAACTGTAGATGGTTTATCTTAAACAGAAACTTGCTCTTTGTTGAACCAGGTTAACAAGAGCACCACTGAACTTTGCAGTTAAAAATCACCACCCTCAATTTGAGTGCTGACCTCATGAGGCATTGGATTGGTTTAGAAATGTGACACTCAGTGAGCCGTCTAATTGTTCCAACCCACCTTTAAGCACAATTCACTTATGGTTGTCTCCACACATATACAGTATATTATACGACTGGCTTCAGTGAGACTTACCATCTTTTAACCTACTTAACCATTTCAGAATCACTGGGAGCTTGAATACTACTGGGAGCTTGAATACTTCAGCTACTGGCTGAAGGATGGAGACCAGCTCTTGTCAGGGCACCACCCTATCACAAGACATACTCACAGAGGGTCAGTTTAAAGTTACACATTAACTTAGTACACAGAAGTAAACAATATTCTTTTAATGGCTGTCTAATAATTAAAGTAAGTAGAGGGTTGTCAGTTGTGTTGTGAGCAAAGAAGCAGGTGGCCTAAACCTAGCTGGCATCTTTTTCATCAAAAAACACAGCATCCTTATATTCAAAAGTTAAAATGAATTATAGCAGGAAATGCTGCTATATGCCTGTCTGAATAGTTGCATCCTATTTCTTTGCTCATTGACAGCCATTCTTCTTCACACATGACATATTACCACTGCATGGTGGAGCAGTCAAAAGAAGAAGAAGAAGAAGAAGATGGTATAAACAATAAAATTCAAAACAATATACTATATCTGCATGCTTTTTAGTGAACTGCAGATAATTAGTTTGGTCTACAGTGTTGAATTAAAATGCTGTTATTTTATGATAAACCAACTTATAATATTTGTAAACTGTTGGCTAAAATTCAGTATACAATATTATTTTATTTGCATTGCAACATTTTTACCATCACTTCCTCAATTAATATTATATATGCTGTAGTGTCCGTAGAGTATGGTCAACAAGTAAATCAGTCTGAAACTAGTAAGAGTACGAATAATGTTTGGTGCTGTGAAAAAAAACAAAACACGCTAGCAATATTTTTGGAGTAGCCTTTGGCTTCAATTTTTCTTCATAGCTAGCTAGTCAGCTGGCAATATCGTGTTGTAAGCTCTTTTATCTATTGTCTTTATTTTCTAGTTTTACTGTGACTGTACTTAGAATATAGCTTTCATTTTTTGTGCTGAGTAATCTTTCATTTTTTAAATAGAGTACCTGGTAACATTTCATTTGCATTATACACCTCTTACTTCCATATAGTTTTAGGTGTATTTTCAAAGTATACAAAATATTATTTAATTAATGTCAGCAATATTACATCCATAACAGCACAATGCTTAACGCATATATGCTATTATGTCCATTTCTTTCTTGCTTTAGTCTGGTCATTGCAGTGAGTCCATCCTGCAACAGAAAATACAAGGCACCGTGGAGGATGCTAATGGGTGCAATCCTATACATATTAACCCACTGATCCTTACCAAAGGAGCATCTAATTATCCTATATGTATGAGTTCATAATATGAAAAAAATCCAAAGCTCACAGAAAAATACACAAGATCATAGAGAGAAAATGCACTTTCCACATAGGATGTAACTCAGGTGAGACTCAGGTGAGCATTGCAGCCTTACAGCTCCAGGGCCCTGTGCTTGAATTCTGACACGTTCTTATCTCCTTGGCAATTCTTGATTTCTTTATGTATTCTAGATTTTTCTATGCAAAACTAAAGAGAGAGTAAATGAACTTGAAAATATTTTATCAAATACATCAAGAAAAACTCTGTTAACAACACCAGGGTCACACACATGCAGTGCATTCAGAAAGTATTCAAAGCCCTTCACTTTTTGCACACTTTATTGTGTTGTAGATTTAATTTTCAGTGGATAAATTTGCCATTATGCCCATCAGTCTACACTGAATAACCCATAATGATTAAGTGAAAGCATGTTTTCAGAAAGGCTTGCAAATTTATTAAAAATCAAAATTTGAAATTTCTTACTTGTTTGAGTATTCAGAACTCAGGACATCAAATTGTGGTAAGGTGCATCCTGTTTGTTTTAGTTATCCTTGAGATATGTGTGTAGAACTTGACTGGCAAACTGAATTGATTGTACATCATTTCGAAAGTCACTCACCTGTGTATATATTGTCCCACAATTCACACTGCGTGTTTAGGACAAAAATCAAGCCATGAAGTCCCAGGACCTCTCTGTTAAAAACTGAGATCAAATTGTGGTGAGGCATAGATCAGGGCAATCATATGAAACCATTTCTAAAGCTTTCAATGTTCCCAGGAATAATTGTGAAATGGAAGAATTTTGGAACTACCAGAACTCATCTTAGATTTGGCCATCCAGCTAGCCAGAGCAACTGAGCAAAAAAGGACTTTATCACTCTAACAAAACTTCAGAGGACTTCTGCTACATTGATGAACATTTTGGCAGCACTCCATCAATCAGTTGTTTATAGTAAAGTGATTAGATAGAAACCACTCTTGACTCAAAGGTAAATGATAGCCCTATACTTTTGCCAAATGGCATTTAAAGGACTCTGGTTTGATGAGACAGAAATTGAACTATTTGGGCAGAACTCTAAGCACTATTTCTAGTGAAGACCAGGCTGTGTTCATCACCTATCTAATACCATCCCTATGGTGAAGCATGGTGATGGTAGCATATTACAAACAGAGCCACCTTCTTTGCTGGGAACTATCTCTTGAACAGGAGCTGCGGTACTATTATTAAAAATGTCACCAACAATAAAACTATGTGGTCTCTCTGGAAAATATTAAACGTCATGCCCCTTATAAGTCCAAAATTATTATTCAATTCATTTCTAGAAAGTGTAGAACATGATCTCTGCTTTTGTGTTCTGTTAAGCTGGGTATACAGTGTGCAATTTTAGCATGATTTTAGACCCAATTTGCAGTTGCTGACTGATTTTTCTGGTTCAACGTGAAATTTAGCTTCATCTGCCATCATTTCATGTGCAGTATGAAAGGGGTTGCAACATCCAACTGAATCTTACGTTTGGGCTGCCGTACAATTGAAAGAATTTCTGTCATGTCAGAAATATCAGTCGATAGTCTTGTAGTGTGAGAAGTCTGAAGTCATCATCAGATTTAAAAAAATTCATTGTGCAACATAGGCTGTGAGTGTATGTATGCAACAATAAAAACAACTGATTGGTATTGTATCTCATCTATGTCCTAGTATAGTAGCCAGATATTGTATGTTGGGTATTGGCATTGAAAAGCTCATTTTCACTTTACTGATTTCAAAACACTAACTGTCATATAGCAATACACATGTAACTAAATCTTGGGAATCATTTACTGGAATAACCTAAAATAAACACAGACAACAATGAATAAAATAAAATGAATGTACTTCCAACACTCTCCGTAAAATAGACAGACTATATTGTCTACCCCTTCCCAACTATCAATGTGTCCAGTTACAAAAGTATTTTCTTTATAGCTTCAAACCAAAGTATAGCAATTGTAAATAAGCAGCTCTTTTCTTTGTTGACATTTTGAGAAGCCTGTGGCCATAGATAAACCTTTACTACAAAATGTTAATGGGTAAAACTGTCTGTTGGAGCCAAGTTCATGCATAGTCTGAGCACCCATGTCATAACATGTCAATCAAGCCGAGCATGTGTGTATAGTTTGAGCACATACTATATAGGATTAGCGATAGGCTGGCAGTGTGAGTACTTGCTTGACAACAGTTTTTAAATATCACAACGTGTATGCCGATCTTAAGGGTGCTCTGTGACAGAGGTGTTTAGAGGGAAACTTAAACTGAAAATAACTAGGAAATAAAAGTAGCCATAAGGAGCTATCAAAATCTTAGCCCATAAACAGGTAGGGTGAAGAGAAACAAAACCAGAACACAAAGGCAATATAATGTTGCAAAAAAGTCCACTAACGTCTATTAATTGCCCCTAATTATTTTCTATTTGTAATGAGTCCAAAAGATTGGATACCCAAAGCTGCAAGCAGCTATCTTAAATAGGCAGAGCATAATACCACAAGCCATTTGACTTTCATGTAATGAAACTGGCAACAGTCATTGCAATGATAACACAAATGGTGACAACCACACTACAGCAGAAAAAAACCCCAAAATGTCATTGTCAGAATCAAGATTATTTTAGATACATTTTTTTAAATTATTTTTTATTTCTTCACTATTTTAACTTGTCATTTCAATTTCAGTTTAGTTTTAGCTTAGTTTTATCATTTCTATTTTAGCTTATATTTTTGGTGTCTTACCTCAGTTAGTTTCATTTCAGTTAAATTTATGTTTTGCCTGAAAAAAATGGCATATGATGAAAACTACAAAATGCATGCTGTGCCTCCCATAGTGCTAGGAATGTTTGTAGAAATATGTCCATTAAAGGGTCTGTGTGGCCCTTTTTGCTCCAGCCATTTATACAGAGAATTACGGTATCTTCTGAACAATTTTTTAAATGTTTCTCACTCTCATAGCAGTAGAGTGTGTTCAAGGATCAGGCACTTTGGCAGCACTGGGCATTTTAAACTGTGGATTAAGTACTTCACCTTTTGAAGGCAGGTAATGCATACAAACTCCTAGACACTTAATAAGTAGTTATAGCATCACACTTTCTCTCTTTTTGTATTTGATTAACTGAGGTGATCAGACAGTAGTTTTCTACAGAGGCAAAGTTGAAGTTTATTTAGTAAGGTTACTTAATTTTAAATTCTTTGGTGGGTTTGTGTTTTGTCAATGTTTCATGGTCCTGATCCTCACTATAAATATCTTTATAAAAGCTGTTTATGAGTGCTATTAAATTCATAAGGATCTTCTCTTTTTTGTTCTGCAAACCAGACCACCATGTCATTAGTTACATTCCTTGTTACTGTCACTGTAATACTCATGGCACTCTCAGACAGGACTTTCCCATTTATAACCAATTCTTTGGCCATGTTCAAAATTATGCCTTATCTAAGCAGCTGACAAACATTATAAACATTAGGCTACATTGCCATTTACTGTTATTATTTAGCTGATACCTTTATCAAAGGCAACTTACAACACTAAGACACACTTGAAAATGCATTTAATAATGTAGCATATTTAAACTGTTTAGGTACAAACAATTTAATCATTCATCACGAAACAGATATACTGAAGCTTGTGATGCTAAAGTTTGAGCAACTTAAAGAAAACACCTTTATAATGGCATGTTATATACAATTAGGTTATTAAAAATCATTCAAATATAATTTAAAATGGCCTCAAATCACAACTCTGTATTTGCATTAGAGTCTGAATGCAGAGACAAATTATTTTGCAAAATTCACTACTGGCTATAAATGTATTTCTTTTTAACAAATAATATTGTCCATTCTTCCATTCATTCATAATCCTAATCTGACAACATCAGGGTACAAGGCAGGTATCAAAACCAGACACAAAAAAGTTAAAAGGACAAAAATAATACAAGAAAATGTTGAATCACTGATCAGAAGTGCTTATTCTCCTTAAAAAAGCTAACAACAGACAGCAAGAACAGGAAAATATTTCTGATGAGGAGGCTTTGTGTTAAAAAGTGAATTGATCTCTATATCATAATCTAATGAGCTCTGTAATTCATGTTATTTAACACATATTGCAAGCCAGTATATGTGTTTGCACATTTTACAGAAAGCAGCTTTTCCACCTATGCCATCTTGAAACCAACTACATTTCACTTATCAATGCAAATAAAAATGGTGATTTTTCAGAATATTCTAATGATTATCATTTTTTTTAACTTGATGATTGACCTAATTCATCCAAAACTGCTGTCTGTGGGGCTCTTCTCTGATTCATGTGCTCAAACTCAGATCAGAATTCAGGGCATTCTTCTTCAAATCAGGGTTATGTATTAAAATATTTGGTCATTGAGTTCCAAGCTTTGTTTAATGATTTTTTTACAAACCAAGTTTGCTTTAAAATAAATAACTGCCATACTGTGCATGATTTTGTAGTGAGTGAATGGAAAATAAACAAATTGTGTCACCTTAATATCAGTTATTAACAGATTTGCCTGTGGATTTACAATGCCAAATTTGCAATAGAGAGTACAGATTTTAAAATCCATCCATTTTAATTTTACTTTATTTTTTTATGTAAGTCATTTTAGTTTAGTTTTCAGATTTCTGTTTTGTATTTATTTTATTTAACAAAATGCTTGTTTAGTCATGCCAGGGTTCGCTACAAACTTTCTAATTGTTTGTAACTGAGGGAGAACCAGTGGCGAGTGAGAGACACAACAATGTTCAAATTGTCCAAAAGTGAAAAGTGAATATTTATTAAATCAAAATGTGTCAAAGGTGCAGTTCCATAAATATTTAATAAATAAATGTTAATAAAACACACAGTGCATTAACACAAGTAACCTCTCCCAGCAACTTCACCTGTCTAATGATGTGCTGTGTCAAGTTTTGACACGCTGTGCCCCTAACTCAGCCGTACCTCAGGGCTCCTTCACTGCAACTTCCCATAGGTCTGCAGTGAGCCTGCTCTGTCACCTCTGATTGGTACCTGCAGAGCACAATCTGGTCCTGCCGACTCCCCTGTCTTCACAATCCAATTGTGCCCATGGAAACTTCTAACTGCTTCTGGAACTGACTTCTCTGCAGCCATCCTAAACACTAAATCCGATCCCCTTCTTTTCATTCCCCCGCTATATTTATCCTTGGCAATGCAGGCATTGACTCAATTATCTCCCAGTGTAACTACTGAGGAGCGGCTACACTGTCCTTTCAATTGTACATGTCTCTTTACAAGGCTACTTTCTCATCAACTGCACAATTCTGGTTGTGATTTAACTTGCACCGCTTCTATGTGCAGGGCAGCAGTGTGTTTTCTAAATAATCAATCTCAAAGAGACATACTAAAGTGATACTAGAATTTATAACAAGGAGGGACCAAGAAATACAGGAGCTAAGCTTGCTAATGCCACAGCAAAGAGCTAGTGGCAGGCAGACAGGTGTCTTAAATACAAGTAGTCCTCTCAGTTAGCTGTGGACCTAATGACTGAGGCACCCGAGAGTCGTATATCACTGTAATTCTCCAGCAATGTAAACACAAAACTAAAATGAGGACACGGAATCAGGGAAAACAAGAAAGGCAAAACAAGACACTGCTGTAATACTATCACAGGTCAATTCAATTTTCTTTGCTCCTACACAAAGACTGAAGGCTTTATAAACATAAAAAGAATCAGATATGCAGATAAATTTGTTGGCAACTCACATTTTACTACAATCAAAACTCAAAACTGACATCATTTAAATTTTGAAAATGGACCTTCCACAGTTTGGTTTGTCAACACTGATATGCATTATGTGTGTAATAGAATAAAACTGATAAAACTAAAAGTACTTGAATTGAGTCCTTCATGCACATGTTAGCTTTACTTGATTCTTTAGCCTTTTTGACCTTTGCATCAGATTTCCTACTCCACTTTTGCAGATAATGTCTACCTTGTTTTTGTTCATTTTCTGTTTGCCATTGTATCTGTTTTGGTGACACTGATAATCCATAGTCAAGTCATTAGAAATCAATGTGGTGTTCCACACTGCTGTCACCTGGGTAATAAATTTGAGCACAAAAGACACACAATGCCTGAACAAACTTATCAGGAAATCCTGCTCCATCACAGTCCTAACCCTAGACACACCGGAAACTGTTGTGCAAAAGAGGATGGTGGCAAAATTGGATGCCATCTTGAAAAATTCCCTCTATCCTCTCCAGGGGGCACTGTATTGGAGAACTTTCAGTCACAGGCTTATAACACCACTGCTATCACTCAATTTAAATCTTTCACCTGACATAGTTGTTAAGTTTATTTTTATTTATCAATTGATTGATTGGATGTATTTTTATTGTTTTATATGTTTCTGCTGCTGTATATATTTGAATTTTCCAATGGGATTAATGAAGTTTATTTAATCTAATCTAAACTAATCTAATGTAATGTAATCACCTATCCTTTTAAATTTGTTTTTTACCTTTTTGGCTTAATAGCCTTAATGCTCACCAAGGTCTTCACATTCACAAACAATTCTGTCTCAAAATTGATTTAGTTTTCAAAATGTCACCCTGTTGTGGCTGTCTTCTAGCTAACTGTGATTTCTAAAACTTCAGTAATTTAGTAATTTTAGAGCCTATGTCTGAGGATAAAAATATATCAGCCAGTGAGGCTCTTGAAATGTGGTAGGTGTTTGCAAGTGATACGAACTCAAGAAAGTCACCTTAAGTTATCCTTTGGTTTTATGATTATTGATTAAAAGTGGGTAAGGCTAAGTTAGAGTTAGTTGATAAAGTTGTAATCTATCATAAATCAATGCATGGAGTCTGGAGAGCCGTGCATTCATAAATTCATAAACACTGAAATAAAGTCTTACTACACAACTTCATATCACTCATCTTGTGTAAAAGTATATCATTTTAACCATTATACAAAATAAAGATAAATGCAATTTTGTTAGTGTCAAAAGGAACAAAATCAGCATAATAGAGTTCTTCACTAAAAGTGATATAACATTAGAAATGGGAGATTTTCCCTCAACTACAATGAAATTAAAAACATGAGCCTTAGATTTAAAATGCTTTTTAAAACCTTCAGCATTTCAAGAGAAAAACATGTTTTAGAGATATTCCTGCAATAAAAATGTTTACTCTGGCTAATGACATGGAAGTACATAATGCCAGTTTATCCCTGGAGTTAACATTATAGGCTTACCCTGGAGGGCTACAAAACAGTCACTTAGGATTAAAAGATTAACTGCAATTAAGAACAACAGGAATACTTATTAGCTTCATTATGGAAATTCATTTTGAGCTGAAGCAGACCTTAATATCATTTACATGTTCATTATGTTTTTGGCTTCATCCATATTTGGCAGAACGTTTCAGACTTTATAAGAAATATTGAAAAGGTTAATTTAATTTCAGTTTTGATTTGAAAAAGATGAAAGAAATATTCCTTCTTGTCATAAAATATTTACAAAGGGCTACATTCAATATTCATCAGTAGATAGGCATTTAGGGACAAAAGTGCTTTAAAGGGAAAATGTTTCTTAATGTATAAACCTAAACAGTTGGCATTTGAGACAGAGTGTATGGCTAGTAATAATTAATGCACTGCTGTGTGTACCCCTTCCAGAAGAGGTTCTTATTATTTTAGTTTTTTCACAGTACTTGGGTCCAAGGTTTGAATCATAGTTAATGTGTCTTTTGGGTATGGTGTGGTTCTGTCTTACAGTTTATGAATATGCAGTCAATACTTCATTTACCTTGTGTTTGTATGTCTATGTCTGTATCTGTGTGTGTTTGAAGCATCCACTGAGAAGTCGACATCTGTTTATAGCTGTTACTGCTGTGATTGTCACTAGCTTCCCAACAACCATTATAAATAAGCGATAAAATTGATTATCTTGGGGAGAATTCTGAAAGAAGGTGCCAGTTTACTACAGGTGTTTTTATAATTCTATTTAATTTCTGTTTTGCTTGCTTTTGCAAGCAGTTTGCATTTGCCAGTGGTAACTGTGTTTTACCTATGAACTTGTTACAGTGCTATACAAAGATAAACTGAATTTAACATTAATTTGTAAGAACAGAACAACTTATGCAACAGTTTAAACAGCATTAGTAAAATAAGTATCTATAATGATATCAGGGTAGGCAAAACACTGTAATGAGAGACTTGGTTTTTCTTATTTTATTTTGTAATTATTATTAAAATGCATAAGTTAGTTAATCTCATATTTTTCCAACAAAATAAAGCAGAGTATGTTGTTTTGGTAAATGAATGTCTACTAATACTGGAACTTAAAGTTAAAATAAAATAAATTAAGAAAAAGTTCTACCTTAGGCCTTCCTATCCTTTACTGACATACTTCTGCCACCTCTTGCTCACAATATATTGCACATTGCAAACCATTCATCTTCAACCAGAAGAAATTCTCATCCATTAGCAATGGTGTAGGTTCTCCCCTCCACCTGGCACATTCCCATGACAGTAAATAAAGTAGGCAATGCAGGCAGTAACTATTTTGAAATTACCGGTTTCTGCAAAACACCACAATGTATCAGCATATTGTTCCTGCAAGAAGGTGTAAAATAATTTAACTTACGGTAACATTTCAACAACAACATTTATTTATATAGCACATTTTCATACAAAAAAGTAGCTCAAAGTGCTTATACTTAGTGCTTATATTTCAAATATAACAAATCGGAGAATTAGTTTTCGTGCAACAAATTCTATACCAGTTTTCTAGATTAGTTATACTCTAAAACAAACATTCATATCGGCTAGTACAATAGATGAACAAAATTATAGCACATTAATATATGATAGCAATTAAGTTTAAATGAGGTGTCTGCTATAGCATATTACATTTAGTTTGTAATTTTCATTTGCCTATAAAATTGATGAAAAGATGTACAGATTAGATTGATTTGTGGCTGTAAATCTGCCTGCATTGAGTGAGTGTGAAAGCTTGAGTGAATGTGTTTTTGAAGGAATAAAATCCCATCCAGCATTGACCTTTGCATTGTTTCCACTGTTGATGGGATTAGCTGGGTTAAGTAATTAATTATTGAATAAATATAAACTGTTAAAAACAATATTTTATAAAAAAAGTTTTTAATTATAAGTATAGAAGTGAGCAGTTGCTGTACTATATTCTAAAGTATATGTCTTCCAATACTAATTGGGTGATTTTCTTTTCACTTTCTTTCTCTCTAATAAGAAGTGAGCTCAAACCACACCAACCCTGTCAATGAGTACACAGACTTCAGAGAAGGTGGCAACGAGGCTAGCCTGCTGGTATCGCCCTTGGTGGTGGCAGGTATCGTCATCGGCCTGGTACTCTTCCTGTCTTGTGTTACCATTATTGTGGGCAGTTTGAGGAAGGATGGCCGCCTTCGCAATCCACATCTGCGTACCGAAGCCAGCTATGGTGAGTCCATTACAATAGTGTATCTATCATGGAAAGTCTTTTGAATGGCAGGTATTAAAATCAACCAACTGCCTATTCACAGACAATATGATGTAAGATCAGGTCAGGTCATGTTGGGGAGCATGCACTGGTACAGCGTGTTGCCGCATCCACTATAGGATGAAACAGCTCGGGAACTCGGTTGGCAAACCCCAGGTAGTCACACGGTCCAGTCTCACCCTCCGAAAATGACCGTCTATCAGCCACAGCAAGATGTCACATCTGTGTCCATTTGGCCTGGACCAGTTCCTCAGGTCCTCAACAATGAGGATCCTGTGAGCTGGATCACCCTTAGGGAATCATGCTACATGGCCATAATGCCGTCACTGATGCTCTCTCACAATGCAGGTAATGTGCGTCATTCGGGACTCTGCAAGCAATCGCTCATGCGACGCAAAATCAAACCAACGGTACCCAAGCATTCTCTGAAGAGACACAGTACCAAAGGAGTCTAGTTTTTGTCTCAGGTCACTGGATAGCGTCCATGTCCATTTGGACCTTTGTCCTTTTGCAGAGATATCAGAAGCATTCACACACCCCATTCTAGCGACTTCATTACCCCCCATGCTCTCCCAATCCATCTACTGACTTCGTTTGAAGAATCACCAGAGACATAAATGTCACTACCGAGGTAAGTAAACCTTTCGACAAGGTCGACATGCTCTATGCAGACAGACACACTGCTGATGGCCAAGAGGTCATTAAAGGGCTGGATCTTGGCTTTTATCTAGGACACTTGCAATCCCAGACACTCAGACTCCTTACTCAGTCTCTCGAGAGCCCCAATCAGAGCCTCTGGACCCCATAACCCTGCCCAACACCCATTCTATGTAAGCACTGAACAGAGTAGGAGCAAAAACACACCCCTGAAGAACCCTAGAATCAACTGGGGAAAAACACACAGGTTCTGCCTCCACTCTGCATAGCATTCATAGTACCGGTATACAGGCTGGCTATGATATCCAGCAACTTTGAGGGGATCCTGTGAAGTCTCAGGACGCCCCACAGGGCAGCTCAGTCAACTGAGTCAAATGCTGTACGATATAATTATTTTAAAAATGCCATAACAATTTACTATATGCCCAACTATTATTTATTCATGCATATAATTTATTGTGACTTTTTTTTTCAAAGTGGAAACTCTTCCATTTAAGATTAGCTTTTAAAGTTAGGCTTTAAGCCTTTGTATTATGAAGTCAGCACATAAGCTTTTTGTTTGAATCCCTCTTGCACAGTGACAAGACTTCATCGTGAATCGCCTGCAAGCTGTTGTTCACTAGGAGATGGTACTGTTGCAAGTAGAGGCCTAAATTCCAGTGCCAATCATGTGGGAACCACTAGACCCAACTTAATTATTTGTGGCATGATGCCTGGTTTTAGTGCTGTGAGCAGGAACAGCTGGTTAAGAAATAAAAGTGGAAGATTTTCAAGATGATTCTTTTTTCTTTCTATTTCTTTTTTTACATAAATATAATAGAGGTGGCCTAAATCATCCTATATTAGGTACACCTAGCTCTTTTAGGTACTGTGATATGTTCCAAAAGAGCCAATAACTTAGGATGAGGACACAGGCAGCATAAAATGCTCTTTTCATGCCAGAAGCTATTCCTAAATTAATGTGAAACTGCATGTTGGATGATGCAGTTAAAATGAATAGCAATACGAATATCATCAAAATACTGAAAAGGTTCTTAAAAATTGTGATCTTAGATCCATAAACAGTCAAAAAAAAAATAAAGATATATGGCAGTCATAAAGATATATCCACCCATCCATTTTCCAACCCGCTGAATCCGAACACAGGGTCACGGGGGTCTGCTGGAGCCAACCCCAGCCAACACAGGGCACAAGGCAGGAATCAATCCCGGGCAGGGTGCCAACCCACCACAGGACACACACAAACACACCCACACACCAAGCACACACTAGGGCCAATGTAGAATCACCAATCCACCTAACCAGCATGTTTTTGGACTGTGGGAGGAAACCAGAGCACCCGGAGGAAACCCACGCAGACACGGGGAGAACATGCAAACTCCACACAGGGAGGACCTGGGAAGCGAACCCAGGTCCCCAGGTCTCCCAACTGCGAGGCAGCAGCGCTACCCACTGCGCCACCGTGCCGCCCCATAAAGATATATGGTTGTGATAAAGTAATTTGCCATTTTTTATACAATACATGTTTAAAGGTTTTACTATACAATATCCAGGGACCTGATGTGAAATAACTGCATCTAGAAGGGCTTTTTGTTTCATTTATTTAAATTGTAATTGCCTGTGCAATTTCTAAATATGACTTATTATCAGTTGCATTTTAAAATAATCATTTTATTTTTATAAAAACAGACTTACTATAGTTAGCTGTAAAAAAGGCAGATAATAACAAATGCCTAAATACTACATACAAATAAAAGTTTGTTAGTCTCCTGCTCACTGTTTAGGAGTTACATTAAAACCCTATTATCAAGTTTCTGGTGCAGTCCCCAGAATCACTTCCTAGGTCAGAAACATCCCTTAAAAGTACCAAGATTGTTTATCCAGACATTCCCCTGGAACTATACATGCATTCCAGATCTTCCTTTTATAATTTATACTTCCCTGTAACAGGTGGCAGGGCCTTCCATGCACTAGATGTGGGCCATAGCCTAACAATTACTAATCTGGGACAGAATTCTGCCCATTCCACATGGTCTCCCTATTGTTTTATTGCTTATAGAGAATTGATTTCCAGGCCACTCATTATACCTAATGGCCACACAAGCCCTGCCAGCTGCTTAACAACACTTCCATTTGCCGGGACTCTCCTGTTAACAGTGTGACTTACTCTTCTAGAAAATAGTAAATAGTAAAATATACACAAGCAGCTTTCACTTTAGTTCTTTCACCTTAGAGGACCTACCCTGACTCAGCCTGTTAAGACTCCTGCCATTACCTGCTTATACATGTGGAAGCCCCTGTTGTAATATGGCTTCCAGTTGCTATGTTTTGGAGCTTCATTTGTTCTGCTAATCTTTTCCACATTCTGCTGCATCATGTCTTCTCCTGTCTGTATAGTATATTGCTATTTATATTTAAGCTACCCTTGCCCCAAAGAAAGTGAACATACTGTATTTATTTATAATATTAAATCAAGTTACGTACTGTGTTAATGGAAAGCTCTGTGTTAGGGGCTGTTGGACAGGAAAGCAGGATGTCAGGGAGGCTTCATGAACTTGTCTCCTGCTTTCTTGGCTTTAAATAACATACAGTAGGCCACATGAGTTAAGCCATACACATTGAGTACTAATAAATGAAAATAAATAATGTTTAATTGTTATCACAGTGAACCAAAATAAAAATGTAGGAAATGTACACTTACTCTGAAGGCTGCTTTAAAATATATATAACTGGATTAAACTATAAACAGTTTCTTTGTAGACAGCTTCCCAAATTTCTTTATGCATGTTCAGTTCATAAGATTAACAGCCTAGTTATTTATTTTTCTTTGAAATGTCATTCATCTAAATATTTAAAAGGTCTTCTGATTATCCAGTAGTTCTACCTAGCAAGCTTGTTGGTGGCTGATGTCTGGTTCACACTGATCAGAATGTATACATTTTGTAGCCATTAAACAAAAGGGAAAATACAAATAATAAGCAGGTAATCAAAGGGCAAAAACCTCTATATTCAAAAACAGAGCAGCTGAGTGAACAAGAACCCAGAATGAAGGTTTATTTCCATGGCACCCCTCCATTGTATGACAGTTTTAAAACTGGTTTTAACAGAAAATATAGTCAAATGCTCCACACAAAATGAGCCCAGGACCCATTTTTTACAAGAATCAGTGGTTAACAATCACATGTCTGCATTACATTCAATCATTGCTGTTTTTATGGTTAAATTTAGTATTTTTCTTGTAAGTTTGGCGTTTAGTTTACAAAAACAATGCATCAGTTTACATTATCCTATATATATTGTTACTGCAGATGAAGAACATTGAAAAAAGTGCAATATATACTGTATACAAGCACGAATCAGTGTAGTGTTCTCCACAGCACCATCTTTTGGTATATGATAAAGATGCATGGTAAATGTGGAGTGATTTAAGACAGACCAATTGACAGAGTTTTCTTTTAGGAAGTTTACAATCGAAAAATCACACATAGCCTAAGTTGGTAACACCAAAAAAGTCATCTAAGTTACAGGAAGGCTGCTAAACTAGAAGTCATCAACTAAATCTTATTCATAGCCAGAAGATTTTAATAAAAAAAGTTAAAAGTATAGATTTCTTGAGAATCTGTCTTATCAAAAACTAATAAAACACAAAGGGAGCATAATGTGTGTAATCCAGACAGAGTTTCTGGTACTGTTGTAAGTATAGAAGGAGAAACAAGAAAACTGACCAAGATGATTTTTATGGCTATAATAACCATGTCACTGGGTTTAGCTCATTTCTGTGTCTGAACAACATAGGAAAAGAAAGAAAAAAAGGACACACAATTAAATGAAATAGGGTGCTATACTTAGGGGCATTTACACACAATTATTTAAATTCAATACCAAAAATGTTTTTTAGCCGAGTTTGATATTTTCTCACCTTATAATTAAAAGGTTACTCATATGTCTACATATTTTTTATGTAACTATGCAATATTATAGAGTATCTACTTTTCTTCCACTTTACATTTGTGATTAAATTGGAAAACTTGTTTAATATGAGAGTTTTTGTGTGTTTGTCTTTATGTTGGTGTAGTGTAGTGAAATGATCTGAGGAGACATACAAATAAGGATTTCATTGTACTCCATACACGACAATAAACCTGAACTGCACCACCTACACTTCTCAAAGGCCAGATATGGGTCAGGGAGAGTTAAAAAGGCCTGCATCATTTTTATATAAAGTTTGTATAAGGAAAAGATTCAAAGTCATAAGATTTTACCTTTGAGATGGAATTCATTCTGTTACAAACTACATCTAAAGCATGCAAAATAAACAAGTAGTAGAAATGAGAAATAGACAACTGTTAATAATTGATAGAGAAAGATACGCTTAAAATGTGCCTTGTTTTGTCAAGGTTTTATTTATGTTATGCACCTCTCTGATTCTGAAGGTTTTTATTTGTTTGTCTAATATTCAAGTTAACGGATCCTAGGGAATTTAGTAAACATACAGTACACTTGTGTTGACTTTTTCAAGTAGTATAGGGAACACATATTATTAAGGGTGCTAAATTTCAACTTGGAGTTTGTGATGGATTTTAAAGGCTTTGACCTCCCTGAACACAGTTTTACATGTGAATGCATGTCCCCGTGTTTCAGTCTGCTTTTGGTGTACATAATTTATGAGCAGAACTACACAGCAGATGATTTGCAATCATGAAATCTGAGAATTCTATTGATTTTTGACTTCTGTTTTACTGATTTCAAATTCAATTAAATTATTTTTTTTGTTTTTGGTGACAGAGACCCTAAGTGTTTCACTGTATTTCACTCAGTTTGTTTTTCACTTATTTATGTTCTTCTTTCATTTTGTCATGTGACAATTAGCAGTGAAGAATGGTTTTGCTGCCTTTGCCCCATAACTCCAGTTTTCAAAAAAATTTGTCAAATGAAGAGTGATTGGGAATAAAAATCTTTTATGATTATGTCTTTTTTGAAATTCAAGAGCCCCCTCTTGGTGATCTATAGCACTTAATAACTGTTTGTATCATGGCTACTTGTAGCTACAATGCCATAGTGATTAGTTAATTTATTCTAAACTGCTGTTGTGAAAATGGCTACTTTACTGTACAGCGCTCCATCCAATTGCATTCTCTAATTAATATATTTGAATTTTCAACAGCTCCAGATGGCTTTTCCTATGGAGGCTCCATTAGGGATCTGAGGTCAAGTTGCATTGATGAATTTCCACCAGCATTTGACTTTGACTCATATATGGAGACACTGTCTCAAGTCAATGTAATCTACCCCGACTCTCCACCACAGTGAGTAAATTGTAGATTTCCGTAGTGCTTAAAATGTTACTAGGAAACAACAGTGAATATTATTTATTAGGTAAATGCTATTTTATTTCAGATAAATGCTTTTGTCTTATTACTTTAAACAATTTTACTCAAAGTGACAATTCTCCAAGTAATGTTGTTTTGCAATAAATGCTGCACTACACTGTGACCCTTTAAATAAGGGGCGTGAAAGACAGGACCCCACTAAGCCCCAAACTCCAGACACAACTACACCAAAGCAGTCCTGGGTGCAAAATAAATGTTTTCTTATTCCACAAATACCTTTTTACAGTCCACACAACAATCTCTAATTAACAATACTCCTTTTCATCCTCCAGCTGAGCTTTGCCTTAAGCCTTAAGGAGACTGGGCAGCTTTCTTTTATGCTGGATCCGGATGTACTTCCGGTGCCAGGGCATACCCTGTTGGAAGTACTTCCAGGTCTCCCTACCCTCTGACAACACTCAAGGACCCCGACAGGGTTGTCCCTCAGGACTATGAATCCCATGGATCCTTGTGGGATTCCATAATGGGTCCACTCCAGTGTAGCACTACCATCTGTTGTACTGGGGGAGTAAACCATTGTTGATAAACAACCTCCACCAGTCCATCCATTATTCTTTCCCCTTGACTAATTTAGCAATCCAGACTCATCCCAGCCGGGTTATGCCTCTTCTCATACTGTCCTTCCATTATTGTTCCCAGACGGGCAAGTGCTTATGATAGCACTTACAGGGATCACAGTTTGCACTAAGATACAATGCTGTCAAATGTACTACTTTTGAAGACAACAAGTGCTCTGTTGAAAAACTGAATCAGTCAAATGTTAATGTCGAGAGGGGCAAAACTTGCAAAGATACATAAGTTTTTTGACTGGTGATCTGGGAATTTATAGAAATGCTTTAATTAATTATGACATTTAAAAATATATATATCAGAATAACTCCATTCACCAGGAAAAAATAATCTAGTATTAGGAAGGCTATTACATGGTTTAGTGGATACACATCAATTTAGTTAATTCATGCATACATTTTCAATATCTAAAATACATTTAATTCACATATAATGTGGGTTAATATAAGGCAAACAGCTAAACAGCAAAATCTGTTTTTATTTGTTTCAAGTGTAGTTTACAGGTACAGTTGGAACATTTATGCATTATCATAAACAAAAAAAAGAAGATAGTCTGGAAGATATTTAAAAGTGCAGTTAATGTCAAAATAAAAAAATAAATATTGCTGGGAACATTTCAATTTAATATTAGTCACTGTCAATGTGGATTATTTTTAATTGAACTAAACTATTCAAGCATCCATTTCCATACCATTGTCCTGTTCAGGGTCACAGGGAGCCCAAGCCAAACTAGTAGTAACGGTGTGTTTCTGAGTGTACTGGCACACACACATACATAATACATTCATCAGAACACTTTAGTGTTGACCCATTAGCTTGTTTCTACATTGTGGGTAAAATTTAGACCGAATTTCTTGAAAATTGAAGTGGAATTTTTATGGTGAGATGGAAAGTTGGCGATTGTTCTGCACTAAATTAGTTCACAATTATCAAATAATCCAGAATCATCACTGAATTAGTTCATGGAATAGTATTCCTATTCTGACAGCACTGGGGGCAAGGCAGTAAACAGTCCTGGAGAGGGCACCAGTCCACCACAAACTGAACACACTGTGATGCTATGTTTTTGAATGCACAAATGTAAATGGTATGATAATAGAGAAGGAAGTAGATGAGCATTTTATTAAACCAGAAGATTATTGGGTATAATAAATAAAAGGCTATTAAAACTTAAAATAAATGTTCACCTTTACCAGGTTTCATACAGTAATTTGGTTGTGTGGCCTCTTCTCTATGTCTGCAAAGTTTCAGATCAGCTGAATAAATTGTTCCTAAGGAAATGCTGTTAAGGTGGTTTTTACATTATCCTTCACAGGCTTACCACATTTCAGACCTTTGTATGCTGTACTAAAAACTGAAACCATGTGACATATGACCTTGAACTTTACCAAATTATTGCATGGCCTATATTTGCCTACAATCACACCATATCTCTTCACATGCGTTTATGAATTTAGCCCCTCAAAAAAGAGAAAATAAAGAAATAAAACAAATGCTGTAGTTGCCCATCATATTATGCTTGGCAACATAATCAAAAAAAAAAAACCCAACATTAGAATGTGGCAAGCAGCTTTGTGTACTGACACACAGATCATGAGATAAGAGGAGGAGAAGGTTAGGAGCATGCACTGATACAGTGTGTTGCCACACACACCACATGACAAACAGCCTCAGAATCCAGGTTTAGGACCCAAGTGCAGCCATGCAGCGGGACAATGTGAGGTTTTTTTATGGTGGCTGGAGTGCCAATTCTGCCACCAAACCCCATGTTTTCCCTGCAGATTAGAGGGCCTACCTTCAGGACTGGGTGCAGATTAATGTCATACACAGGATGGAGCAAATGCAAGTTAAGGGCCTTGCTCAAGGGACAGAGTAGGGTCACTAGTAATTGATTAATATAGTATTTTTGTACATCTCACTTAATAATAAAATGCTTACTTCTCACTAAGGTTTCTGGTGGTTCCGTTTTAGTGTGGGCTACATTAAGGCCCACTGATTCCCCTGGGCTAGGTAAACTTGAATAAACATAAAGCAATTCTGAGCGATTATATTCATCCTGACAGTAATGCCCCCAGCAAAACACTAAGTAACTACATTTATAATGGAGTTACAGAGTGGCATCTTCACAGCACAGTAACAGACATTTGTGAAATCTACTTCAAAGCACACCAAGGCTGCTCTGCCTCTGTATGGTGGCCTACTGCCCTATTTAAGCACAGTTTATAGAGTTTTTTTTTATTGACCCCAACTTCCATGTCTTTATGGTGATTAAGAATTTAACATTGGTTAGTCAGCTGCAGCAAATGACTTCTCACCAGGACAATGGTTGGTGCACATCATGCCTTTGGTAAGTCATTCTGCTTTATTTTGCCAAGGAATCAATAGGTAAAGATAAATGGCTTTTTTTAACCTGGGTAAAATATTAATTATAATAATAATAATACAGGGTGGCATGGTGGAGCAGTGGGTAGTGCTGCTGCCTTGCAGTTAGGAGACGCGGGTACACTTGTGTGGAGTTTGCATGTTCTCCCCATGTCTGTGTGGGTTTTCTCCGGGTACTCCAGTTTCCTCCCACAGTCCAAAGACATGCAGGTTAGGTGCATTGGCGATTCTAAATTGACCCTAGTGTGTGTGTGTGTGTGTGTGTGTGTGTGCGTGTGCATGCGTGTGTGTGTATGTGTTTGTGTGCATGCCCTGTGGTGGGCTGGTGCCCTGCCCGGGGTTTGTTTTCTGCCTTGTGCCCTGTGTTGGCTGGGATTGGCTCCAGCAGACCGCCGTGACCCTGTACTTAGGATATAGCGGGTTGGATAATGGATGGATGGATTTTAATACATGGATGGATGGATTTTAATACATAAAATGTATTAATGCATGGGATTGCTGAACAGATGCAGAGTTTGCATATTCTCTCCAAGTCTGTGTTTTTTTTTCCAAAGGTTACTCCCAATATTCCTTCCACATTCTAAAAATATTTGAGGTTGTTTAATTTTAGGCTCAAATTAGCCCAGTATGAGTTAGTGTGGCTTGCAGTGGACTGCCACCCACTCTTGAGTTCAATTCTACCTTGCCTTTGATGCTGTCCTACTCCCTTCAAAACTAAAATAGAACTGTATGAACTTAGTAAAGGGATATTTGCTTTCTCACATTTCAGTTACAAAATTAATCAAGTTTATTATTAGGGCTTTTTAATTTTTCACACCTCTAAAAATAAAAAGGTACATATTTCACTAGCTGTAAAAAGGACAATTGTGCAGTGTAAAAATAAATGTTATGCAGAGGGTTACATCTGAGTGCTTTTTACAAGATGTCTTTTGTCACCTTTTCTCCAGAAACACACAAAGAAGATCAATGTGCTAAGATTCCTGTTTATGATCACATATTTACAAGAAGACTGTAATTTATAATGCTGAAAATCATAGATGCTTCTGTAAGATACAGGTGCCATGTAAAGCTACAAAAAGATTACTCCACCGCTACACATCTGACCTTAATCAAGACATAGCACCTTAGATAATCATCACTAAATTGCACTGCCATGCCTCAAAAGGAGGTCAAGGAGGATGTTAAATGCAGGCTGCAAAGAGAAAAGCAGGTTTATTCAGCTGTTAAAGTGTGGATAAGAAAAAAAGATTCTGAACCAGCGCTTAACAGTTGAAATGCTATTAAAAGACAAAAAGGTTCTGTCTGGCCAAGCTTATCCATGTTTTTTTCATACAATTTACAAAGTTGAAAGCTCAGCTTAACCTTGTCTTTTTGATCCAAATTGATGCTGAGGAATCTGGTTCAGTCCCTCTCGCTATATCAAGAGAGAAATGGAAACGATTTTCAAAACACAAACATCTTTTCAAGTCAGTGCTTTCAATTAGCCTATCCATACGCTGTTCAGTTTCTCTGATATCTTTTTCTTATGAGTGTTGGAAGAGGTGCACAGTTCTCTGGCAGACCACTAATTAGATAACTGTAGCAATGCTTTTGTTCTGGAGGGCATAGACTAAAAGGAATTATTTGATTAGAAGTGTTTATCTTTAGACTCATGCATGCCATTTTTTAGCACGCAATTAATACTGATTAATGCCTTCAATTTGCCAATGCCATCTTAAGGAGCAGCTGCATTTGTGCAAGGGCATCATTGGATTAAAAGCGATTTACTAAAATCACTCAACCCATTGCTTTTCCAAAAATGCGATGTTAAAATTAACTGCCTTATCATTTCTAGGTGATTTTCACAGATATTACATGGACCAATAATATTATGAAAGGAAAACCAGAGTGTAGTTTTACTATACAAAAAAGGACAGTTTGTATTATCTACTGTATAATATAAAAATGAAATACATCATTCCTAGATAAATCATCATTTGTTTGTTTGTTTTGCTTTTTCATGTTTTTAGTATTGCCTTTGTATTAGGCAATAAACAATCTTTCATTATGCAAAAACTATTTTGGATGCAAGTCAGAAAGATCAGTTATCCACTGTTCAATGATAAATAGGGAATTATAAAAAAATATTCAGTAACAAGGTATACATGACACTATTTAGTATGTAATTTATCTTAACTTTACTCGACATCCGTATGTCAGGTGTTGGTCAGGGTAGCAACACACAGAGTTGGACAGATGAGACCATCCTGATGGCAACAGCAATTTGCAAATATGCAAGCACCTGCACCAGGCCAAGGCTGTAACCTTAGAATTTAAATTGATTTACATAAATTTTAAGTTGAGCAGAAAATGTCAGATTAACAAAAGATACGTAAATGTCTTGTATCTGCTTATATTTTTGTCTCATCACTATTGATCCAGCCCAACAGTGAAAAACAAAATTTTCATGGATACTGTAGGATGAGTTCAAAATGTTTTCTGATTTTCACAGAGATTACATGGACAATAGTATTATAAAAAAAAAAAGAGTAGTTTTACTATACAAAAAAGCACAGTTTATACTCTCTAAAATATAAAGATGAAATACATCATTTGTAGATAAATTATCTTTTGTTTGTTTTTGTTTAGTTTTTTTTTTTGCGTTTTTTTGGGTTTTTTTTAGTATTGAAGACTTTGTATTAGGCAATAAACAATCTATCACTACGCAAAAACTAACATATGCAAGTTACTTCATTTATACCAAAGTGTGCTCTGTAATTGAATACTTTCTTACAATTGCCTATTTATTCTCCAGTATATTCGTACAGACCTTTGTGTGAAGCTAGCATGCAGCTGCCATAGTAGAGGTTGCAGTGTTAAATGCTTATTGCATGACTTACTTAACAGCAAGCCTGAAATAAGTTGGTGGTACAAATGAACAACAACATTTATTTATATAGAACATTTTCATGCAAATGTTGTAGCTCAAAGTGCTTTACAAGATGAAGAAAGAAAAGTTTATAAAAAATAAAAATAGGATTAGGCAATACTAAAAAACAAAGAATAAGGTATGATCTGATGGCCAGGAATACAGAAAAAACAAAAACAAAAAACTCAAGAGGGCTAAAGAAAAAAAAAAAAAAGATCACCACTACAGAAAACAGGAAAAAGAATAGCAGAGAAAGTAGGGCTTAGTACGGATTGCGGGGCCATGATAAATTCAATGCATATACAGTTTATCAGGGTTTCACTAAAATATGGCTATGTGTGATATAGTGGGTCCATGCCTCTAAATGGATGGCCAGTTTTTAAATAAATAATCACAGCACTCTTGGCTTAAGGAGGGGGCATGGTAAAATGGCAGGAGTGGTTCCTGGGCGTGATGCGACGCAGGCATTTCCGCACTTAGGTGCGTGGTCGTCTGTGGCCGTAATTGATGCAGGGACCTTCTAATCGCCACACCTGTGCCATGTCCCCATTATAAGAAGGAGAATTGCGAGTGCGGAGGGAAAAAAAAAGAGAAGGGAAAAGAAAGTGAAGGAACAAGAGAGAGAACAGAGGTTAGAGAAAAGCACTTGCACAGTTTACACCTTCGCCTTGCTCCATGTGTGATTTGTCCTCATTTGCACAGCTCATCCGGTTACATTACCGACAGTGTTGGGTTCAAGAGGTTCCCAAAATTGGAAGAGGAAGCATGGAGCAGGACCCGCACCATCACACTATGAGAAAGCCATGTTAAAGTAATGGATTTCAAGCAGTTTTTTAAAGTGCTCCACCGTATTAGCCTGGTGAACTTCTGTTTGGAAAGCCATTCCAGATTTTAGGTGCATACTCTCATTTGAAGATCTAACATTACGATTTGGAGTGTAAGGTGAAAGGCATTTGAAATATAGGATGGAGCGAGATTATTTAAGGCTTTGTAAACCATAAGAAGTATTTTAAAGTCATTTCTAAATGGCACGGGTAACCAGTGTAGTGACATCAAAACTGGAGAGATGTGATCTAAAGCAAAATACGTGTCATCTTTTTCTTAGAATAGTTCATATGTTTAATTTATGAAAACTGCCTTATGACAAAATATGCTGATATTGAGATATATAAATAAAAGTTAATTTTATTCATTTTACAAATACATTTGGCTGTAGATTTACCAGCACTGAATAGTACAGTGGAACAGCATCGTCAGTATTGCTAGCTCAGATCTCATGTTGATTAGGACTTAAAACTTATCTACGTTGGATACTGAAATGGCATTGAGTTGAGGATGTTCATGTTGCTGCCAGGGCTCGTCTTTCCTGTCAGTTAGCATATATTAGAAAAATGAAGCAGCAGCACCAACTTCTGTGTCACCATCCTTCCATTTTCCAACCCGCTGAATCCGAACACAGGGTCACGGGGCAGCCAATCCCAGCCAACACAGGGCACAAAGCAGGAACCAATCCTGGGCAGGGCACCAACCCACCACAGGACACACACACACACCAGGCACACACTAGGGCCAATTTAGAATCGCTAATCCACCTAACCTGCATGTCTTTGGACTGTGGGAGGAAACTGGAGCACCCGGAGGAAACCCACGCAGACACGGGGAGAACATGCAAACTCAACGCAGGGAGGACCTGGGAAGCAAACCCAGGTCTCCTTACTGCGAGGCAGCAGTGCCACCCACTGCGCCACCATGCCCCCTGGTGAACATTTCAGCCAAAAGTGCCTCAGAGTTAAATGACAGCATACTCTGCTGTGTTATATTTGTTTTATTCATTGCATAATTATATTTAAGGAAAATGTAACAGGCTAGATTCAGCATGTTGATACAGATGTTTCTTTGTCTTTGTGTAATTCATGCAGTTCCCTGGTTACATAACTTTGAGACAAATTATTCGTCCAGGCTTTATGACAAGCTCAGTGGTTTGCTCTGAAAATTAGGTCAACTTGTCCCGAAGTTGACTTAAATGTGCAGCATTTGCTTCCACGCAATGGCCCTCCAGAAGATTTAATGGCAGTGTAATGAAGTTGACATCTGCTCCAGCATCTGTCACTTTGATTTTACACAAGGGCCACAAAATATTGACAAGTATGACCTGAAATGGGAGATAACAGCACACACTCACCCTTCATGGCTTGTTTCACAGTGTCACAATATTATTTGCATTCTTGTGACAGTTTCATTATGATGTCTGAACATATTCCACAGCTTTAAGTGGAGTTTCTAAGGAGGCTGAAATTACTTTCCATAACACACCAGCCACATATCTAAAACTGATAAATTATGAAAAATATTTTTCTGCATTTCAAGTTTTGCAGACTAGTTAGTAACTGGGAAAGGCTTTTTTGATTGGTGCTTTTGCTACCAGCAATGTAATTTTCTAAAGCAGAGCAGAGCGTATATAAGATTGTTTAACTGTGATGGCTTGCCAGATGTAAAAGATCAAGTATGAATACTCTGAAGCCATTTATGCAAGAAGAACACAGAGCTTTTATATTCATTTATCTCTTTGGATTTACTGTGAAATGGAAAGTTTAAAGTTGAGAGCTCTGTTGCCATGAATAAATAATCCTTTCACTGAAGATCACATGTATCATACATTATACTTCATATTAGACACTTTAACTAAGCGGCAGAGTAAATATTCAGAGATTCAAATACTGGAAATTCTAAAAATGATTTCAGTAGCCCTCCACCCTAAGTCTGGATGACAAATATGAAATATAATGCTGACCCATCTGTCTAAACCTCATTGCTGTGCTATCATTGAGAGAGATAGAGAGTGGCCAACAATTGGCCCGAGAAGACTGCATAAGAATGTTTTTATGTATCTCCTACCTACAGCAATCATGTTTTTTTGTTTTCTTTTGTATCCAGTGCCAGTAATCGTCTGGCTGTTAGCATTGAAATACTGTCGTTCTGGATTAGTTGTCTTTAGAACAATGAATTGCTTGGGCCCGTTAAGAAAACTGTGAGAATACTCCTAAGTATGGAGATCATTTCTAAAGTCTTCAGTAGCCAAAGAGAATAGTGCTGCTGCCTCACAACTTCAAAGAACTGGGTTCAAATACTGGCCTGATCAATGGCTACTTGGATTCTGCACATTCTCCTTTTGTTAGCGTTTTTTACCTGGGTATTTTTTTTTTTTTTCTAACAAATCCAAACGTGTATTTTGGGTTAATTAGCATTTCTAATTTGACACAGTAAGAATGATTGTTGATGTGTACATGATCTGGTAACCCTAAGTTTGGGTAACATCCACATTATTGATGGATAATCGAAAACCAACATTGAGAAAAGATGTGTAAGTTTATAGTATATTAAGTTAAAAGAGAACACTTTGCTAAATAAAAGTTTTGTCGTATAGGATCCTATTGTGACCCTATTTTCCCCTTTATATTCTTTATTGTGTAGACTTAACCAAATTGCCTTAAATCCCATACAGTTACCATTCTCTGGTCAGATACACTACTTCAGTTAAGCACTTCCTCCCTTCTTCCTTTCTTTATCTGTAACCTTATGCAATTAGACAAAATGAAAGAACAGGCAGGAGAAAGAACTACACTTTTAACTACCGTATATACTCACAGATATTCCGCAGATAAGTCAGGACTTGATTTTACCGTATAATTTCTGGTACTTTATAATGTCGGTCGTATAAGTCGAATGCAGGAAACTCACTCTATTGGTACAAGGGATTATGATATGCTAATGCCCACATGAGAGAGTAACCACGGAGCACACAGCCTTTTTTTCTATGTGGGTGCGGCAATGTCCTGTATCAGCGTGTGCTCCTAACCCGTCTCTCTGTCTCTCTCTCCCTCTATTGTGCCTACGTGACCACACGGTAATACCCAAATTATTCCGAAGCAACGTTTGCACTGATTTGTGTTTTTTGTATCTCACACCCTCATACACCTTCATTGTAAGAGCAGCCCTTATCTACAATGGAGCGTTTTATTGGAAGAAAATATGAAGCTCGTTTTAAATTAAACATCGTTGAAGTAGCAAAAGAAATTGGTAACTGCGCTGCTGCAACAAAATTCGATGCATCTGAGAAACTGATGCGAGATTGGAACAGGCAAGAAGATGTAAAAAAAAAAAGATAGATTTTTTTCGGGTTTCAAGACCCGACTTAGTATATACGGTATGTATTATAGCTAATACATTTTATTATAACTAGTGCCGTACAAGCAAATGGCATGTGGCTTTGTAAACCATGACCTTATAACTTGATAATACTAGATTTGTGGTTTCAGGTTGTAGTGGGGCTACATAGTAATAGTATATTTTATGTGTGTTCAGTGTGCGTGTTGTTTTCTTCGTCCCGTTTACTGTTCATTACGTGTGCGTCAGTGATTGTTGTCCATGTAAGTGCAGAGGGGAAAGATGATGGAGAGAGACCGCAGCCCCAGGACAGAAATCACCTGTTTACACACCACTTACATTCGGGACATTTTACATTTAAAAAAAAAGAGCGAGAGGCGAGAGAGGAGAGGTGGAGAGAGAGAGGAAAAGAAAAGAAGACAATTTATCCATCCATCTACAAACTCGTTACTGCTATTGTTTGCCTTATTCCACTGCCTGCTTTTTCGTCTACCGATCATTCATCACGACAGCCACAGTGGCGTAGCTGGGGGGAGCAAGGGGAGACATCTGTCCCCGGGCGCAGCATCCAGGGGGTGCCGAATTGATGTTCCCCATTGCATTTTGGCAAACAGGAGGGTGCGCGAAATCTTCAGTTGTCCACGGGTGCTGAAAACCCTAGCTACGCCTCTGGACAGCCAGAGCTGAGAAACCCTGAGGTTGAAGTCATTCCAACCATTGCCAGGACATTAACAATGAGGTTGTTTTGTTGTCGGGAGGAAGCACAATAACACCACAACCAGTATCTATACTGCTGGACTTTATTTTGGGACACATTTTTTCACCACATTTTCAACTGCCGTGTTTTTCAGATCTACAGTATGTTTGTATTTGTGTTGTGTGCTTTTGTTAATTGTTTGGGGGCGAGGGAGGGTTTATTGTAAATATTTGTGTTAATATATATATTAATTAGTCACTGGTGTTTTGGGGATAAGTGGTCATTTGCGCACTCTTATACATATTTATTTATTATTGAATGTTTTTCTGTCTTTCATTTTACAATATATCGGTGTTTAATTTGACATATCCGTTTACTGTCTCTGGTTATTTCGTCATGTTGAGAAAATAAGACATCTTGTAAGGAGTACGGCTTGTTATTAGAGCAAGAAACTTCAGGTATTCCAAGTTATAGTCTTGGTAGTGTTGTGGCCGGTCTGGGTAAGGGGTCGGCCATTACAAGGTGACGCAATGCAGTGGAACCTCGGTTTGTGAGCATAATTCGTTCCGGAAACATGCTCGTAGTCCAAAGCACTCGTATATCAAAGTGAATTTCCCCATAAGAAATAATGGAAACTCAGATGATTTGTTCCACAACCCAAAACTATTCATATAAAAATGATTAATACAAAATATAAAGTATAAATACATAAAACAAATTAACTTGCACTTTACCTTTGAAAAGAATCATGGCTGGTGTGAGTGAGTTTCTAAACTCTTGTGGGATTCCACCCAACGGGATGACACGTGGAAGAGCGTCCCAAAGCAATCGCAGTCTCCCAGCGCTGTAGCAGTTCGCCGTAAAAGCGAATCCGAAAAGATCGTGGACATGCTATAAGCGCCTGCCATCGATGGGTGATACAAGGAACAAGGAACATTATAAATGTGCAGGGCCCTGCCTGACTGCTGTGTCTGTGTATAAATAACCGCGCTGTTGCTGTTTCAAGCTGAATAAAGCTGGTGTTGCTAAAGTACTGAGACTCAGCTTCGTGTTTTAGGGTGCAAGACAGGGACTCGCATGTCACATACACACACACACACGAGCACGTGCATGCACACACACACACACACACGAGTGCGTGCATGCACACACACACACACGAGCGAGCGCGCGCGTGCACACACACACGAGCGAGCGCGCGCGTGCACACACACATGCACACACGCGCGCGCACACACAGTCACAATGCTAATGCTGTAGTAAACAGTATACGCTCGTACGGATGTTGACTATATGAGTGAGGCACACCAACTCAGACGGAGAATAGGAGACGATTGCCCACAATCCCGCAGCGAAAGAGAGAGAGAAGAACCATCAGCTCAGTTGTGATCACATGACGCTCAGCAGACAAAGAGTATACATACTACTCGTACTGCAAGACCTCGCTCGTTTATCAAGTCAAAATTTATTAAAAATTTTTGCTTGTCTTGCAAAACACTCGTAAACCAAGGTTCCACTGTACTTTATAGTTTCATTCAATTCATCCTGATCAGCTCATCATCTGCACAGGCCCAGGCAGCCTGCTTTCTTCAGGTTACATATGTTCTTCTTTCATGACTATGCAACATGACACAGACAGCATATCTTTATAATCCTCTTTCTTTATTTTTCCTGTGTAGCTCCTGAATAATAAACACCTTCCTGTGCCATTCACCAATGGAATAGCTCAGGCACAGCCCCCCACCTTGTAATTTTGATTTTTATCAGCATCCTTCAAACAAACCTCCATGAAAAGAAATGCAAGTCATTAAGTAATAAAACTAGCCCCCTCTGTCACAGGTGACCAGCAATCCAGTCATAAAAAACAGAATTCCTAAAATTTTGGAGGCAGAGAAAAAATTGGTTTGTCCATTTTCCTTCCTCTTTAAAAATTATAAGAAAATGCTAATTCTACAAATAAAGACATACATATAATTTCATAAATATTTTATAGCATAACACTCTACCACAACATATCATCAGTCTTTTGCATTATTTCATGTGAATAAAAAAGTATAATGGCCCTAAACATAGTGGAATTTGTGCTGGAATGTGGCTGAAAAAGTAGGACAAAGTGTGGTGCTTATCATCACACATAAATTAGTTATTCTTTGGCGAGGCCACTGGGATGCTATACTTCGCTTACAGATTTTGAAATCTGCAGAATAATTATTGTACTTTGCTCAGAAGTATAGATTATCCTACGTAAAGATGCTGCAATAGTTTCCTTCATATTTATGTGTTCCTGCAGGGTACAGTGCACACTGTAACATCAGACATTGGCATTCAAAAACACCCACTTCATATTGCCATGTGAAATGCGTTAGGCCTGCAGGAATTACCTTGTCCGCTGATCTGAAGCAGAGTGTCTCATGCCTGAAAGATGGAAAATGGCAATGTAAGATACGAGAAGCTGAAGTTATCTTACAATTCATCTAGCCAAATTGTCACTTGCCATGTGGATCCAATCTGTATTACAGAGCTCATAATTAGAGAACAAACAGACTAACAGGAAAACTGTGTTTTCAATTTCTAGCCACCTTGTTTTCAAGGATAGTGCCTTCAGAAAGGGTAAGGTGTTGTTAATGAATGTAATCAAAACAAGCCTCATATAAACTTCAAAATAATGTATGTGCTTATTTTACCAAATAATGTTTGCTATCCTATTTGCCTATTTTCCACACACTTTTCATCCTTAGACCCTAGAGTTTTTTCCTTTTAAATTATACCCTTGTTAGTTTTGCTTTGTTACAGGTTTCTTATTTGCTGGTTATGGCTCCTGAAATGTAATTTCACTTAGTTTGAAACTGTCCTAATTATGTCAAATGTAAGTGAGATCTAGATGTAAGACATAAACAGGTTTCAACATCTTTTTCATAATTTGCTTGTTAGCTGACTCCATTTCCTGTCTTAATTTAATAATCAGACAAGTAATTAGTTTTGTCAGTGGTGTGTTTCCTCAGGAAATGCCAAAAACAATCAGTAGTATCTGTTTTTTCCAGCTAAAAGCTTGCTGGTGTTATTTTCTACTAGTAATTTGTGTCTCTGGGTCAGTGACATACATTAACTTAATTCTATTAACTGTTTTTTATGTTTGGACTTTAACAGTAGGTACAATTCTTTTCATTTTTGTAATACCAGATTTTAGGCAAACATAATAGTTTCACATTTACTATGTATGGCAGATATATACAGTATATGTATTATACATATTTTTGCATAAATGTGTTTCTGATACACTAGTGCCTTTCTTAGATATATTGTTGTGTCTTTACGAGGGAGATTATAGAGACCACTTTATAACGAAGCATGCATTTTGATTTTGAGTGCTCTGCCTTTGATAACACCTGGGACACCTTGATTTGTAGACAGGTGATCTACAAATTAGGGCAATTCGATTGGAAGAAAGAGTCAGTGGATTAGAGAGTAGGAAGACCATAGCAGTGACCGTGGTATAGCGGGCCCACGGCTTAGAAAGTAGTGGCCTATTTTAAATAAATAATTGAGCCCCAAGAAGTTGCAAGCTCCAATCAGTGCGTTTCACACTGCAGTTAAAGTGGGAACTGGCTGACTGCCGCGGAGGGCGCAGCTCGTCGGACTCATACCCAATTAGGCACCATAGGATAAAAGCAGCCTGCATGGGACAGAAGGGGTTCAGAAAAAAGAATGAAAGAACAGAAAGAACAGGACGAGCCAGCCAGCTAGTGTGGAAAGGGAGCACGGTTGTTGCTCCCACGAAGGATCAGTGATCTGAACATTTGTAAAAGAGTGAGTGCAAGCATAGTGGAGTCCTTGCCAGGGAGCCGAGGTACGCCAGGGGTGCGAGAAGGAAAGCAGGAGGATAACCGACCCTGAGCAGTCTGGCTGGCGCCACTTGGAGGCAGCTAAGACGGGGGTCAGGTGGTGAGGACCGTGGCCCTTGTGTCTCTGCCGGCTGAGCAAGCAATGGGAGAGCTGGGGAGATGAAGTAGGAGTTGTTGTCTTGTCAGATGGAACATCACCCTGTGTGGTCGGTTTTATTCTGGATTTTAACATTATGGGCTTTCACTATTTTAAAGGATTATTTATTCATTGAACATTTTGAGCACTGCACTATTTGGACACTGTTTTTGATAGTTTTAATAAAAGCACTATGTTCACTTTTGCGCCCACACCCTGCTTTGACTGAGTGTCCTCATTTGCCATGCTCATCCCTCAGGTATGTTATAGGCATTAGTGGGTTCAAGAGGCTACCTAAAGCAAGTGGGAGTGTGGAGCAAACCCACATCACTACAGTGACATGCATGATAAAAGGTGAGCATGTTGTCCTGTCTTGCTGACATTGCTCATGTACAGTAACTTTCAGTGTACAGTAAATATTGAACTGTATGAGCAGAGAGCAACCTTTCAACCTGAGAGTTGTTTTGAAACCAGTTTTTTATGGAACTGTCCCCTTCTGTTTTTAAGTATTGCTTTTCGACAAAGGCTATGGTTATTCTATTGTCACTGACAGCAGTGGATGTCAAAAGTCTACATGCCGTTATGAAGTGTTACTTGTTAAAGACTAAAATCAAGTCACATTTTTAATAAAACCTCACTTTTAATATGATTTTCTAATCAACAATATATCAATTAAATACAAATTGTTAATTTTTATAAAAAATACTTAAAACTGTTCTGTTCCTTGGTTACAGAAGTGTGCACACCCTTTAACTAATACTTGGAAGAAGCACCTTTTGCTTTGATTAAAGCAGTAAATTTGTATGGATAGGATTTTACTATATTATCCCATTATTTTTTGTATTGAAAAAAGTTAATTAAGACTGAGTGAAGGACTTAAGTCCCAGACAATAAATACACTTTTTGTCAGAAATATGAAATAATGGAAATATACAATTATAAGTAATGGCATTAATAATTACAATGACTGATGCCAAGGACATTGGGATGATTATGAAATATAAGGGAATGGAAGTTGCATTAAAAAAGATTTTTCTAATCAGATATGCAAGGTTTTGTATATGAGGCATTCCATTTTCAGATTAATTTTAATGAAAGGGATAGGCAGTACTAGAATATGACTTGCTATGACTTAAACTTTACCTAATACTGTACGTTGCTGGGTAGACTTTGCCTCAGTCACAATATGCAAAGGTCTGTGAAACAAGCGTAGCCACAATATCAGACGGGAAAAATGAATACAGATTAGATTTTCAGATACAAGTTGTGCATAAATAAAATACAATTAGCTTCAAGGTCTTCTTTATTACAGTATAATGATCATCAAGTCAATGCAAACCTTTTGATATATTTGTTTTGACACTGTATGTGTTCCCAATGGTGTATCCCAGGACAATGTAGTTGTAAAACAAGCTTGGACTGCATATACACAACAATTGCAGTGAATCAATACATATCAATTTACACCAACTTTAAGAAGAGTGGAAGTGTCCTAGTGGTTCCACACTTCTTTTATTTCATAATTATTAAGGCCACTGGGAACACTCTAAGCTTTAGAAACGATTTTATATCCTTGCCCTAATCTATGCCTCACTACAATTTTAATCCAGAGGTCTAAAAGGTTTTCCTTGGACTCTATGATTTGGCTTTTGGCCTGGCATGCAGTGTGAATCATATACACAGGTGTATGTCTTTCTAACTTATGTGAAATCAGCTTAGTTTGCCACAGGTCGACTCCAGTTAAATTTTAGACACCTCGCAAGGATAATTGAAGCAAACAGAATGCACCAGATAATAATTTGGAGTGCCACAGCAAAGAATCTGAGTAGGAATGAGAGATTTCAGTTTTTTTATTTTTAATAAATCTGCAAACCTTTATGAAAACATGTTTTAATTTTGTAATCATGGGTTGTTGAGTGTACAGTAGATTGATGGGTACAAATGGCAAATATATCCTTTTGAAGTTAAATCTACAATATAGTATAGTATGCAGATAGTGAAGAGGTCTGAATACTTCCTGAATTGACTGTATGTTCATATATTTTCAGTTGTACAGATACATGTTCAATTAGAAATTGTTTACTGTATATAAAAAACACAATCTTCCATCCACCAGCCCCGTGGTAACAGAAAAATACTCAAGCACTAAAGAAAGGAAACTGCAGTTAGCTTGATTTTTAAGGCTCTTAGAAATTCCCATATACAGTACATCACTCAAAGAAGCCAGAGCACAGATACTCCTCCCTTCCACACGTAGTTCAATGGGTTCTCCCAGCCATCTCCAGGTTTGTTCTGAAAACATTCAATGAATGTTAAATCACATTCATTGTGAATGAGTGACAAGACAGCAGAGTTGACAAATGCTAGGTTCCAGGATATGGTGGCTGTTTTATAAGAAAAATATATTTTTATAATTCCGCTGAAATACAAATGCACAAGACACATGTTTGCCCAAATTCTCTTATATTGGGTGAAAACATGCAGTTTATATCTTCTACTTTTGGTTTCTTGTTGTTTACTTCCAGCATTGCCTATGTCCTCGCCTTTTCCTTCCCTTGTAGTTTAATTTTAAATCATGCTTGTTGATTAATATAGTATCCGCCTTCAATTAACATACTGTTATGTTTTCTTTCATGAACAAAGTGTTCTAATACCATATATGTGAAAATGTGAGTAAAGCATATTTAGGAATCTAAACAACGCTCTAGTAGTACATCCATGTCAGTTAAGGAGTTTAAAGTACAAGTAACATTTGCATATGTCTCAGTTATGAATTAATATTTATTTCCATTCTTACTGTGGTGCAGAAATATTTGAGTAAACTGAAATTAACAGAATAAGCACATAGTGGCCTTCTTGACCAACAGATATAAGAACAAACAAATCAGTTTTTGACATTTATCCATATATTCATTTTCAAACCTTCTCAATCCAGGCAAACGCTGCAGTGCGAGGAACCTACACTGACAATACTGGATGTAGGGCAGGAAGAAGCTCTGGGGTCAACACTAGACGACTGCAGGGCAAAATCACATGCACATAAACACACACACACACACACATACACAGAGGGCCAAGTTCATTAACCCAATACATGTATGCTATCTTTGGGGTGTGAGAGTATAGTGAAGGGGCAGCAAGGCTGAAGAGAGAGGGAGAAGGAGAGCCTGATGCTGTATTATATGATATCCTCAAAGTTTCAGTAGAAGTCACAGTCACATTTCTTTATTTAGGTGTAGAAAGTTTCCTGAATAAGCCAAATATCAGCTGAATAAGGTATGACTCAAATGGCCTTGGTTTCATTGCCAGCCTCACCATGTGAGAACATGAAACAGAAAGAGACAGAACCCTTAGCGATTTCTTATCAGTAACATTGTGGAGGGGTTTATCTGGAATCGCTCAGGGGTGAGTGTACTGAAGGAGCAACAAGGTTGAAAAATGAGAGAAAGGGAGGGAAACAGAGAATTTGCTGCTATGTAGTATGACACCCTTGCAGTGACAGCAGAAGCCAGAAACTTGCTTTGTCACTTACTTGGGAAGGATTTCCCTGTAGCTCAGCTACATAAGCTGCTGCTTAAAGACTTGGAAGCATTAGGTTCACAAACAGCCCCCTTGTGGAAGAACATGAAGTGAACAGCAGCAGGGCCCAAAGTGGCTTTTTGCCAGTGACAGTAAAGTTTACAGGTATTGTAGTTCAGAGGGTGAATGTGGGTAGTGAGACTTAGAAACCCTGATAATGATGCTGGGGTTTCCAGGCAGGCATACCTGGTAAATGGTAAAAATGACATAATTTACAAAATTAACAGATTTAATGGAATTAACAGATAAGTTACAGTCACCAAATTAAAGCAAAGTGTGACAGTGGTGTCAAAAGGAATACATCAAAATGTCAAGAATTGAAATTGCTGCTCGTACCCCAACAGAATTGCAATTCTGCCAGTAAAGATAAAGTGCATTTTCAGTCCAGTTGGTAGCACAACCACTGTACAGTGTAAGACTGCAGAGCCAGGATCCCGATGATTCATACTGAAAGAAGTACTAGGATATACTAAGTATCATTTGGTTACAAATACCTGTCTGTCTGAGGGTCAAACGTATATACATTTGGTGGTACTGAAATGGTGATTTTTTTTTTTTTATGCCACACACTGGGTATCTTCATAAACAAAGAACAAACTTTTTATTGTATCTGACTATCACTGCTAATCAGTTGTAGCTCTTCATGGCAGAGGTGTAACTGGTCTCCACGATTCAAGAAAGACATAGAAACCCTTGAAGCTGTGCAGAGGACAGCATCCAGGTGCATCCCAGAACTTTAGGACATGTTCTACTCTGACAGACTCACTGAATTAAACCTATTTAGTCTTGAGCAGAGGAGACTGCGTGGGGATCTAAACCAGGTCTTTAAAATCCTCACGGGCATTAATAAAGTAGATCCAGCAACATTCTTTTGGCTTAAGGATGAATCAAGTACTTGAGGGCATCAATGGAAATTAAAGGGAAGTGTATTTAAAACTGACCTGGGACTGGAACAGACTACCAAGACATGTAGTTGAAGCGGAAACCTTGACAACCTTTAAACAGTATCTGGATGAGAATATTAGGAGAGCTTAGCTATTAGCTAAACAAATGGGCTTGATGGACTGCATGGTCTCATCTTATTTTTCAGATTTCTTTTGTTCTTGTCTGTGCATCGAAACTATAAAAGGAGTAGAATAAGGATGATGTTTTAATACACATTTTTACAACATGCATAAAACTCCAAGGAGTACCCACAGTGCTCTTCAATGAAATATACATCTGAGTTTTTACGACATTTTTAAAGAATGAATTAATCAATGTTTACTACACTTGCTGGATTAATGAGTTGTGTCCTGTTTTGGAACTATGTAAATCTGGTCGGCATACTTAGAATAGTTCCAAAAACAAGATAGTGAATCTAGCATAATTCAAAAGCCATTCTGGTCATGAATTCCAACATCTGTTAGACAAGGCTGTTGAGCAGCTGAGCTCCATCACTAACTGAAAAGAAACAACTGTGGGACATGCAGGAGCACTTTTGACAATATGATGAGTTACAGTAATTACACTTTTAATTCAACCTGTTTCAAGGTAAATTGGGAAACCAATTCACTATTTGGTATGTGCAGAGCTCTTTTATATTTGCAATACATGCAAAAGGAACATGAGAAACATCTTGATTAACATTTTTCACTTGTTACTCCACACAGGCTTTGTTCTTTCCTTTGTTGTGGTTTTCAGTTTTAAATGCAACAGGTCTGGGTTGTGTTAAAGGTAGCTGTCACTCGGCATGGGGTTATTATTTTAATATATTTAAAAATTGCTTGTGTTTATGTTTAAAATATTGGTTCTTGCATTGCAATAAAGATTTGATAAAAAAAAAAAAGAAAAACATTTGTAAAAATATTTATTGGATCTGTGGTTTACTTGTTTTCATTCTTACATTTGCTGAATGCTCAGTAATATTGGTTTACTTTTAAAGAGAATTAATTTTGTTTTATATTTTCTTCATATTTTATTAAAAATGATAGGAATCTAATTAGGGACAGAAATACTTAGTGGAAGAAAATTCTTATGTAAACTGTTGCTCATTCTAAACTAAATGCAATGCTACGAGTCAGAGAATATTGTACAGCAGCATCTGCTACCCAGCCCTCTACACAAGGGAATGTAGACGTATGCATATTGCTCTATATGAAGCAAATACAATAATTTATGAATGACAGCAAGCCAAACTAGACCCAGACGTTGCCACGACAACAAAAGAACCTTATTATTCATTCCAATAAGACCTGCCAAAATCATACAGAGCTATTTAGCTTTTGTAACAGACACACACAAATGTGTGCAAACAGAATAAAGTAAATCAAAAGGGTCGGTAACGTTACAAAATCCAACTTTCATTTTCACATTTTTAAATGGTTGCAACATTTTTTATGATTTCAGTATAGTTTATTATAATTATTGATAAAACTAATATTGCTTACAATTTTAGGTCATTAAGAGCTAAGTTTTATATAACTAAACATCAGTTTTACAAATATGATTATACTTCCTATTCAAAATACATTTTCTGGGCCTTGACTTACACTACTGTGTTTCCCAGAAAATAAGCCCTACAGTACTCCGAAAATAAGCCCTAGCATGATTTTCAGGCTGCTTTGTAATAAAAGCCCTACCCCAAAAATAAGCCCTAGTCAAGATCGTCAGCTGAAAAGTAAGGTGCCTAAGGCCAAGTTTATACTTCACGCGATGCAACGTGTGTGCCCAAAACATCCATTAAATTCCGAGGACACTTTGCCACAATATCTCTGAAAAGGATGTTTAACGATTACATCCATCAATTCGGGATAAATCCATTCCAGCAGCATCCCCGAAAGACAGAAACAAAATCCCTGGACAAGGCATCAGCTCATCGCAAGGTGAACACAAACACACACATACTGTACACTGGCGTCATTGTAGCTTCACCAAATCCCCAAACCTTCATGTCTTTGGATGGAAAACCGAGCCCACTGTGGAAACCCACCAGGAAAAACATGCAAACTCCAGGCAGGGAACACAAAGGGCATGACTCCCTGTGAGACAGCAGCACTACCACTCTGCCACCGTGCCACCCCATATGTGTAACTATTAACAGTATTCATTATTTAAACAAAGTTAACGATTTATCTGTAAAATGTAACATACATATTTTAATGCGTTTCATCATGAAAGTGATATCAAGTATAAATCTAAGAATTCTAAATGTGCAGAGAGCTGAAATATCATAAATGTAATGTGTTCTGTGTGGCGATGCTGCTTGCCGCCTCTGTCAAGTCAGGAGGAGACCCCAGAAGCGCGTAGCGATTTAACAACTGGGTCGATTTTAAGATGACATTTACGATGTTCTGCTTTAATGATAAAAGTAAACTACAAGATTAAAGTGGACATTTCAAGGTTGCCTCGAAAGCTTGCATATTGTAATCTTTCTAGTTAGCCAATAAAAGGTGTCATTTTGCTTGGCTTTTCTCTACAAGGTTAAAACCGAAATTTTTACTTTAATCACAATAATAGACATTTTCATTATGTCCTTATTTTTTTTCTCTGTGGCTCAAATACGCCACCGTACATTCTGATGGTATTGTGAATGTGCAAAAAAAAAAAAAAAAAGACGGCACAGAAGATGGTATGTGAGACTTTTAAAATATATCATGTCATTACTTTGGGGAATCTGTGACGCTTGAATAATAAAGCACCACGAATGCATTTGTGTGTCGGCATTTTGCCTCACCACATCGAACCATTCATCAAACGCACAACAATCCTGGAGGATCCTAAAAGCGGCTGGAGTAGCAAGAAATTCAGGCTGGAATTCAGGGTTTGAATGTGGAGAGTTATGACGATATTCCAGAAGAAGATAACATGACTGTATTTGGATAAATGTATTTTGTTGTACATGAATAAATATAAGACATCTCCTAAAAATAAGCCCTAGTGCATCTTTTGGAGCAAAAATTATTATAAGACCCTGTCTTATTTTCTGGGAAACACAGTATTACATCTTGCATATTTACATATTAGGTATATATTAAAAATGTTTAATAAATCAGGCATTGACCCTGGCCAGTGAAAGAAAATGTGTTGCTATTTTGTCTAATATTAACTAGAGTTGTGCTGTACAGTACAGAGAAACCCAAATTTTAAAAAGGTACAGGCATGCAGGAAACTACAAGCTTTGACGTAATCGTGAGACCCCACCACCAAAAAAAACACCATTTTTGCTTTGACGCGTTCAGGACTTCACTAGGAAACCAACAAAACCCCCCATTGCTTTGACACAATCTGGATCTCACAGCTATCAAGAATAAAGTGGTGTGTGGTGAATTGCAATGGCTGGAGTAAGACAGGGGTTTTGAAGGTATCCGTTATTTGCTTCTGAGCCGTTTTGGTACCGGTACTGAAAAAGCAGGTATTGATTCCACAGTCAAAATTTTAGTACCAGTCCACCACTAATATCAACATTATTTCTGACGTGTTAGACTGATATGATGACACACGTACAGTAAGTTTACACCACTGAGCATGATACTTTGCTGAGCAAGTCACTGGCTGCACAATGTTAAGACTAACTACAATATATGATTACACTGGTATGTTTTACTTTTTCTCTCCCGTCAAACTCTTTAAGTTTTTCATAGATTTGAAGGTGCTGAATCCATCTCTGGTAACGGAATTGCTCTATTGCATTCAGTTTTTGAGAGATGAAGATTTAAAATGAAACAAACACCATTTTAGAGAAAACATTTTTAAAATTAATTATTTAGATTTAAAAAATATAAATTACACATATAATTGTTTTATTACCAAAATCAGTCATTTGGAAGTCTTTTGCATCCTATAATCCTTTCATGGTGTTTCACGGTGAAATAACCAACAGATGTCTACTAAAGGCCTGCTAAAGTCCCAGAGATTTCCAGTCGTAGTCTTCATTTACATAATCTTAGCAAGTCAGAGTGGTCTCCAGTGAAGCCATTCACGTAATGTAACATGCCCAGCGACTCACTCCAATGAGTCCACAACTCGTTCCCACAAAATCAAACACATTTGATTTTGTCTTTAATTATAGGGGCAAGCTCTGTATGCATGTGAGCTGACAAGCAATGAAAGCAGTGACGAGGAAAGAGGAACGCAGGTGTTTTGGACGTCACAAACAGAAGAGTAGCTTGTCTGTCTGATGTCTTGTGGTTTACGTGCCACTACAAACTGGAAAAGAAGCATAGAAATTACAGCTGAATTTGCATACCTGTTAATCTTTTGTACACCGTGGGCTTCATCTGGCAGCTCACAGTTGCTGGAAGGTCAGTGTTTAATCGGTAAATTTGACATGCCCACCAATTTACAGTTGTTAATTGACATATTCTGACAACAAAATCAGCAACTACAGTCAGCAAGTCTGGCAAACCCAAAGTCTAGCAATTGCATAATTTGACATTGACTTGACACAAACTCACTCCACTTTCCTTTATGACATTTCTCCATTTGAGCGATGTCCTGGTGGAACCTCTTCACAAGTTCATCAGAGACCACTGCCATGTTCTCTGGGTTTTGGGGGGGTATGGTTCCCAAATGAGAGTGTAGGAAATAGATTTTTAAAGACATGTTGCTCCCAAGTACTAGGTAGGAAGAGAGAAATTAGTTCCTTGTAGTTTTCCGCCTTTTTTTCCATGAAAATTGTGGCACAACCTTTTGTTTTCTTCAATAAAGCGAAGGTGTGTTTTCTTTTACTGTTTGCTTGCCTGTTACCTGGTCAAAACAACAGCTGGATCAACCTGTCCTTGCCTATGTCTGTATAAACCATTTAAACAACATCTTTTTCTCTCCTGAACAATAAAAAGACACCTGTTTAACCTCCTAAATATAAATTCCTGGCTATTTTGACGCAATTAGAAATAAGAAAAATATACTAACTGAGAGCAAAAGAAGTGTAGCAAATACTTGAAGGCGGCCATGAATATCTGACTAATGGATATTACTTTCAGGTTGTATGTATTATGTGTCTTAAAAAACAGCTCAGCTAACAAAGCAGCAGAATGTAGGATTTTTCCCTTTAGTTTTAAAATAGGCTTGGTACTTGCCAAGGTGATTCCTTGTAGATGACTAATTAAATAAATATTATTATTTTTACCTTACTCCAACCAACCTGAGTACTGCTATTGTGTTGGAATTAAAAAAGGCCAAATTTGATCAAAGTTGAGTTACTTTGAATGTGAATGCTTGCATCAGATATTCAGCTTTAAAATCTAATAGCTTGCCTGGTTCTGTTCATTTTCATGCAAAAAGCACAGCTGGCCACCTGTTCCATATTTATATTAATTTATATTCTCCAACCTATAATTCCTCCAGTTGTTACGTTGATATAGATGGGAAGCTCAGCATGTGAAAAAATAATTTAACTCCTGTCTGAAGGGTCCTTTCTCCAAGTTCATTTGATTTTAACTTTACCTCTATGGGTGGGATTTTTCTTAGTGGGGAACGTCTTTTATTTATTTTTTGTGAGTTTTGACTTTTTTGGTATCTTGTTTAGGGATAAATGCATTTTTCAAAAAGCTATAATGGTAGTAAGGGCAATTTGTTTTTTAATATAAAACTGATGTGCATGTGACAAATTCAAGAAGCATAATTTCATTGAACAAAATGCCACTTCTCAATATTTTTTACATGAGTAGAAGAAATGCTACTTTGCACTGTATATGGCGACCAAGGTAAATCTTTTTTAGAATTTTCTAATAAAGACAAAAGTAGCTCATACACAGACAAACATGTCTCAATTTATTAAAATTAAGCCCTGCATTTCAGGTTTAATCAGCTATAAAAATGAACAGTCTCTGCATTACACTAGTGGCACACATACTTCCTGGATAGACGCCAATCACAGCAATTTAAAGTGTAGTTAACAAATTTAGAAAATGAATTATAAGTACTTCTGCTCACAGGCTTCAACAAAAATATGATACTGTTACCTTTATCACAACACTGACACTTAAGCACATTTTCAAGGTTCAAGCATAGCTCCTTAAAATATTTAAAAAAAGAAAGCAGTGATATGATGATGTATGGAAATGCTTTAATGGAACACAGCACCTTTCTGATGAAGATTTACAACTCTGTTGTAGAAGGAGGTCTGGTCAAGGTCACAATTGCAGCCTCACAAAATTGATTCATGGTAGGGAGAAGTAGTCCACCTGGCCCTGTATAACAGGACAGGACTTGCAGGTACATCTCGGGCCACTAGGGGGAGTTCTAGAGGTCCGGGACCAGAATTTCTATAGCCCATTCCTGACCATAGAAGTGATTCCCAGGACACACCCACTCATTTCCTCTCCTTGCCCTTTTATACCATTAAGTATAAAGCTGAGAAGGAGGGAAAGGCAAACATTCAGCTGGAAGTAAGAAGGAAGTGAGACCAGAGCTAAAAGGTGAGGAAGGTAAAAATGGAGCGTATTCCTTCAGAGTATATTGCTGGGTAAGTGCATTTACTTAGTTAGAAAACACTTCACTGCTTAGTAAGGCCTAAAGGGAAGTTAGGTGTTTGTAAGTGTGTCCTTATTTTTATACTTTATTACATCTTTATGTTTTCATCTTCTTTTGTATTATTGATTTCCTTAATAAACAATATTTTTGTTAATTTTGCCTTCAGAGGCATTGTTCTGGGTTCAGAACCAATCCTTGAGTACCCCGTCTGTTTATAAACTGTCTTTCAGTTTGTAGTAATCCACAGACATAGTATTGCATCAGGACGGGGAGCTGAACGAAGTGGCACTCTATCCTACGCAGAAAAATCCCACAATATTTAATGGCATGTGAAATGGTCAATAGGTACTCAGAACAAAAATACACAGGCTAGTCATACTTATTAAAATTCAGTATACATTCAAAAATACTTTGAGTGGAGGAAAACACAAAGGGGGTCCCCAATGATAACTGGAGTGTCTCTCCAAGTGCCATTTGTAAGTAACCAGTCACCACAGGGCTAAATGCTATACCAGTGATGCCCCAGAAATATTATCACATGTGCTTTGAAATATAAAGCTCGTGGGAGACTGGTGAACAGCTAAGAGAACTACCCCACAGTATCAGATGTCAGAAGATGGTTCTAATGTGTAAAAGTTGAAACTCTCTGTGTCATATTATATAGGGCGTCAAGCACTGGAAGCATTCAGTGGTACCTGGCCTTTTAAATAGGACAGGAATACATAGATACTGGGGACCACCATGGAGCACTTTAAGGAGATGGCGCCAGACCTTCCAGAGAATGTTTCTGATGTCAAAGATGATTCTGCGGATTTTCTTGGTAGTAATCTAAATCTGGGGTGTAAAGGTCACCTCATTCAAAAGACTCGTTGAATAGGCTTAATCAAAAGGGAAATAGTGTTACCAGAGAGGAGAGTGTACAAGAGAAAGTTTGGGGGTTGCCGTGCTTGTGATATTATATTTTGGAAATTGAGTAAATATACTGTCCACCTCATCTTATACAAGTAGTCATGGAGCAGAACTGGTTTAGTTTAAGTTGGGCAAATCGATTATGCATGCAATATGATGACTCAATATCATTGCCAGTCAATTTCATTTTTTCCAGCATTGTGCCAATCAATAAATGGACTTTTTCAGCGGGGAACTGCTCCATGCCACAAGGCTAGGACAGTCCTGGAACTGTTCCCAGATTGTAACAGTGAGTGGAGCTTAATTCAGTCATCTCTGCAGTCACTAGAGCTTACTGCAACTGAGCATTTCTGTGATAAGATGGAAGAGCTCCAAATTAGGCATCTGAATTTACTGTTCAAAATTCATACTTGTCTCATATTTTAGAGACTGTTTATTTCTCGTTGCATTACGTTGTGTAGACATTGCACAAATGTTTTTGCATACATCACCTTGTGAGCTGTATATATGTACAGTACATTTAATCACCTGTCCCTGTACTTTAATTAAAACTGACTGATCAGTTGGCTATTAAAGTCAAATTGCATGCTAGTGAAGAATCTCTTTTAATGAAGCATAGCACTCAAATAACATGGAACTGACAGCAGAGCAGGCAGTGAATATGTCCATAATACAGTATGTCTAAGTAGTTTTCGTGTGAAGTTTTAGAATTTGCGGTTAGTGGTTTGCATTTTTTTCAGTCATTTTTGGTTTGATGCATGCAACTTTAGTGTTGTGTATAGTGCAGTACAGTGCCAGGCTGTCATCTTATTCTGTGGAGCTTTTCATACAAGCAATGTTAACACAGGCTAACATCCCTGCACCATAGATTGGATAACTTGTTCAGCGTGTGTTCCAGTAAATTTCGGCTCTGCTGAGGGTAAATGTGAAAACCATTACTTTTAAGTTAGTGTACTTAGCCACTTATTAACTCTGGTGTCCGGAGTCGTTTTCATAAAAGGTTCTTGAGTGTCGACTGGATAAGCAAACCTGCTTAGAACCAACTGTCATACCATTATTTGGAGTGAAAATAAGATAATATTTGCATTATTTTCACATCTTTTCTTGGAACAGTACTTAAAAGTCCAATGTGACATGCAACTTGTCAAAAAGCTTTTTAAAATAGTCAAATATAAATAAGGATATTTTTCTGTTTAAAAGTGCAGGTTTTCCCACTGTCTCAGAATACATCTGTGAAATAATTTCAGTTTTGTGTTGCTCAATTTACACCTAACACATTTTATATTTGTGCCTTTTTGCCAGAACATTCTTACCCAGCTGTTGCTGACTCAGTGTGATTGTTGCCATTGCCAGAGCGTTGTTTGTTATTTATTAACTGCTTTAATTACTACTGCTGCTGCTGGCATCATTAATGTGTTTTCCAGGCTGAATCCAAAATTTAACCTAAATAATTGTTTCAACATGCATGAGTTTATCATTTAGTTTATGTATGTAAGAATATTTCCTCAACTGATTTATTTTCTATTTACGCAAATTTGTCAAATCACATTTTTTGACATACTGTTCACTACTTAATATTACTCACTGCATAAGGTTCATTCCTAGGCAAATGCTTATTATTTAGCTTTAAGTATGTAATATTAAAATACAGTAATAATAATATATTTCAATAGATTTTTGTCTTTCTGCTTTCAGCTATGAAGAATGTGTGGGGCCTGGTGCAACACAAATATACATCCCAACAGATGATCCTCCCCCCTATTCAGTAACTGACCCGTGTCAAGAGGATGTGATGGCTGAAGCCTCCTGGGTTGTGGGAAGTACCTCCAGAAATCCAATCAGGATGCGGGAGAACGGACAGCAGGCCATCTCTTCTATTTCATTTTCAGCACATCCCTTGGAGAATGCACCCCCGTACGAGGCTGTTGTCTGTGAACAGAATCTTCCCATTCCCCTTATCCCACTGGACTTACTAAAGCACACAGACACAGATTGCCATCAGCCACAACCTATTTTTCATAGACTCTTATAAGCACTATCAGCATGAGAACCTTTTTCAGTGTTCCAAGGCAAGGTTATTCACTTTGTTTTTTATTACTGCTATTGTAGGAGTATTTTCTCTGTTTTACTTAAGAGAAAAGATAAGTGAATAACATTAAACCCTGTAGCTCAAGCAATGGATCCTTTCACCTGTGAAATCCCGCTTCCATTAACTTTCAGTAGACTGTACTTGCAGAATTATTCATCAGATGTTTGTCTCTCGCTGGAAAAACACAGTGAAATGAAGGAGTATACTGACTTTTTATAACAGTTTATTATCAAGAACATATCTGGAAAAATTAGTTCAATTTTGGAGTTACAAGCTAGATGCCCAGTTCTTAGTAAGTGGTTGGTCACTGCCAATAAAACATTGAACTTCATTGATAATGGACATTTATACATTGAAATGATCATTGTGTAGGCTAGTTGGGGAAGGGCTGAGCTACAATTCTTGTTATAAAGCAAAGAATTGTTAAACTGACAAATTTGAAATAGAAAATGCACGAGGATCTATGACTGTTAACAAAAGGGAGCTAAATAATCCATAAATGGTTCTAGCTGTGCATTATGTGACCTTTGCTTTATGGGTTTTTATCAGATCAATATTTTACAAGTCTCACAGTAATTCCAACTGTAGTTCAATTCAAGTATTTTTTTAAAACATTTATCCCATGTTCTTTGGAATCCCTATAATTCTAGGATTTTTTAGTAAACATAGCATCTGTGCAGTTTTCTTTGATAAGTTTTCAAATCTGAAAGCACATAAAAATATTGGTGGAGGAGTCAGGTCACTAAACTGAGTCACTTACTTTTGTACAGATTATTCTCTGGGAACACCAGTTTCAGGATCACATTGGGGAGCTTGCACTGGTACAGCATGTTGACACACCCACCAGACGACAAAACAGCTCGGGATCCTGGTTGGCAGTCCCTCAGGCAGATATGTAGTCCGGTCCCACCCTCTGGAAATGACCATCTATCTGCTGTAGCCAGGTGTTAGGTGGGCATCCCCTTGGCCTGGTCCAGCCACTCAGGTCCTCAACAATGAGGATCCTGCGAGCCAGATCACCCTAAGGGAATCGCACCACATGGCCATACTGCCATAACTGATGCTCCCTCACAATGCAGGTAATGTGCCTCTTTTGGTACTATGTGAGCAACCTCTCATTCAACACAACGAATACCAGCAGTACCGAAAGGATTCTCCAAAGAGACATAGTGCAGAAGGAGTCCAGTCTTCATCTCTGGTCACTGGATATCGTCCATGTCTTGCAGCCATATAGCAAAGCAGGAAGCACTTCGTCCTCTTGCAAAGACTTCGGGAGCGCTACACACCCCTTTCCAGCAACCTTATGACCCCCCATGTTCTCCCAATCCGTCTACTGACTTCATAGAAAGAGTCACCAGAGACATGAATGTCACTGTCAAGAGATTCATGTCTCTGTGAACACCTAATATACAGTATTAAAATGGCATACACAAATATATGTTAATTTAATTGAACTACTAATAATTGTCGTGCACAGCATCACACAGCCAGGTAGGGATTTCTTTGTATGAATATATCAGCCACACACCAATAGTATTACATGAAGATGGGTAATTCCCTTGTTTAATAAATAACTGAAGGATGTCTGTGTGAGATTATTAAGCAAATGTGTCATTGTTATCATTTTGAAACCACCCTATTTCACCCTTGCTTTTATATACTATACATATTAATTGGATAGCTGTACATATTACTTTTAAATGTAGGTATGCAATCTTCAGGCATCACTTTCCAACACAGTACAAGAGTAGTGCAGTAGCATAGAATATACAGTTAGAACAGAATTTGACTCAAAGCTGTTTTCAGCAAAGAAAGATTAGGACTTTTCCCTTTATTCCACTTATTGATTATTGGGTACACTTTTGTAAGTTGTACTGTACAGTGCAGGATTTTAAGAAATGTAAGCCTTCTTTATTGTTTTGGTAAATGTTGTATTCATTTCTCACACCCTGTTTCTTCATCACCAAGCAACCATTTCTGTTAATATGCAGAAGACTTTGGGGCCAAAAGCAAATGGTAGAGTCTGTCATGGTCAGCTTATGGGAGACGGTTTTAATTATAAAAATCCTCTGTAGCTAGCAAAGTTTCTGTATCATACAGATTGAAAAGTAATATTTTTATATATAAATGACTGCTTTTATTCAGCAGGCCTGTGACTTCCTAGATTCTTACATTGTTGGTGAGGATTTGTGCCTCTCAATTCAGAATAGTCCACAACCACAAAAGAAAGACAAAGCTCAGAGATTCTCCGTCATGTGTGTCATGGTGCACTTTGATGCACACTTCTGTTGTGATGGCAGCACATTCGGGTATGTGGCTATTTCATTCATTCTTCGTATATCAGTTTTGTTGTGGATTAGTGACTATAAGGAGTAGTGTTATAGAAGGCCAGAGAATGCCTGGTTTTATCTGTAAAAATAACAGGTTTAAACAAGAAACAAATAGGACAGCCAAATCTTCATCTCTTTTTTTAAATCAGCTTTGTTTTTGTGTATAAAATAACGTTACTTTTATGTTAAGCAAGTCAAATCAAGCATTTTGTGTCAAGAAAACAACATAACACTGAATTGATTACTTGTGATATATTTATACAATGCTTGTGCTAATAAGCTTTCAAATATCAGTAAAGAAATAATTTTCTTTTTTGATTATTTCTAAAATGCATTCATTTTCTGTAAAAGATCAGTATTTGCCTGACTAGTATTTTCTTTATCAACATCTGAATGACTGACATAAATTTAAACAGCTTTATTGATTAAAATGATTAAAAAGAATGAGATTTCATTTTCACAGATTAAAATATCAGCTTATGCAATGTAATATTTCAAGCAGTCAAACGGTTTAGTTTGTTGCTTTTTTTTCTTTAGAACAAAATGGATCAATATTAACATTTAGAGTTTCACCCTGCAGTGTTTTTCCTAATAATGTAAGTTATTCCACAAATGTACTGTGCATTATTAACGATTGTCTTTACTGATGAAACGCAAACTGACGAAGATTCAGAAATTCTTCTTGTTGGGAGAGAATTACCACGATTTGTGGCAGTTTGGATGCAATTTAAGAATTTAGTAAACTCTCCAAGCCAGAGGAAGCAGTTCTGTGGGATTTATATATCAGTTTTGTCTGAAATCCCATTTTATATATATGATCATGTCATGTGCTATTAGAAAAATTGTGTGAATGCATTTCAGATTTAAATGAAATAAATGACCAGGCTAAAGAACTGTTGGTTACATATTAAGAGGCCTGCTTTCTAAACATGATGCGTTATTTACTGGTTGTCACGTACAGTAGACAATGCACTAATGTCAGTAGTTAAGTAAATGTGCAACCACTGAAAATACTTTCTATTTCATTGGTAATATACTTTTTATTGAGTGTTTGTGTAGAAGAGAATTAAATGGTACCCACCTGCACGCAATAAAAGCAGTATTGTAGGCTACTGCTTGCTTAGTTAGCATAAAGCAGGCATTAAAACATGTCTTTGGACACCACAGAAAACTGCTTAAAAGAAATGTTAAAATGCTGTAAACAAGCAGAAGAGCCGATTTGGTGTTCTCTTTAAAGCAGCAGCTCTAATGACACTGTTTAATGTTGTTATGCCACCGTCTGTCTGTCACTGTGTATTTGCAGCTGTTGATTCTATTTGGTAGCATAGCATTTATATATATTGTGTTATTTAAAGCACCAAAGGTTACACAAATAATTGTTTGTATTAATGGAGCTAGGCAGAATTTGTTTTGATGAAAATAAAATAGAAATAATAAAATAGCAAGTAGTTTACATTGATACTAGCTCAATATATGAAAAGCTAAATACAAATTTTAAAAGTTACAGAAGGAATTTGATTAATCTCTTTTGATTTTATAGCAAACATTCACTTAGCACTGCCCTGAAAAATGTTTCCCTCAAATACTGACGTATGGTTTCAGAACCACTCAGAAATTATTCTTATTAGGAGTATGTAAACTAAAACGAATGCATCTCATTAAAATAGTGACATTTGTAGACATTTGTCAAACAGTATAATAAATAAATATGTTTAAGATTACAATGAGAAAAAAAAAGTTTACTGTCTGACAATATGGCAAATTATTTGATGTTCATGAAGAGCACCTACCATTTCTTAAATACGTTTGCCATGGTTTCAGCAATTCTGCAATAAATAATAGCATTTGCAGCAATGAAGTGAAATGTATGCATTTGTAGGATACAGCGTAATGGGATGAAGACTTTACCAGCTAATCCAACGTTGATACACTGAGAACGAAGTATGAAATCAACCGAAAACCGAACATGTAAAGGGTTTTTTTTTGCCTTCACATTTTCCATGCTTTACAGTATTTTTCTTTCTCTCTGTAATTTAAAATTGCTTGTAACCACCAAACCAAATTCCAAGCAGGCTAATTTTGTAAGCAGTGTTCTCTGGTGAGCTGCTTGATAAAGAAACTATAAGTTTTGTTTATTTGTAAACAGTTCCAACAGAATATTGATAGTTTTTTCATTCATGCAAATTTATAATATTCTGTTCAGTCAAAGTTTTAACATGGTTGATATCTGAAAAGCATGCGTGTTATGTTATGTGAACATCCCTGCATGAGTGATTATGGGTGCAGACGTCATCCTGCCCTACATTGGACCTGCATCCTGACCCAGGGTGTTTCTTAATAAGCTACATAGAATAGACACTGTAATGAAAAAGAGGTGGACAGATGTAATTACACACAAGAGAGTTTATACAATGAAAGCTTAGCTAGTCTGTAGTTATTATTAAATCAGTTATTAAAGTATATCTTTATTAATGTACAATAAGCCAATGATGCCGTGCCTTTACAATTATGGCGGTTAATGTAATGGAAACGTTACCCTGAATTTGAAAATTCATAGCTCTGTTTACATTAAAATTAATTTGTGATTAAGTGAGAATTACCCAAATGGTAGAAAAGAAATCGTATAACTAACACTGCATTCAAAACTGTCAAGATCATAGAATTTTATTTTTAATCCAACATCATCACTAGCATACTACACAATATTTTAAAGACTGAAAGCATCAACACATATGTTATCTGTTATACAGTATAATACTGCAAATCATGCGTCCTTTTACCAAGAATCCTTATTTATAAAAGTCATGCCAAAAGTAATGAACATAATCATTTTTATTGTTCAATAAAAGTATAGATTGGAAGTGTCTGGCTGTGAATCAGATCTACTGTGCATATTTGTGTTTACATCTCTATAAAATCCACTTCCACTTCCCAATTTAAATGTTTGAAGATCCCCTTGTTGTTGTTAATATCCTGTCCTTGCTGCCATTTCCATGATTGCCATTTTTGATTCTTTTCGATAAGCTGATGTCTTTCATTGCTGCTTAAGCAGAGGCAGTTTGTGGCTGACCACTACAGGACTAATCGGTGAGAATTGTATTGTATTGTATCTGTGTTCCTGTATTTAAAGTGCTTAACACATCACTCGCATTTCTCACCATGCATGTTGAAGTCATGCATGAATCAGCTGCAGAGATTTTCCATAAGAAATTCAGGCACCTGTCAAAATAGAATGTCCTCGTGAGCCATTCTTTCACACAGAGCAATGTGCACATAAGTGAGGAAGATTGTGTCAGTTTTCATTCTGGTATGAGATGTGAGTCACATGGAACTCCCAGTGACATTACTGCACATTTCAGTACTGTCACGCTCTATTTGGTAATTCCAGTGTGGTCATTACTTTAGGTATGAATCTCAGTTTTAAAATAAATATTTTGTTATCATTCAAAGGTCTTTCTTTTTTAATTTTCCTATTCATTGGATTAATTTCAAATCTTTTTGTCTGCTTGAAATAATTTCTTTATGGAGACTAATCGTTGAGATATTTGTAATAAAGAAGGGAAATGTTGTGTGGCTGATCTTAGATAAATCAAGTCCTTCAGCAGTAAATTGAACTGTAAATGATATTGTGGTGCACTGCAATCAGACTCAGTGTTGATTTGAAGCCTGTTTGGTTGAGTCTTTAATTCCAAAAATACTGACGACAGAGATTTCCACCAAAAATGATCCAAAACAGCTCTCTGATTACAATTAAGCAAGCAGTCCAGAAGTAGTTTTTACACTTTGACTTTGAAACACTAGTTTTGAGAACATCAATGACTTATGGGCATGACACTCGCTCTCCAAATTCTATATCTGTTTCTGTTGTCAGTTACTGTCTTTATTGCTCAATTACTGTAACAAAAATGTATATGTATTTTCATGTTTGTATTAGAAATTTATTTCCTTTCTTATACTCTAAAAAAATAAAAAATAAGAACGTGAAATCTCTGGAACATCTTTCTTTATCATTTACAGCAGAAAAATTAGATAACAAAATACACTGCCTAGTGCTTATTCAATATGTGAAAAGAACAAAACAATCCCGAAAGGTACATTTTGTGACAACTGGTTACAAAAAGTTTATTAAAACATAATTTTAAAAGATCCTTTTATCAGGATATTAGGCTGTTGCATTTAGTCAAACACTTAAATACGGTGCCTTTAAAAAGGATTGACCCCCTTGGAAGTTTTCACATTGCATTGTTCTACAAGAGAGAGGTGGGCTACCAAAGCACCAAATGAAGTTCTTAAGCTCAAGATTTATTGTTGTTTTTCATTGCGATGCTGGTGTGTCTCTCTTACACTTTTAGCACTAACTTTACAGCTCAGGAGCCATATATGTTTGAAACTGCTAGTAAGAAGCCAGCTGAGAAGGAATCTGAGGCTTGTTAGCTTGATAAAATTGTTATTTTGTGTTTTATGTTTGTCATTAATTTAAACTACTTTGCATTTTGATGGAATGGTGTCCTGTCTGAGGTTGGCTCCTGCCTTGTGCCCAGTGCTGGTGGGATAGTGCAGACCTGGGTTAAGAGGGTTAGATGGATTCATGGATAAAGACACTTCAAAGTTTTAAACAGGGAAAAAATCTTTTTGGAATTTACAAAACTAGGGGGCTACGCCCCCTGCTCGCTTCGCTCACCAACCCCCGTGTTTGGTTTTCCGAATACACACTTTTAAGATTTTTTTTTCTTTGAATTGTTGTTATTTCATTAGTTTCACTTTTATTTCAGAACTTCAGTAAAAACAATATTTTGAATCTTTCGAGTCCCAACATGCTGAATCTTTTAAATGAGGTCCATGAGACATGTGTTTAATGACTTTATACCATAATTGAGGATAGGTTACTCTGTTTGGAATTTTAACACAAACAAAACAATCTGCATCATCAGCAGTTAATAATTTTTTTTGCAAAGTAACCAATAAATGCACGTGAGGTAAACACCATTTTTGAAATTCTCTGACTTAAACTTCAAAGCCTTACAATATTTACATACTTCTGACATATCACCTATGCCCATATATTCGATCTCTGTTTGCCTTTTCATTATTTCTCTGAGTAATAATTTATCTTTTTTTGCACTAATGCGATGTTTACTTTCTTTTTTTGACTCTGTCGTTTTTTTCTGCTTTCATATTCTGTATTTTGCTCTGCATGTGTTTTTTTTGAGTCTTTCCAATTCCACTGTTTTCATGATCTCTAACCTGCTCTGCATGTGTTTGGCCCCCTAGTTTTTTAACCTCTTTATGATGTTTTACTTTGTTTTCTACTCTTTGTCTTTTATTTCTGACCTCGCTTTGTCCTGCTTTTTTTTCAATGACACCTGGTCCGTGGTGATTATTTTCCCTTTTTTTGAGTAATACTTTCTGTTTGTTTGTGCTGCTGCGATCTTTACTTTCTTTTTTTTTATACGTTCTAATTTTCCTGTTTTCATATTCTTTTACTTTCTACATTTGTATCGCGCCAACTTTTTTTTTTTTAGCCTTTCGAATTCCACTGCTTTCATAATCTCTAACCTGCTCTGCATGTGTATAGTGCCAACGTTTGTGAACGTCTTTATGAAGTTATACTTTGTCTTTTAATTCTGAGCCCGATTTTTTTTTTCAATTCCACATGTTCCAAGCTGTTAATTACTTTCCTTATTTTCTGAATTTGCACCTAGATTATTCTTTTTCTTTTTTGCATTTTTTTCTCTCCAACGCTTTTGAGTCCCTTTTGTCCGTGCTGCTCTTTCTTCTTGGCTTAGTCGTCGATGTTTCATCTATAACATATTGTTCTTATACGCTTTATGTGCACTGAGAGCGCTAGATCTGCATGTGCTTAAAGCCTTTACATGACTGAGTGTTTTGCTGCCCGTGGTCTTACTTGATATTGGTTGTAAGTAGGGCGTGTCTTGCAAGAATCTCATGTTCTACGTCCCCACGAGACGCTCCGTGGCCAATCTCTTGGCACAAAGTCTCATGTTTAAGGTCCCCACGAGACGCTCCGTGGCCAATCTCTTTCGTCTCGCGGGTCCTTTAAGTGTCTTCCTAGTCTTTCTCTCCCAGAGACAGAAAAAGTGAACATAAGCATATATATGAGAGCCACTCATTTTTATGTTTTTAATGCCCCACACAAGCCCTATTAGAAAAGTAATTAAATGACCAAACATACATGACTGTGCAGTATGCATGTCCCTTCCATACACTGAGGCACATTGGACACATGCCTTCTAACCCCTACAGAGAACTATCCTGGGCACAGCACTGCACCTGGCAGCAGCTTCAATTTAATTTATTTCTCTGTTTTTACTGAACAGCACTTTCTCCAGTTCAAGGTTACAGGAGTCTGGACCCCATCTCAGACATGTCCAGCATAAAGCAAGAAGCAGCCCCCTTGATGAGAGACCATCCTATTACAGGCTGCAGTCACTCACACAATGAAGGATGGACAAGATAGAGCAGGCGTCCTCAATCACAGTCCTAGAGGGCCGCAGTGGCTGCAGGTTTTTGTTCTAACCCGGTTGCTTAATTAGAAAGCAATTCTTGCCAATAATTTAATTTCATGGCTTGCTAGTGCTTTAACTCTCCCATGTCAAGTCATTCTCATATCCTAGATTTTCTTCCCCTTTCTAAGAATATTTTCCAAATGATTTGAAGGCTAAAACAGACGAGTTATTCTCAGTGCTTCACTTTTTTCTCTTCACTTTCCTTCCAAGTATTTAATTAAACCCAATAGTGCATGATAAATAAAATATAGATGTAAATGGAAACAAGCTAAACGGAGAAATGCTGGTCTCTTTTGTCATGTGCATCTTATTGCTAATTAGGAGCAATTAAAAGCCAAGAATACAGCTGTTTAACACTAAAATAAACAATAAGGGTTCAAAATCTTAACGAGCGAGACAACTAAAGTGAAGCAGAAGTGTTACTTGAGGAAAAACCTGCAGCCCCCTAGGACTGTGATTGAGGACCCCCAAGTTAAACTATACCAGTGGTTCCCAAACTCGGTCCTGGAGACCCCCTGTGGCTGCAGGTTTTTGTTCCAACCAGATTCACAATCGGTGATAAAAAGCAATAACAACTGATCTCATTTAATTAGCTGGTCTTTTTTTACTCTTCTCTTATTCATCATTCAGAGAAACAAAACAGTATGGTTTTTGCATTTATAAGACATTTAGAAATATTTCTGTTTTTTTCTAAAGTTATAAATGCTTAACTCTCTGTTGTTGTTTTTCTATTATTTTCCCCTTCCCTGTGTAGTTTGTTCCCTTCATTTAACCCTAATAGTGACAATTAACAACCAGCAGAGCAGACACCCAGGATGATGAAAGCAGCAACGACTTCAGTGTCAGAGTCGCTAATTAGTAAATAATCAATTAAATAACCAGAACACCTGGAAAAGCACAATTAAACTTAGGTTGAAAATACTGTTAACGGCTTAAAAAAAGCCTACATATTCCCCATACAACTGCTTATTACATTTTAATAAAAAGCTACGAAACTTAGTTTGTAATTTCTACATTGACTCCAAAACACTGAAACTGGGAAATGACGACTCACTTAATTAGGCAAAGAGTCCAATGAAAAACGGAAGTTGATTGGAACAAAAGCCTGCAGCCACTGCGGCCCTCCAGGACCGTGATTGAGGACCCCTGAGTTAGACTGTACCAATCAATATGACCCACACCTTTGCAAAGTGGGAAAAAACAGGAGTACAAGGAAGAAAGACCTGGAACACAGGAGAGAACATGCAAACTCCACAGAGAGACGAAAACCTGGTCAAGACTCTGAAACTGTTATAGTTACCACACTAATCACTATGCCTCCATGTTGCAATTATATATTCATTTGTTTTTTTAATTTAATGTATCCTTACATGTGCACAGAACTGTTTACTGTCCTTTTTGCTTTAGAAACACAACATTTATTGTCATGCTAATAAAGCTTTACTAGTAATATAAAATTCATGGCTGGCTGGAACCCCACATAACAGTATGACTGAAAACAGATCCTAACATGACAATAAGACATTGTTCAGAGAAGCAATCCTTTAAAAAAGTCACAGCAGTAATAGTGCAAAATAGGAAAATGTCTGAAACTGCATTGTAGACAAGGCTGACTACCTTGTCCCTTTCTTCCCAGAAGTCTGTTTCAGCAGGCTGTCCTCTTCCTCTCATGGTGCTTCCTTTTGGTCCTCCAGGTGGGGGCCTTGTCCACTGTTTTCCAGCCAGAGCCATTCAGACAATAATGACAAAAGTATCATTTGACTTGAATCCTCCACAACTCAAATGCATTCAAGATGCAATCATTGCAAAAAAAAATAATTAAACCAAATGTGAGAGAGCCGGCACAGTTCTTTGGTTCGACACAGTTAATAGATTACATAACAGACCAACTAAAAGATGAGTGGGCTCAGCTGTGTCAAGGGCATGAAGGTGAGGAGCTTTGTGAACATTTTTAATCAAGACTGTTACAGAGAGTGAACTCACACTGGCAGCCAGCCGTACCCCACGCCTTTCCCATTTTTAAATGTTAATCAAATGGAATGAGCAGATGGTTACCGCTGCGACAGCTCTTTTAATTGCCCTCCTTGCCCACTGACTAAATTCTAGTGGAGCGTATCGGAGGGAGCCAAATTGCGTCCAGTGCATTGGCTTTTAGTAAAGGAAGGGTGCAGTGGTCATAACTAAAAATTAATTCAGTGTCTTCAATTTAACTAAGCAACCGTTCTTGAAACTGTGACCGGTTGTCATACACTTGTTGTTTCGTGTACTTGTAGAGCAGCATGGAAGCCATTACATGCACTTAGGGTTTATGGATAGGTAAATAAGTATAGACATATACAATGTAGACTTTATTTTGCCAGTCTTTTCCTTATTCCGCTTGGGCCTGACTTTAGTGCTGAGCTCCTTAAATTTAATGAATGTTTCATTCAAAAACCATAATATGCATTCTCGTGAAGATCATGTTGGCAGCGTGCATTTCAGACTTTTTTATAAAGCCAGTAACTTAGAATTTTTAGGCATTTCTTATTCTGGCATTTATTAAGATTTTTCCAAGTCTTTGTGATCCTCACTCAATTATTCGTAACCTAATGCTTCAGGTACACGTCTATAGAGAAGGACCCAATAAGGGCCTAAGACAAACAGAAACATCAAATACCAGAGTGGCAAGGTGTCAAGGTGGCAGTAAGCTCCATGCTTGAACTAGGTATTCCACAATATCAATAGGCAAGGACACCAGCACAGAAGAGAACAAGCCACGGCTTCAGCAGAAACACGCAATGCTTCTGAAACAATGCAGGAGGGAAGGCTACCAGTAGGTACTGCACTTGCCTTGTCTGGTATATACTGTATGTAGATTGAAAAATGGCCACAGACGTTTGGCAGAAGGCCTGAACTCTGCTGTCAGGGGCAAACAAATGGCACCAGAATATTAGACCTGACCAGTTATAAACTTCCAGTCCTTTAGGCAGAAGTACATAGTCTGTTAATGAGTCATGGTCAAGAAGAACTATAGTCAGGTTCTCTCAGGCCTTTTCAAGAATTGAGTGGCACATATCAAAAAGGTCTTGCTTTTCAGGGTTTTCAGAAGAATATTTAAGATTATTAGCAAAGAGCAGAGCTCAAGATATTAGATTTCTCACCAAAGTCCAAGGGGCTACGCTAAGAACAAAATCCAAACAAAGCCAGAATTGCTAAATAGTTTCTTTGCATGCACACCAGAGTCTTGTTACGTCATTTCCTTTGTTTCTTAAAATATCAGAACACTGCAAATTGTTCACTGCCATCTTTTTTTTCTTAAGAGTTGCCATCATGACATTGAAATGCACATCAAGTACCTAGCAAGGCAAATCATAAGGCACAAAATGAAGATAAGATGATGTCGCCAGCATAACGATAAAAAATACAACCATTCACACATAATAATTTGTTTAAAAATTAATCAGTATTACCAATTAATTAGGAATATGCCCCTAACAGAGTGGAAGATGTATAGCGTTGTTAACTTTTATAAACAAGCAACCCTGAAACTGAAAGATCAAACCATGTAAAGCTCAAGTTAGCAGGAACACCTAAAACTGCTACCTGTTATCTTTGCAGCCACAGAAGGACGACCACTAAGCCTGGAATAGACTCTGGGATTTTAACTAGAAGTGGCTTTTGAAAAAGTTAAAGTCACCTCATAACAGAGGCCACATTGAGTCTACAGTCAAAAGGATAGTTGGGGAAAAAGCTCACAGGCAAGAACAAGAGGCTAGAGTCATGAAAGAGGAGAAAGTAAGACCGACAAAAGGTAAAACCTGCACAGAGGGGACTCATAGAAGGTACCAATTTCTGTGTTACTGGGATAGACTCGAGCTGCTGGGTGACCTGAAATTGGATTAAGTGGGTTTGAGAAGGTCACGTTATCTCAATGCATGCATTCACTTTGTGAATCTGCCTAATTCAGTATAGGGCTGTATAATAATAATACATATATACTGTAAGTACAGATATATCTGTCTCCCGGTTTCTTTTTATATCTACAGTATTCAGCCATCCATTTTCTAAAGTCATATTTCTGCATGCAGGATGCTTCAAGTCGACCACCATCATACCAGTGCCGAAGAAGTCATCAGTGACATGCCTGAATGACTACCGGCCAGTTGCACTTATGCCAATCATAATGAAGTGCTTCGAAAGGTTAGTCATGTCACACATAAAGACTAATCTCCCTGCCTCCCTTGACCCTCTTCAGTTTGCATACCGCTCAAACAGGTCAACTGAGGATGCCATATGCTCTGCCCTTCACCTCTCCCTGACACATCTGGATAAAAAAGACTTATGTCAGGATGCTATTCATAGACTTTAGCTCCGCCTTCAACACAATCATCCCTCCAATGCTGGTTGTAAAACTGAGCAGGTTGGGCCTGAACACCACCCTCTGCAATTGGATCCTGGACTTCTTGACAGAGAGGCCCCAGTCATTTCAGATGGGCTGCAACACTTCCAGCATCATCACACTGAGCACTGGAGCGCCGCAGGGCTTCATGCTTAGTCCACTGCTCTTCACCCTGCTGACTCACGACTGCACAACCACGCACAACACCACCCACATCATCAAGTTTACGGATGATACGACGGTGCTGGGACTGATAAGCAGGGATGATGAAAGAACATACAGAGATGAGGTGGAACAGCTGTCCGCATGGTGTGAAGACAACAATCTATCTCTCAATGTCGACAAGACAAAAGAGATAATCGTGGACTTCAGAAAGTCACATCCTGCTCACATCCCACTTGGCATCAACGGTTTTGATGTGGAGATTGTTAGGAGTACCAAGTTCGTCGGTGTGCACATAACTGAGAAACTTACGTGGACACATAACACCTCATCACTAATCAAGAAAACCCAGCAGAGACTACACTTCCTGAGGTGGCTGAAGTGAGCACATCCTCCCCCTTCCATCCTCACCATGTTCTACAGAGGCACCATTGAGAGAGTTCTGACCAGCTGTATCACTGTCTGGTATGGCAACTGCAACATATCCGACCGCAAGCGCCTGAAAAAGGATAGTGAAGACAGCAGAGAACATTATTGGGGTGCCTCTCCCTTCAATACAGGACATATTTTACAAACGCGGTGTCCGCAAGGCCTGCAGCATTGTGCAGGACCCCTTACACCCTTCACGTGGGCTTTTCACACTTCTGCCATCCAAGAGAAGATACTGCAGCATCAAAGCCAGATTTGCCAGGCTGCAGGAGAGTTTTTCCCCCTGGGATCTTCCACACGACCTCAACCACCTCCAAAACAGAACTTTTATACATGCGAGCCACTGTCCTGCAAAGATGAATGTGCATGTTGAGAAGAACTGAAAATCTCCTACCAACCTTTAAGTATTTTGACACTCTTGTTATCCTTCTGCTGTGAAACATTCTGACCTGTCATTGTTTACACAGGTCTTAAACAACTATTATCATACACTGATAATTTCTGTATTATCTATATCTATTATTTATTATTTATTTATTATATTACATATCTTACACATCAATATTGCTGCTACTTCTTTGTCTTGTCTTTGCACAATGTCTGGTCTTGTTTGTGTTTTAATTTTAAATTAAATTTTAGTTTTAATTTTAATTCTATTTTTAAATTATTATTTGCACGTCATGTTGTTACACTGTGGACCCTGAGCTTCGCAATTTCGTCTATCTGTATACTTGTATATGGTTGAGATGACAATAAAGTTCACTTTGACTTTGACTTTGAATGAGTATGGTACTCACTCATACGCACAGTCAAACCAGGATTGTAGCATAAAATGTACATTAGTGGAAGGCATTAGCAAACTAGGGTACCCAGAGAAAACACATCAGGACAGATGTACAGAAGAAAGTGCAACGCAGGCAGGAAATTCAACAAAGGTTCAGGAGCCGTGAGCAATAGTCCAAACCACTAGGCACCAATCTGTAAAACAAGCCACCGTAGACAGTTGTTTGCCCTTTCTGGTAGTGCGTTGAAGTGCTTTTAACCCACCTTAATAAAAGGATAAGTGTCTGTGTGCCTGTCTATGTGTCCTTGCAGTTGCTAGGTCTCTGTCATTAAATAAAAGGCATATCACAAATATTTTAGTAATAAAATGCATTGCATTTGTCATTCCAATCATAAACATTAACACGGCTTTTACGAATCCCACATGAAATGGCATATAACAGACACGTGCATTGCATGGCGCACCGCACACATTAACGCTGAGGTCTGTGTTGGTTGTTAAGATTTCAACTTGTTTTAGACGGGTAGCACAGCTAGTTGCATATAATGGGGAGAAGGTTCTTTGTGCGTGTTGGGGACAATACATCAGAAATACATGCTATTAAATATGGCATAGCTCAGTGATCAATTTTTGGCTCTTTATTATTTTCACTTCAGGTCAGATCATGTAAAGACTATGTGGACTGTACACAGCTAAACCTGTCTAATACTGCCATGGCTCTCAACTCCTGACTGAGTATCTGACCACCATTACAGAATGGATAAGCAGCAACACACAAAAAAAACAGAAGCTCTAATTAGTGGTTACTGTAAAAACTGTGAGAAAAAAACTTGATCATCTGTCCTTACAAATGGAACCAGAAGTAAAGAAGTAAGGCGTCAATATGTTCTTGGAGTGAAATTTTAAATCACATTTTAACCAGACTAGTAAGATTGGATTTTGTTACTGTATTTCAGATGCATAACACAAGTTAGGTCTTCTAATGCAAGATGCTGAAAAATTAACACATTTGTTTGTTTTTCAACACCTACATTTTTGTAATAAACTCTTATCAGGACTACCATGAAAAATATTAAACTAACTGCAGCGAGTTCAAAATGTAGCAGCTAGAATCTTAACCAAAAACAGAGAAACTGAACCCACCCTAACTGTATTAGCATCATTACATTGACTGTGTGTCTTTTAGGAGGGATTATAAAATACTCTGAATTGCCTGTAATTCTCTAAATACTCTCCCACCTTTCTGTATTTTAGAATTCTGTCCCTTTGTATTCCTAATCACAACTTCAGGTCTTCAAAAACTAGCTTACTCAGTTTTCTGAGCGTTAAGCAAACAGAACTGATGTTCTGGAGTATTTGATCGATAAAAATGCACTATATGGCCAAAAGAACTGACAGCCTGCTATATTATTGAGTTCATGTGTTTCAGCCACACTTGTTGTTAACAAGAGTATAAAGTAAAGCACATAGCCATGCAATCTCCATTGACACACATCGAGGGTGGAATGGGTCATACTGAGGACTTCAGTGACTTTAAACATGGCACTGTCATAGGAAGCCACCTTTGCCACAAGCCAGTATATGAAGATCCCAGTCAGCTGTCAGTGCTGTGTTTGTGAAGTGGAAGCATCCAGGAGCAGCAGCAGCCCAGCCACAAAGTGGTAGTCCATGCAAACTCCCAGAGTGGGACACCAAGTGCTGAAACACAAAGTGCATAAAAAATCACTTATCAAACTGCCTCTGGAATCAACATCGACACAAGAACTGTGCAACAAGACCTTCATGAAATGGGTTTCCATGGCTGAGCAGCTGCATACAAGCCAAAGATCATAATGCACAATGCCATGTGTCAGCTGGATCGGTGTAAAGCATGGACTCTGAAGCAGTGGATACATGATATCTGGGGTGATGAATCACACGTCATTTTATTGCAGTCTGGTGGACGAATCCCAGGAGAACGCTACATTCCAGACTACAGTGCCTACTGCAAAGTTTAGTGAAGGAGAGATAATGGAGATAAGGGTTTGGGTTAGGCCCCTTGGTTCCATTAAAGGGTACTGTTAATATTGTAGCATGCAAAGAGAGTTTAGACATCTGAGCACTTCCAACTTTGTGGCAACAGTCTGGGAAAGGTACCAGCATGACTGTGGTCCATAAAGACATGATTTGATGAATCTGGTGTGAAGGAACGCGAGTGGCCTGCACAGAGCCCTGGCCCTGTTCTCAACCTGACTGAACACCTTTGGTTTGAAACAAAGCACCACTGGTGAGCCAGGTCTTCTCATTTAACATCTGTGCCTGACATCACAAATGGCTGAATGGGCACACGTTCTCACAGACACAATCCAAAATCTTGGAGAAAACCTTCCCAGAAGACTGGCGCCTCTTATAGCCACAACGGTGAGGTCAACTCCATATTAATGTCTTTGGTTTTGGAATGGGATGTACAAAAAGCTAATCTACTGTAGGTGTGATGGTCAAATGTCCACAAACGTTTCGCCGTATAGTGTACATCAGGCTAGTACTGTTTTAGAAACTGTTAAAACATCAGTTTTCAATTTGCTCTTTTAATCAGTTATTCATATTGCATCTATTGTAAAAATATTTTAAAAATAATGAACAGATTTCTTCTTTAATTTTAGCTATTAATAACCTTTTTTGTCTTTGTTTTCTCTGTATCATTATTCTGTACATCAAATGTTCTCAAACTGTTCATCCTATTTGGCTAATAAGTAAAAACTCAGTACAGTAGAACAAAAAGGTCAACTGGCCTACTTCCATCTTCTCCCCTCAGCATATCTGATCATTGCATATGTTAGCAAATTTGATACAGACCTTAGAGCATTATGATCACTATGATCATTAAAGACTTCAAATTCCATGAAGTTATTTATGCTCACCTCAGTTAGGGATTCTTCCATTTCTACCTTTTATTTATTTGTTTAATTATAATTTTTCTTTGACTATTTCCACAGCACTTCGGGTTACTCTTTTGGAAAATGGACTATATAAATAAATTCTGTTGTTGATGTGTGGTCAATCTAACAAAATTAGGAGCTCATCATATTGGATCTAATTCACGTTGTACAATATTTTTTAAAAGTTGGTCCTAGTTTCATTTACATGAGTGTACAGTATGCAGATCTTCTACATAGTAATGTTTTCCTGTACACATGTAAGAGTGCAGTTAAGTTATCAAGCTTGTTTAGGATGGAGGTGGATCAGGTCAGGTCAGGGTTAGGGTTAGCAGGCAGTGTGGCGCAGTGGTTAAGGTTTTGGACTTCAAACTCTGAGATTGTGGGTTCAAAAACCTGTCACTGACACTGTGTGACGCTGAGCAAGTCACTTCAACTGCCTGTGCTCCAACTGGAAAAAGAAAAACGTAATCAGTTGTATCTCAAATGTTTTAAATCACTTTGGATAAAGGCGTTGGCCAAATAAATGTATCTGTGTACAGTAGCATACCTAATGTTCTCCACAGGTGGCTGAATGAAAAAGCTTAATATCAACATTCTCAGACTTACTTATTACAGCCCAGTCAGTCGAAGGCCAGATCTTATCCCAGCAGCACTGGGTAGAAACCAGGAACCGATTCTAGATTTGGGGCCAATCAATGACATGGTCTACTCATGTTCACACCTACACTGGGAAAATATTAAACCACCAATTAACATAAGACATTCATATTTGGGATATGGGATGCCAGAGCATCCAAACGCACAATATTCAACTCTAAAATTTTGGATCTGTGAGGCAGCTGCACTACTGTACAGTGAAAAATCTCAAATTAACTTTAATTAAGCAAGTGGCCGGGTAGAATCAAGATAGATTTATAGGCCAGGAGATCAAACAACTTAACTAAAATTAGTCTGATTCCTTGGACTTTTGTGGACATTTCTTTACTTTACTTGCACTCCTAATTTTCGTTCACATAGCATCAATGGAATCAACTAGCTCAGTTATGTGGTGGAAGCAATTGCTCCAGAAGCTTTTCTGCTTAAAATGACATGGTAATTTGTTCAGTCTCTTGAGAATGACTCTGCATTCTAAACAGTTTACAGTATGTCAAAATCCCAAGATGCTAACGTCAGTCAAACTAATGTTAAAGCTTAACCGTTCTAATGTCACAACTACAAAATTTGATCCTCTTGACTTTGGCAGAGGGTACCACAAGACATAAAGTCAAAACAGACCAAAAAGCTATGGATTGTCAGAAGTATGTGACAAAGGAATTTAATGTTAATGCATGTAAAACACACAAATATTCAAATATTTGTACATTTTTGCCTTAAGAGGATTAAAGCTAGGTTCTTCTTCTTCTTCTTTCGGCTGCTCCCATTAGGGGTTGCCACAGCAGATCATCTTCTTCCATATCTTCCTGTCCTCCTCATCTTGTTCTGTTACACCCATTACCTGCATGTCCTCTCTCACCACATCCATAAACCTTCCTAATACAAAAAAGTGTATAAGGCGAAATAAAGAACAAAAAAAATATATATACATGTATATATATTGTCCTGTCTTCTGAATCTTATTCTGTTACACCCATCACCTGCATGTCCTCTCTCACCACATCCATAAACCTTCTCTTAGGCCTTCCTCTTTTCCTCTTCCCTGGCAGCTCTATCTTTAGCATCCTTCTCCCAATATACCCAGCATCTCTCCTCTGCACATGTCCAAACCAACACAAACTCGCTTCTCTGACTTTGTCTCCCCACCATCCAACTTAAGCTGACCCTCTAATGTCCTCATTTCTAATCCTGTCCATCCTTGTCACACTCAGTGCAAATCTTAGCATCTTTAACTCTGCTACCTCCAGCTCTGTCTCCTGCTTTCTGGTTGTTAACCTTAAATTGTGAAATCTTAGACAATCCATCGTCATCATCATCATCAGCTAAACTGAGAACAGACCTGATTAAGAAGCTAATGGCAAGTAGGCTACAGAGAAGCTGTTCTCAGGCTAATACAATACAAACACTATGTGTGCAGTTTTGACTGCCATATTACAGAAACGATATAACAATATCAGGTGAATGTCAGTCTTTCAATAAGAACACGGGGCACAAAAGGAAGTAATTTAAGAATACATTTTCCTTGAATGTTAAGAAATATTTCTTCTAACAGAGAAATATAGATAAAACAAAAAGTTGCAAACTAAATAAATTTTATTTTATATTAAAGATGTTCAACAATGCATTTGAGAATTTTTTAATAGTATTAATAGGCAGCAAACGAATCAATGAAACAACACCTCACCATGCAAATGAGAAGAGAGTCTCCATCGGACTTTTACCGAAACAGGGGCCTGTCGACAGCACAACCAGCTTCTTACAAAACACACCTACTGGAAACCAGAAAGGCAGCTTAGCTAAATGTGAGATAAGCAGTGCAAGTCAAGGCGCCCCATCATTAGTCAGACAAACATCATTTTTAGACTCTCCTTTTATTCTTACAACAAACAAGAGTAATTCCTCAGAATAGGTGTAGAAAATAATTCCATTTGGTAATCCTTGCCTAAAGACAGACACTTTTTTTCTTAATTAAAAACAAGAATATTCACAAATAAGTTTGAAGTTTGAAGAAACGTTTTAAACATTGTGGTAAAACTAATGGGGTTGAAAGTGTCATAAAAGCAAACAAAGCTTCAGGACTGACCCAGAGATCCCACAATATGAAACACTGTGTAAAAGACCACCCAATTAACCCTTCAGATCCCCAGAAAGTCTCAAATCAAAATTTGGGGGGGTGGTTGAGATTCCATTACTGAGTTTATGAGAAAATATGCTAAAATGGTCATCATATACATTGTCATACGTGTCTTTGGGTTTGTTTTGAGTTTTGAATCACCAGGGATCATTTCCAATTGTTTATTTTTAAATACAGTAAGAACTGAGAAAGTTCTATTTAGACAATGTCTTGTATTCTTTAATCAAGTGATCACAACGGTTAGGGCGTTATGTCATCTGACATGATGTATAAATAGGGCTGCAAATTCATTTTTCCTTCATCCCTCAGTGGATGAGCAACAACCTCAAATTCTCGCTAGCATAGCTAGTTTAAATTCTAAGTAGGCCTTAGTGCTAGGATGGGCTTCTGGTTTTAAGCTCTTGCCTGCCCCTGACTATATCTTGCTCCACATTTAATACTTGCTCATTTCGATCTCATAAGAATCTTCATTGTTATCTTAAGAAAAATACAAATTCAGATGAAGGTCATTGTCAAGCTTTTCCCTCAGCATGTCATACTTCTGCTGTCTGCTCCTAACTAATTTTAGCTGCAGCTCTGATATCTAAGGCATTAATGATGTCATGTTTAGCCTGTGTCATGCATGGGCACCTGAGGATCACCTTCATAGCTCAGCTAAGATATGCGATACTACTCTGGGATGAGACGGGGCACTGTTGATGTTTTGTCTCTTCCCTCCACAGCTCCGAGAACACGGCCAATTAGGGCACATGACCCGCCCACGGTGCTCAAAGAGGCACCCACCCCTTCCAGTAGGAGACTTGTAAAAAAGGACATCCCCAGAAGGAGACATCGTATTTGGACCCAAGCCTGCTACAGGACAGAGCTCCCGACTGGACCTGCTCAGAGCGCAACCCTTACATTAGTTTATTTAAGTTTTTGAGACAGCCATTGAGTGCCTGCTTTTGTGCTGTGCCATCATGCACTTATTTTGTTGTTTCGCTGAATTAAATAGGGTCACCATTTGGCACCTCAACTATTCCTTTGGACAAGTCCAAGTTTTTGAGTGATTACACTTAACTCAGTTCTAAAATAAATAAAAAGTTATCTGCTCTTAAGTTCTGAATTTACTTAAATAGAGCAATGAAAATGTTCCACATAGTGTCATTTCAGCTGCTGTATAAGTGAGCATTAGCACTGTAACAGTGAATGAGTTGGCAGCTTCTGCTCTCCTGCATAGACAAGCTTGCATTTTAGAAAAAAAGGCCATTCTGCAAGATGCTGGTCAGCAGTGGAGTATCTTTTGTTTGTAGATGTTGTATCCATGTATGATGCAATTATTTTATTTATGATATTCATAGCATTCTGCATTATAATTAATTGTATATCCTACAGTACCAGAGCAAGATATCAGTGTTCAGCCAGCAAAGGAGCCTTGTGGGACCCCCAGATTATCACAGGGCAGTTTGCACGCTACATGAAATCTTCTATCAGCTCCACTTGATCTACACATCTGTAAGAGCTTGGGGGTGAACATAAGCTTAATATCATTTGAAGAACCCCTAACTGCAGGACAAAGGGGGGACAATGGCAACACATTCCGAGGTGAGTCACGGTACTTACCTCCAAATACCTTCCCCGGGACACTAGAGGGCTGCTCTCCTGGGTGGCTGTGGCACCATGGATTCCCGCAGGGCATGCTGGGAGTTGGAGTTTGGCATAGCTCTGTTGGGTTCCATGGGGGCCACCAGGGGGAGCTGCAGAGCCCTACATTTGACTCTCACCACACCTGGGAATGATTCCAGGTCTGATTAATGAGCCACCTGGAATACTCCCAAGACCATCGTAAAAGGAGCCACCTCACTCCATTTGGGGAGCCAGAGTGAAATCCCAAGAGCAAACCAGAATGTTTTTCGCTTAAAGTCCAAACTATTATCCACTAAGTAATATTACCAGCAAGAAGTTTAGTTGAAATAAACACTTTGGAGATATTTAATTACAAACACTCAAAATTTTGGAAACACTGGGAGAGTCTTGGCTGAATGGCCTGTTCTCATCAAAACATTTCTTATGTTATGATGTTTCCAGGGTGGTCTGTCTAATATAAACATTCATTTAAGCCTAAATAACTACAATATCTCTACAGTATAAGACTTTCTTGTCTGTAAAAATTAAAGACTAAAACATTTGTGAAAATGTATTTACCTAAGAGCAATGTTACAGTTGCCATAATGGAACACACAGTAACTCAAGGAAAAAGTTTAATTAGATGGAAACTAGGGGGCTATGCCCCCTGCTCGCTTCATTCGCCAACCCCCCTGGCCTGTGCTACTCACCAGCCACTTCACATCTCTGCCACTCATGTATGTGGATTTCACTTTCACCAAACCACAAATCTTTTAATTTTCGCAGATATGCCTCTTCATTGGGAAGAAACACTACTTTTCCCTGATGGCAACATGAATTAGATGATCTACAAGTCTCCAACTTAAAGTTTAAATCCAAACAAGATATTCAATAGCTTTTCACTGTTCTGTTATTTCACCGAGTAATAATTTCTGTTTGTTTGCGCTAATGCGATCTTTACTATCATTTTTTTGAGACTTTCAAATTTTCGTACTTCCATTATCTCTAACCTGCTCTGCATGTGTACCGCACCAACATTTTTGAATTCTTTATGACGTTCTACTTTGTCATCTACTCTTTGTTTTTTATTTCCGGCCCCGGGCATGGTTAAATCTCTTGGCAAAAAGTTTCGTCTCACAGGACATGATAGTATCTCTCTGAGAAAGTCACGTATTGTCCCAGGATTTTTTTTTTATTATAATAGAGAGACATAATGTATTTACACCAGAAAGGAGAGACAGAAAAGTGGATAGAGAGCAACTCAACCCATTAAGGCTGTTGACCACTGGCAGAATCTATATCAACACCGCAGAATGGGAAAAGTGAAGCAGATAAACACCTGCTTCCACATTTCAATGGACAAATCCAGAGATGCCTTCATATTACCTTATTCAAAGCATACAGTGGAACCTCGGTTCATGACCATAATTCATTCCAAAACTCTGGTCGTAAACCGATTTGGTCGTGAACCGAAGCAATTTCCCCCATAGGATTGTCTGTAAATACAATTAATCCGTTCCAGACCGTACGAACTGTATGTAAATATATATATTTTTTAATTTTTAAGCACAAATATAGTTAATTATACCACTGAATGCACAGTGTAATAGTAAACTAAATGTAAAAACATTGAATAACACTGAGAAAACCTAAAACAACAGAGAAAACTAACACTGCAATAGTTCCCGCTATAGTGCTAGGAACTGCTTGCTAAAAACACTTTTTTTTTAATGAGTTTTAAGCACAGGGGAAAAAATTAACATTTGAAAAATCCGTAATTTAATAAACCACCAAGAAAAATAACATTGCAACAATGCAGGCTACGAACTGAACGCTGTAAACAGAACTGAAAACAAAAACAAGCCTTCTCTACCTTATGCCTCCCTCCCTCGCTCGCTGGCTGGCTGGCTGGCTGGCTGGCTGGCTCTCTCTCGTGTGTGTGTGTGTGTCTCTCTAGCTCGCTCCTGTGTGTGTGCGCGCGCCTCTCTCTCACGTGCTCCTGTGTGTGTGCGTGTCTGTCTCTCTCTCACGCGCTCGTGTGTGTGTGCATGTGTGTCGCGCTCTCTCGCTCTCTCTCTTGCTCGCTGCACAGGAAATGCAAAGGGAGAGACTGAATATGTACAAACCGAAAGGGAACCTGGCTTGTTCGTATACCGAGTGTGTGGTCGTGAACAGATGCAAAAGTTTGGTGAACTTTTTGGTCATAAACCGATTTGTACGTGTTCCGAGACGTTCATGAACCGAGGTTCCACTGTATTTGTGAATGACAAAGTAGCTGTATACCAGCCATTTGAAAGTCAAAATGTCTTTTTCTTCAGCCTATAGCTTAATTTGTAATATTTTTGTACTTGTAATGAAAGGCTGAAGGGTGGCAGGATATATACATTTGTTCACAGAAATGTCTTCATTTTCTGTTTGTGTGTTGATAATACAGTACACTACTGGATCTGCTTTGACCTCCATGCCCTCTGCTGGTGAGTAAGGAACCTGCAGGATTGAAACAGTGCTGGAAATTCATATGCTTGATGAGCATACTTCACAGAACTGGAAGCTGCATCTTCACTGGCTTTATTTTGCACTGAATAGTTGAGATTTTTGTGCTTATTGAAGATGATCATAGTTATCACCAAAGCCAAAATAGTTATTTCATGACAAAATCTTTCATTGCTAAATTTTTTTCTGAACTCTCTGCAGAGAACATAGAAAGAAGTAAAACATCTACCCTTGAAACACATACCGGTTCAACAACAATTCTAACTAAACAATATTAAATAAATAAATAAAAGAAGCATCTAACATACAAATATGATGTTACACACATGTTGTGTGAAATACAGTACAGGTAAAATTCCGTTACAACGAACTGCCAGGGACCTAAAAAATATTTTGTTGTAATGAAAATTTCATAGTAATGAGATTCTGCATTTGTCACTACAGTACTTTCTTTAACTTGTGTCCAGACGTTTGCAATCATTTCAATAGCTTCTTTCGTGTTAATTTTAATCTCCTTCTGTCTACAAGTTATGCTGATGAGAATTTTTCTCAGCATATCCTTGTGATAATACACTTTCAGGGTGCGAATGATGCCCAAATTCAATGGCTGAAGCACTGCTGTGTAATAGGGTGGGAGGAATTCAACACAAACATTATCTCGATGTGGAAGCATGTTGTGGGCAGCACAGTTATCAATCAGAAGCCGAATCATCGTTTTCTTCTTCTTCATATTGTGAGGTTTCTGAACTCTTTTGGAACCCAAAACAGGATGACATGCTGAAGTGCATTCTTAAGTGCGATTGCAGCGTCTCTGGAAGATTGTTTGTCCATTGTTGGGGCAACAGCAGGCTCACAGCGCTTCAGTAAAGCGCCACAGAAGCAAATCCTAAAAGATTGTGGTCCTGCTATAAGTCCCTGTCTTACACCCTAAAACACAAGGCTTAGTCTCAGTACTTTAGCAAAACCATCTTTATTCAGCTTGAAACAGGAACAGCAGAGTTATTTATCTGCCACTATCCTACACACAGACACAGCAGTCAAGCAGGGTTGTGGCCAGGTTAGTGGCCAAGTAATCATGTTACCTGCATTTAGAATGTTCCTTGGATAACCCATCGAGATCTTTTCTGTTTGCTTCGGTGAAGAGCTACAGCAGAGCTGCGAGCCTGCTGTTGCTCCAGCAATGGATAAACTGTCTTCCACAGACACGATGATCGCACTTCGGGACGCTCTTCGGATGTTGTCCAGTTGAGGGAGGTCCTAAGAGAGTTTAGAAACCTCACATTTTCTTGAATGAGTGCCGCATTAATAGGAATGTTTCTTGAACGAGCATCACTGAACCACATAAAAACTGCTTTTTCGACATCTTCAAATGCAGCAGTTCGCATACGTTTGCAACCCGAAATTTTTCTTCTCTTTTTGCTTGGTCTTTCATGAAACTTGACAGTGTTGATGGTGAAATTCCAAATTCACTGGCAACGTCTTTTTTCCTTTTGCCGCAATCAAGAGCTGCAAAAATTAAATGTTTTTTTTCTTTTCTAATATAAACTGTTATCGTGTCTGCCATTTCTACAGGAGGGTGACAATGAGTTAAATTCCAGTGGATGTTTTTCAGATGTTGATGAGCAATAAACAAAAAGTATCACTGAAAACCACAGAAAACAAAAACAGCAAAAAAAAAAAAAACAGTACAAGGAAAGTTTGAAGAAAGAAAAAAATATGTTCAATGTTTGTGTTTGGGGATCGTTGTGTACAACTGAGCTGTGACCACAGAACTAACCGCACTGTGGATGATTTATTCAGGCATTTCAAGGTCACTTTGTTGTAATGAAAGTATCTGCTGAATGTACTTCATAGTAACGCGATTTCTATAGACTTGTGTCATATGGGGAAACTGTCGGGGCCATACAAATACTTCATTGTAATGAAAATTTCGTTGTAAAGATATTCGTTGTTACGGAATTTTACCTGTAGTTCAATTCACCAAGTGGAAGCCAAAGAAAGCAGAAACCTGAATTATAAGTCACCAAACTGACACAAAATACAAAGTACAGATATGAGTTAAGGGTTACTATATATTAAATAGAGAGGTGTTATTTAAAAAAATACACCTAAAATGGTGTTAATAACTTTTAGTAAATTGAACATTATCATTGTTGAGTTATTTGCAGTAGAATTTACTGGCAAACTGTAGTTTTTGTGATGTCTTATTAATCATTGTCCAATTAAAATGCATTCATATGAGTGAAGTTTAGCCCTTTTAAATCTGCATTAAATCACCAAGCGTTTCCATGTTTTGTGGTTTTGTCATGGCATCTGCATTATACAAAAAATACATTATTATCCAGGAGATCTTATGGATTTTTTTTTCTGCCTCCTCAGTGTCTGCCATTCCTCCCATTTTAATGTCATCTGTAAATTTCTACTGACTATACTGGAGTTAATGTTATTAATGTAAATCAGAAAAAGTAACACTCTATGGACAAACTCCTTGATTTGTCCTGAAAGTAGCCTAAAGGGAATCTGTGAAAACATGTTGTGGTTAACTGGAAAAGCTTCCCACCATGAACTTCTGTGGGTGTGAAAATGTTTTTCCTTGTTGCATTTTTGTTGCTATTCTCTATTGTTTTTTTTTAAATTTTTTTATGCAGGTCTTGTGTACTTTAAGGACATTAAAGCATTATACATTAAACTATTGAGCTTATAACTTTACAGTATTTTTGTTCATTTTATAATTGTTCTCCAATAATGCTGAAAAAGACTGCAATGTGGCGGTTTACTTACTCCAGAGCTCCAAATATCTTTTCCCTGTAGGTGTCCTTCAGTTACATAATATAATATTGGCATAGACATGCTTTGCAAATGTCACGTCACTGAGATAAATTAAGAGGGTTTCTTTTAATGTCTAGACTGGAGTCTTTATGAGGTTTCATGGTTACCAATTTACCACCCTTGGACTCGTGACAATTAGAAGAGAAAAAGACGTTTAGCGAAGGCAGTCAAGTTACAGCCCAGCAAATGTAATTTATCTTGCTCTGTCTTGGATTTTATGAAAGATAATATTTTATTTGATTCATCACAGATATGCAAGTGCATGTATTCTCTCTCCAGCATCAAATTTGCATTTGCCAAATAAAAATGAGTGGCTTGTAAAGTTCAACACTTAGCTTTGAATGGGTGAGTTGCTTAGAGTTTAGAGTTCAGAGCAGATCTGCTTTACTTGCACCCTGTGTGACGTACTAAAAGGTATGAACGGCAGAAAAAGTGTAGCATCTGCCAAGTAGACCCTTCTTAAAAAATCCAAAAAACTTCACTTCATGGAACTCAGTGCTGTTTACAAGGGGTTGCCATCTTTGGTTTTGGAGGCAAGAAGAATAATGCAGGTTGAATTAAGAGATTCTCGTGAGCATTTATTGCTGCACCACAAGAAGTGTCCCAACTGGTGACTGCTCTTTTGGAAATGAGAGCACAACCACGTTGGACGGGAAGGCCATTTAGAGGCTTATGACTTGCCACTGAGCCGTTAATAAAACATTACTAAAATGTCACCGGTGCTGTAGTAAAGGGTTCCCCACTCTAGGCAGAGACTGTACTCACAGACTTCACACTCACTGCAACCAGAGTGGGCTTTGATATTTTACTAGGTTAAGTTTCCAAATAATTTACTTGAGACATTATTAGTTCACAAATCTAAAATCTTAATTTATACCAATCCTGCATTTTTCACTCAGGCATATACAGTATATGTGTTTAGTTGTTAGAGATCAGGGTACAAAAGTAGAAGAGATGAAGAAGTGCAACTGCAATAGAGATACATATGGTGCACAGAAATGTGAATTCCCCCTTGGGGAATAATAAAGTATCTATCTATCTATCTATCTATCTATCTATCTATCTATCTATCTATCTATCTATCTATCTATCTATCTATCTATCTATCTATCTATCTATCTATCTATCTATCTATCTATCTATCTATCAGACAACAGAAATAAACCATCAATTTAGTGATAAAACATAAAGAAGGCATCCATTGAATCCAATTAAAAACAAGAAGCCCTCCATATTATTATTGTGTATTTAGATAATATCACTGTCCGAGGCAACTTACAAAGTCACCATAGCTTAGAGCTGCATACTGGTGTGTTTAACAGTTGCAAGTGGTTTGCTGTGAGTCATACACTTAGGTAAAGGTAGAGACTGAAACATCAGCCTTGTGCTTTTATGTCCAGTGCCTTCGCCACTACATCACAGCGCCTGACTTAAAGCCACACAGCCAAATACCCACCAAAACAATGCATCAGGACAAAACTCCTGCTTTATGCACCTTCTGATCCTGCAGGATACCGATGTTGAGCAGCATTATTACATTTACTTAGACATCCTCTACCAAATCACGCTAGTTCAACATTCACAACACAGCAGTACAGACACCACTGAGCAGCAGTGTCCTCCATTTGCATGTAAATGTTCTCTGAGCACCCTGATCATTAGTATAACACAGTTATTGAGGAACATTAAGTTACCTTGGGAAATATGAGAGATGGAGCTGGCAGAAGAAAATATTCCCGTGTTTGACTTTTTCTTAACAAACCCCGCAGGGTATTAACTTTCAAATGTTTTTCTTTGACAGTAGACACAAGAGAAATACTACTGAAAAATGATGTCACCAATTTTAAACAGGCACACAAAACTGGAAATAAATTACTGTATCTTTTATGTGGTTAAGAGAGTTTCAAATTGCCATTTCAGAGCATGGCATGTAACTTGTCCTGACAACTCCACTACTCCGACAACATTTCAAGTCAGGTTTAAAAATAGATGCAGAATTTATGTAGACTGCTGTAAAATGAAGCACTTGTACACTAATCAGTGACTATGTGCTCTAACTGTGCTTATGTCCTACTGCAGAATTGTCATAATAAAATTGTGTTACTCAATAATATGGCATAGAATACTTCATTAGCGCTCAAAAACAGTTATGTCAAGTACACAAATTACTATTGACGTTTATTTTATATTGTGCCACAAAAGGCTGTTGACTTTGCCCATAATACATCACAACATACAACATAATATTTGAATTAAAAGTAACCAGATCTGATACTTCCAAAATGGAGGTATTTAGTAAGTTAAAATTTGTGACAGACGGGTATCAGCAAGACTGAAAGGGAAGGTCTACAGGACGGCAGTGAGACCAGCTATGTTATATGGGTTGGAGACGGTGGCACTGACCAGAAAGCAGGAGACACAGCTGGAGGTGGCAGAGTTAAAGATGCTAAGATTTGCATTGGGTGGGATGAGGATGGACAGGATTAGAAATGAGTACATAAGAGAGTCAGCTCAAGTGGGACAGTTGGGAGACAAAGTCAGAGAGGCGAGATTGTGTTGGTTTGGACATGTGCAGAGGAGAGATGCTGGGTATATTGGGAGAAGAATGCTAAGGATAGAGCTGCCAGGGAAGAGAAAAAGAGGAAGGTCTAAGAGAAGGTTTATGGATGTGGTGAGAGAGGACATGCAGGTGATGGTGTAACAGAACAAGATGCAGAAGACAGGACAATATGGAAGAAGATGATCTGCTGTGGCAACCCCTAATGGGAGCAGCCGAAAGAAGAAGAATCACCATATAATTGGTTAGTGCTGCTGCTTCACAGCTCCATGAAACTCGGCCCAAAGCCCACTCTGGTTGCAGTGAGTGTGAAGTCTACACATTTATCTCCTTGTCTCCATGAATTATTCCCCGAGTATTCCGGTATTTCCTCAAGTCCTAGAGACATACAGGTTAGGTTAATTTGACACATGAGACTTCTTGAAATTGTGAGTAATCTAGGCTGGATGGTACAGTATATACAATAGTAGAATGTACAGCAATATGAAAACATCATACTTTATATGTTACATATTACTCATATTTCATTTGTGCCCCCTCTCTTTAAATGATAGCAAGTGGACATTCAGGGTGCCTCCAGCACTGCTTGGGAGTAGACATTGTTTTTAAAAGAGCTCATCTGGGTTCATTTCTGCCGTCCTGCCTGCCAACCTGACCTTAGCCAGGAGTACAGTCTCTGCCTAGAGGGGGGAACCCTTTACTACAGCACCGGTGACATTTTAGTAATGTTTTATTAACGGCTCAGTGGCAAGTCATAAGCCTCTAAATGGCCTTCCCGTCCAACGTGGTTGTGCTCTCATTTCCAAAAGAGCAGTCACCAGTTGGGACACTTCTTGTGGTGCAGCAATAAATGCTCACGAGAATCTCGTAATTCAACCTGCATTATTCTTCTTGCCTCCAAAACCAAAGATGGCAACCCCTTGTAAACAGCACTGAGCTCCATGAAGTGAAGTTTTTTGGATTTTTTAAGAAGGGTCTACTTGGCAGATGCTACACTTTTTCTGCCGTTCATACCTTTTAGTACGTCACACAGGGTGCAAGTAAAGCAGATTTGCTCTGAACTCTAAACTCTAAGCAACTCACCCATTCAAAGCTAAGTGTTGAACTTTACAAGCCACTCATTTTTATTTGGCAAATGCAAATTTGATGCTGGAGAGAGAATACATGCACTTGCATATCTGTGATGAATCAAATAAAATATTATCTTTCATAAAATCCAAGACAGAGCAAGATAAATTACATTTGCTGGGCTGTAACTTGACTGCCTTCCCTAAATGTCTTTTTCTCTTCTAATTGTCACAAGTCCAAGGGTGGTAAATTGGTAACCATGAAACCTCATAAAGACTCCAGTCTAGACATTAAAAGAAACCCTCTTAATTTATCTCAGTGACGTGACATTTGTAAAGCATGTCTATGCCAATATTATATTATGTAACTGAAGGACACCTACAGGGAAAGGATATTTGGAGCTCTGGAGTAAGTAAACCGCCACATTGCAGTCTTTATCAGCATTATTGGAGAACAATTATAAAATGAACAGAAATACTGTAAAGTTATAAGCTCAATAGTTTAATGTGTAATGCTTTAATGTCCTTAAAGTACACAAGACCTGCATAAAAAAAAACAATGTTATACCTGGGTGCATTCTCAGTATGGTAACCAAAATGGAGAATAGCACCAAAAATGCAACAAGGAAAAACGTTTTTGCCACCTACACAAGTTCATGGTAGGAAGCTTTTCCAGTTAACCACAACAAAAGCTTTTTTATAACGTGTTTTTACATACAGTATCTCCTTTATGTTCCTTTTAGGCCAAACCAAGGAGTTTGCCCTTAGAGCGTTGCTTTTTCTGATTTACATTAATGACATTAACACCAGTATAGTCAGTAAACTTGTGAAATTCACAGATGACACTAAAACGGGAGGAAAGGCAAACATTGAGGAGGCAGAAAAAAATCCAAATGATCTACTCAATCAGAATTTTAATTATTTCTCCTTCTTCAACGTGCCTTTTAAGCACTACCGCCACCATAAACAAGTAAATAAACAACAATCTATATATATAAAATCCCTATGTGCGTCCAGGTGTCCGTGTGTGGGTGTCTTCTGATGAAGTGCGCATGCGCGGGGCACGGTGCGATACGCGATATTACTGTCAGAGAAAGTTAGAGGCGTTTTACGGAAATACAAACCAGTATTACTGCGAGAGGAAATTAAAGGTACACAATACAGTGACGCATATTACAGCCACATACAAGCCAGTATTACTGTCAGAGGAGATTAAAGGTATATTACCGACGTGCACGCCTGTATTACCGCCAGAGAAAATTAAAGGTATATTGCGGACGTACAAGACGGTATCCTTCAATAAGGCCGTGCACAGACATCCTTCAATAAGGGCGCGCACAAAAAGGCGAGCCTCAAAAGGGCGTCCTCAATTGGGCGCAGCAAATAAAGGTGCGCGTAAATAAAGATCTGCACCTGTTGCTCTTCACATATTCCAGAGCCATTTGAACTAAATTATCTACGAACGCCTTTATTCGCTGCGCTCAATTGAGGTCGCCCTTTTGAAGCTCGCCTTTTTGTGCGCGCCCTTATTGAATAGAGCTGTACAAGACAGTATTACTGTCACAGAAAATTAAAGACACACAATGCACGGCGGCAGCCCACGAAGAACGGTCAGCTCAGCAAGTAAACATCATCAAAAGAAAGGCTGAAAGAAAGAAAAATACGACCAACAAAAAGAATGAGGTCAAAGTCCCTTGCCATTTAATTTAGACTGTTCCTACTAATGTTTATGCACTACTGTTCTAGCGCCCGTTATTGTAACAGCCTAAATGACTAGTAATCTCAATAATTAACACAAATCTCTCCTCCACTCCTCCCAGCAAGCTCTGTCCTCTACTTCCCAACGCCGGCTCGCTTGCTGGGTCTTCAGTAGTCCTTTATATAGTCCTTAACCTGGAAGTGCATCTGTTCTTCTGTCCCTGTGACTTGCCAGCACTTCTGGGTCAGATGGAGGACTTGAGGCTTTTCTTCAACCCAGAAGTACTTTGGGGCTTCCGACCCCGTGACTTGGGAGTACTTGCAGGCTATATGGGAAATACAAATCCCCAGATCTTCCTGCAGCATCTCCTGGAGGCTCCAACGGTACCCAGCAGGGCTGTGATGCCGAACTACAGATTCCATGATGCCCTACAGGAATCCGGGGCACCACTTTGCTTCAGGGAACTCGCCATCTGGTGTTTTGGGGAAGGCAGTGTCTCATAGTAGCTGCCTTCCCCCATCCTTCTCTATTTTGGGCATTCCGGCCGGGTTCAGCAGCCGGCCACCGCCACAACCTTTTTATTTAATATATATTAACCCTTAACTCATATGTACTGTACATTTTGCATTTTGTGTCAATTTGGTGGCTTCTAATTCAGGTTTCTATTTGCTGTTACTTTTTTATTTGATTGAGTTGGGTTTTGTTATAATATATTGCTTGTAAAAAATGATTTAAAAAAATAAAATAATTAATAAGACATTGGAAGAATGAATGGGGGAGCAATTTGAGTGCATGAAGCCTAAATACACAGCAGCATATGTCACATGGTGGGTGACATGACAGCATAGCGATTAGCATTTCAGTACTCAGGGTGCCTTCTGGGTGGTGTGTGAATGTCCCCCCGGTCTGAAGCCATGCTATTAAACTGACTGGGGACTCTAAAGTGATCCGATGTGAACGAGAGGTGAGGTGTGCTTGGGTAAGGCTTGTAATGAAGTGTCCTCCTGGACAGGATTGGCTGGTATGCTCTAAACATTGCTAGGATAAATTCCACCTGTCTTTGACACCGTTAACAGAAATTTGGGTCATGGCAAAAATAAAATAGATGGATAAAACACTTAATGACAACTTGGACAGAAAAAAGGTGAAAAAAAACTCCAATGTGATGATATGGAAAAAAGTTCAACGTCAAAGATGAGGTGGCGAGGCCAGCAGGTACAGTACATGTTGTTAACAAAAAAGAACTGAACCTCCTCAACATCTTCAGTAACTGAATCACATTATTATGTTCATCCATTTTACATTTTCAGAAATGTAGAAGTAACTCAGTGATTGACAAATCTTAAGTCACCACCATATGAAGTTAAAATTTACCACAAGGAATGACGTGAAAATAATTGTTGCTTGCCAATGCCTTGAAACACAATAAATTATCTTTTGGATTCACAGCCTGCCCATAGATAGTCACTTACAACAAAACCATAATATGTAAGCTAAGGGCAAAAAACAGCTTCCTATCCTATCTGTTTTCTGAGGGCAATTACTCTCCATTTACTTCTGAAATTGCTGGCCACATGTTCACTAATAATCAGTCTTTGTAGATAAACTTAAAGGTCAAACAGATGAAATGCAAAGTCTCCAAGAAGTAGAACAAAACTCCTGTATCCACTGCCAAGCTTCGCTTAACTATAAATGATAAGAAAGGTCCTAATGACTTCAATGGCTCCTTGTCCAGGCACTTATTCTAGTGTGAGTTTTTAAATGCCCACTTCTGTCAACTTCACTATTGTTAAAAATGTAATAATCTTAATAACCATTCAGAAGTTTACATACAAATATATTTAAAACAAGATCCTGTAAAAATTGATGGTATCTCATTATGAAAATTATATTTGTAGTTTCAAACTGTAGAAAGCAAATGTGTCACTTTAATAAGGTCAACCGCCTATACTTACCACATTATCTTTTATTCTGGTGTCACACACAGTCTATCACATGTGTGAAAGAAAAATGAACTGCTTGCAAGCTACTTAGGGTTAATAGCTGACAAAGCCGTTTTACTATAATGGCAGGTTATTCATACAGACGTCTGTCATAAGACAGGGTGCAGTAAGCTAACCTCAGACAATTTCCAGTTTCTTTAGGAATACGTCTACTGTATTTGACACAGGAAAGATGACCTTTCCTTCTTTAGGGTCTATCTGACAAGTGAAAAAAATAAGAACAGATGGCCCATTAGTGTTATAAAATAAAATACTTAAGTAAATGATATTATGCTTTTTGATTAAGTAAGGGGAAGGGGGAGGAAGAAGAAATTATAAAAAGCCAATTGAAAAATGGAACTTTGCTCTTCTGTCTTGCAACGTAGAATCCATGTCTCATCTGTTACTGAATAAAAATCTAATTGATTGAACTACTCCTGTCTTCCTCGAGGGGTTTCTCCCACACATGCTTCATTCATGCCTGCATCTAAAATGACTCAAACCAGCACACGTAATTTAACCTGCTTATCTTTGGGATATTGGGAGAAGATTCATATGGGCATAGAGAGAACATGCAAACTCCCCACTGACAAGGGGTCAAGCCCAGAGCTGTTAAGCCACTAATTAATGTCCCACCATACTGCCATTTCAAGCAGGGCAAAGGTGCCATATAAACAAAATGTATTAATATTATTATTATTTCTTTTAAAGTCTATAGTTATTTCATTTCTCTATACTTTCTATCAAGGGACCTAAAAAATGAAGATTTCATAAACTGAAATGAGATGCATTAAAACTCTACATCAGGGGTGTTGAATTCTGGGTCTAGAGGGCTGCAGTGGCTACAGGTTTTCATACTTACCCTTTTCCTAATCAGTGCCCAGTTTTCACTGCTAATTAACCCCTTTTCCCTTCATTTTAACAGTCCTGTTTTTAAAGATTCAGTCCCCTGAATTAATTCGTTTCTTCGTTAAATGGCAGCCAATCAGAAATGAGATGTGAAACGAGCCAAGAGATGACCACCTAAATTGGAATGTCAAACTCCATAAAATTTCACTCCAACCAGTTTCTTAATGAGAAGCCAATTCTTGCTGTTAATTAAAGCCATTATTGAATATCAGGACTTGTTGCTGCTCTCATTCAGCCACAGCTGACTGTTGTTTTTCTGTTTTTTCTAAGACCACCATCAAGATGTTTTGGTAACATGAGCAGACCAACATGACTGAGACGTTCACCTTTCTTTATTTTCAGGTTAGCTGGCTTGGTTTGTGTCTCATTAAGGAAAAAGAAACAACCAAGGGGGTCTGAGTCACGTCAATTAAAACAAAGGCAAAACAAGGTAATCAGCAGCAAAAACGGCTCACTAATTAAAAAGATGGTGAGAATGAAAACCTACAGACACTGTGGCCCACTAGGACCGGAGTTGAACACCCCTGCTCTACATCTTGTAATATCTTAAGGATTTAGTAATGAAAAAGCCATGTGGACTGACATATAAATTCCTGGCTTCACCAAAATAGAAAAACTTCTTATTAACCCACCTATTCATTTTTAATTCAGGATGACAGGGCCTATGCTGGCTGTATCAAGCACCCGGCAGGAGTTTGCTCCATCATTTGGTGAGTTCATACACCAGCATTTTCCCCCATTTTTGGAAAGTGCAGCAAACTCAAGAGTTCCTGGAAACACACATACAGGAGCACAGCAAGAACATGCAAATTCTGCCTAGTGACTGCATAGGAATTCAAACCAAGTCTCTCAGAACTGTGAGGCACTAGCACTAACCACTGTGCCACCACGCCACCTCGCACTTGTACCAACAAGATGAATCTTTTATAAAACTACCTAAATATTGACATCAATAAAAACAGTGTAAATATTCAGTTTTTTAAAAGCAAAGAAAACAAAAGGTGTCTATTTTTCCTTACATGGTAAAAAAGATGGAGTGATCCAAATGAATATCTCTTAGTAACAGAGCTTCACAAGGAGCACTTGTTCAATCACAACTTGATACCTTCCCAGTGTATTGTTAACACAGTTTACATTTTTTAATTGAGTCTACTGCCATCTACTGTTAGTAAGAATATCTGCATGGAATGAGATTTTTAAAAAATAAACAGTCTGATAAAATGTTCAGTGTACTTTGATTCATATAATGTACTGTATTTATACAGAAAAAAACAGCTTTCTCAAGACATGGCTGCACTGAGTAAGCAGGTGTTACTTTAAAATCTTTTGACATACGTCAGCATTTGTCTCTTCTCACTATGTCAGGACTACAAGACATTCTAATTGTCTGCCATCATATCAGAATGCATTGTAAGAATGCCAAAGGGTTTTAGAATTGTTAGCAGAGATTTTTTTGTGATGGTAGGCATATTATCATCCCCCAAAAACAAACTAACATTTAAATGAGATAATATAGCCTATTAGCATTTTATTACTTAATTACATTTTTATATAAACTTTTAAAAAGTATTCATTATTTCTGGGTCCCTGATAAAAACTCAAGATGAAGATATTGGTTTTCATGTCACAGAGACTACTACCATTTTCACCCACAACACTAGCAGACTTTGCATTATTTAACGGTTTACTGAACAAATGTAACCTAACAACTATACCCTGGGCCTGAACATGAACTTAATTTGTATTAAATCTTTACATACTGACTCCACACGTAGTCTGCAGATATAAAGAGAACTACAAATGTCAAAAACCCATGAAAATGTAATACCTCTATATAAGGGAAGCCATAATGTGAATTTTATGCGAACCTTCTAATGCCACATATTAGGAAACAGGATCAAGTGTTACAATAAAACATAAAAACTTGGTCATTTGAACAGGTGAGCCTTCTAAGTCCTTTTGATTATTCAAGTCTCCCATCAGCATTATTCCTACCTACTCCACATTCAAAGAACAAGCAAAATCATCACTGAACTAATTTTATTTGACCAATTGCTCAATCTAGTATACTTGTTTTTGAACTGTGAGAGGAAAACAGACATATCCAGAGACCATGGCACACAGACATAGGCAGAACATGAAAAATCCACACCAAAAATGACTCAAGATACTCCTGAGCTATGATGCAGCAGCCAAAACCACTGAGCCTCACCAGACCATCCATCTATTATCCAACCCGCTATATCCTAACTAACGGGTCACGGGGGTCTGCTGGAGCCAATCCCAGCCAACACAGGGCGCAAGGCAGGAAACAAACCTCGGGCAGGGCGCCAGCCCACTGCAGCCTCACCAGACCTAAATATTAAATTAATCTGCAGAATATGTAATCACTTATTACTGTTTGCACAACTATATCACACATAATCGAATAATCAGCTTGTGTTTCATAGATTGCCAAAAAGCAACATAATTTACAAGGGAGAAAGCAGGTATCCAGTATAGTAAATGAACTCCGATTTGCATTTAAGCAATACTGTACTAATGTCATGTAAGCTACAGAAAAAAAGATTAACAAGTTTTGAAAGTGTTGGCTTACAGCTCTGGCACATTCAAGTAAAGTTATTTACAAGAGCTAAGTCTGCTCAGTTTTGATCAGCACTCTTGTGAATGACAAAAAGCACACAGCACATGCAGGTGTTCCTAACCAGCCCTGGTGTGCGCGTTCAAACTACCCATAAGCCATCAAGAACATGTTGTATTGTGTCAGCTCCTATCCATTGTAGTTACCACGTATTTTTCAAATTGCCTTTACTTTTTGATTTACCCTTATAAAATAATATAATAAATATATAATAAAATAAATAATAAAAATATAATAAGAAACACGTCATATTGCTGCTACTTCTTTGTCTTGTCTTTGCACAATGTCTTGTCTTGTTTGTGTTTTAATTTTAATTTTTATTTGCACTTCATGTTGTTACACTGTGGACCCTGAGCTTCACAATTTCGTCTGTCTGTATACTTGTATATGGTTGAGATGACAATAAAGTTCGCTTTGACTTTGAAAATATGTAACATTCAAAATAGGTATACACAAAAAGACATATTCTTAGAAAGAAAACGGTAATCCATTGACACAATAAACTGCTATCCAGATTAGTTAAGAAGACATTGTACCTGTGGTCTTAGAGATTGCACTTTGGCTAGGAGCAAACGTTATGCATGCTAATGACGATATCCTCCATCAGCCATAGTGCTCCCCTGCTGCATGATGGGAATTGTAGTTGCTGGCTTTGGAGTTTCTCTCTCTTGAAATACAGTATAACCTCTTTCCCTGATACGACATATAGCCTATATTTAAAGTCAGAACAACAGCAAGGCATATTTCATGAAAATCTATTCAGACATTTTTTGGTGATTAGCAAACAGACATCCAAATGGCTTACGATTTTATTTTTATATAAATATACACATATACACACCTGATATAGTATATGAAAGAATGCAAGAATAATACATATAGAAGTGAAAAGCTTATTAACTATGTGGGCCACAGTGATGCACTGAAAATTAATTTTCACTACTGTCTACAACTGGCAAAGCTGACTTGGCGTGAGGAGGAAGAGGATGAGAGGCAGAAAAAATGAAAGGAAATTATTCTAATAAAAGGCCTGCTTTGGAAGAAATTTGTTTAATAAAGATATTTGTATTGGCTTTTTGAGTCACATTGGTGGCATATTGGATCAGAAGAGTGTTTAATTTAACACACAGATACTGACATTTTGTAAACTAGTAATTAGGATTGTTACAAGACTTGCAGGGTAGTACTTGCAGGGTGACAATTTATTTGACTGAAGGTGACCAAGTGACTATTGCTATTATTTGATTGAACTTTAATGGAAATTTATGGTGACATGTGTAGAGGGCAATAGTAGAAATGTGAACAACACACCAACTCTTAAGTGTTAAACAAACACAAATGTCATGAGCTTTAGGAGTCCAAACAGTAAGTAATAGAAAGAGGCAGATAAAGGGGTGCAAGGATGAGTGCTGGGACAAACACATAAACACAGCCTGTGAAAGTATTGCCTTAAGAGAATACCTAACCAGAGTTTTATAAATAATACAAAAGATGTCCTGCTGCACTTTCAAGCTAACTTCTGTTGTAATGAAAGTAGCCATTACTGTTGCTTGACAAGTCCAGGTTGGTGGCATCTCTGAACCAGTTTTGCAACACAAACAGACTGATGACTTAATTTCCAGGCCACTAGCAAAGGGCATCAACCCTGTGGAAGAATAATTTTAGGGTAACATGGCATTCATCTTAAAGAAATTGCATAAAAGGTTAATAAATGTGGGAAAACAAATAAAGGTCACGTGAACAACAAAATGTACACTGAAATTTATGAATTGGTTTAGAAAAAATACTGAGATGGTCAGGTAAATAAAGAATGTACCAGAAGAAAGGTTGAAGTAATATACAAAATGTGCTGAAGGATGACTAAGAGATGACTAAGAAATCAGCAGCTGTCCTATAAAGAAGAATGGACAGTTGTTATATGCACAGAAATTTCAAGGGTGTTGTCTCATCTCAAAAGGTATAAGCAGAACCAGAATATAATATAATAGACTTTTATTTTATAATCATTTGGGTGTAAACCAATGAACCAACCAGAGTAAAATGTATGCATTGATTGACACTGCATGTAAAGTCATCCATCCATCCATTATCCAACCCACTATATCCTAACTACAGGGTCACAGGGGTCTGCTGGAGCCAATCCCAGCCAACACAGGGCGCAAGGCAGGAAACAAACCCCAGGCAGGTCGCCAGCCCACCGCAGGGCACACCCACCCACACACCAAGCACACACTAGGGACAATTTCGGATCGCCAATGCACCTAGTGGGAGGAAACCAGAGGACCGGGAGGAAACCCACGCAGACACGGGGAGAACATGCAAACTCCACACAGGGAGGACCCGGGAAGCGAACCTGGGCCTCCTAACTGCGAGGCAGCTGCTCTACCTATGTAAATTCAACAGCTTATAAAATGAACCTCTATCCTTTGTTTCTCTGACCATTCTGATCATTCGGACCACGCTGTAACAGACTGATTTTGAAGAATGCTCCCTCTAAGGCATTTTGCCGAGGATTAATTAAAAGATACAATGAACAGCTTTTCTCCTGCCTGATTACTGAATGGTCCAATTAGAGGATGTTTCTTTCTTTAATAAGATGTCAAATTTCGACCACAGTTTTTGGAGCCCAACGTTAAGGCGTTTCGTACCCCAGAGGGAACTCCCATCAGAATCTCAAAAGATGTGAAGCGGGCGATGCGAAATTGGAATGGACTTGTTCCCGTCTGTGCGGGACTCCCCTCTGGAGGACATGATCGTCGGACCTGAAATGGTAGGAGGAGGCATGTTCATTCATTCTTTTGGGGATAAGGGGCTGGGTTAGATGTCATGCCATTAGATTAGGAGTGTTTTTTCTGAGAATTAGGATAGTTATTGTAGTTAGGTTAACAGCCTTTTGCCGACTAGAGAGAGCATTAAAGAATAGTGGCGAGATCACTCCTCATCGCGTGGCGGATTATTGTGGGTTGCCGTCCTAAGGAAGTATAGTGGGTATTGTCTGGGGGAGTTGCCCAGATCTCTCTCTGGGTTTGGCAAAAGATCCCAGTAGACAGTAATGCTGTTAAATGGATAGAAAAGTCCTGAGTTCAAGTCCCAGGCACATAGAAGTCCTGGGTTCAAGTCCCAGGCACGTAACAAGGGGGGCAGCGTTCCCCGCCTCAGTAAAAAAGAAAGGAGGTTAAAGTCCTCCCTGAGGTAATAGAGTTGCAACCAGTGGGATGGAGAACCTCACAAGAAGATAGAGCTAAAGGTAGAATAAAATCATTGTATAATAATTAAGAGTAAACAATTTATCCTACGCGGTATGTGGAAAATGTTAACTAGTAAGAACAAGGAAGGTTTATGCAGACTTTGTATGTTCTGTGAAAATAAATGAGTCCGTATTTTTTTTTTTGTGCCAGGCATAATGTGTAAGTAAACAGACGTCTTAGTGTGCAGCGAACTGAAAGAAAATAAATTGTGTAGCTATTGTGATTGAGAGATTGCATGTGTAAATTGGGGTTGTAGGGCTGGGAAGTCAGAGGCTGACAATAAATATGTAGAACAGAAGACAGGTCTTGAATTTAGGAAACAGAGTAATGGCTGGTGGCCGAAAGAAGCTTTTGGAAGGAAGATTATATATATTAAGACTGACTTTATTCTATCTTGTGGTGATTTACTTGTTATGATGAATATGCTTTTGAGTGGGGTCCACAACAATGTCCAAACTAGATACAACTATACAGATTTTTTTTTTTATTGATGGATCTATTTTTTGAACATAATGGCTACAATGAGTGGAAACTTCTGCATTGTGCTTACCAGCTGCAGAATTCATTTTTGACCATTAAAAACAAATTGGCTAACAGACGAGCAGAGAGTAGATAAAATGACTGTTTTACTGCTAGCATTATTTTTGATAAGTGGTACCCCCAATGAAACAGGCCTAATATCTCATGAGACACTATTTTTGGGATCCATAAGTCACTTACAAATTACAGATGAAGTATTGCAATGCTGAATAATAGGGAACAAAACTTTTAAGTCGTTGCACCTGCAGGTAGAACCTGTTTTTCCTAGCACATTTCGTATGGCAGCACTTGAATTTGAATCTGGAGACTGAGCTGTGTTAAAGGTCTGCAGACAAATTAATCATCTGACTCCCACGGAGAAACAAGCCATACCAGAGAGGGGATCAAGCGGTGGACCAGGCCGTCAACCAACTGACTACTGGACAACATACTCAAATTCCAGTCCAAGGGATCACGGGTTACTGCTGCTAACAAGTCAACTGTGCTGGTGACAATTGACATCAAAAGATAATTGTGGGTCCAGAATCGTAGAGGGCAGCCTGCATGGCATCCAGACCAGAGCCTCATTCATTAGATGAAGAGTTCCAGGATATTGATATCCTTTGCTTTGGGGTATTGGACCCCAAGATCTGATTCACACTTTTACTGTGCAAGGTTATACAGTATGTTCTTTGTCAGAGCCCACATTAACTGTGCTTGATATGCCTTACAATTTGTCCACTTGTTTTCAATTTTATGACAGTTGTTGACCAAGTACTTGAATTCTTCTTGCCCTAAGAGTTGGAAGCACAACCTAATCTGTCTTTTCTGCAGCAACATCTTTAAGGAAGATATGAACCATGGAGTTATGGATGGTATAGGAGGAAAGGCTAATTATCTGCAAGCACAACAAAGCAAATGAACTCCTTTTCATAAGCAATATATATTTATTGAATTTGTATCTATTTTATTAATGGAAATACTGCAGAATTATTATTTAAATTGTTTAACCTGTATAGCAATTGGGGTAGTATAACTGAACAAGTTTAGAAAATGTGATTAGCATATCATGGTCAGCACTTAAGAGTAAAGAGAAAATATTTTTAGACAGATGTTTCCAGTACATCTGAGTCTATTGATACTTAAAAAAAAGTTTTAAGGAACAATGTTTGTATGTAATTTGGACTGTTAATCAAATTTTAATACGGTCAGTCCAATTTAGACTTTCTTGGTTATTGGTTTTAATAATTGAATGAATAATAGAGTTTAACATAAAGAGAAATTTGTTGAGTCAAGTGTTTTGGGAATAGAGACACTCAGGACAAAATGTCTAAATCTATTGATATAAGGTGAATATAAAGTTTAAATTGTTGTTTTTTCATGAAGGATGTGAATTTTATTGTGTAATAGTAATTGATACAGAAAGATGGAACAAATGTGAATATTAATGTATTAGGAACTTTGCATTAGGATTGGATGTAACATTAGAACACACATTTTATGATATTGGGTTTTAAGGTTTAAATGTGCTAAATTAGAGGCAGGGTATAGTAAAAAAACTTTAAAGTTTGTACAACATGGTATAAGGGAAAATTAGTTTGTGAGACAGTGCTAAGTGTTTTTAGGAACTAGGGTAATTAGGGCTATATAAACAGAAATAGTAGGTGGCAATACAGGACAAATAATTATTATGGCTTTTTGTGCCTAAGTAATATAGAAGTTAGCAAAACAAAGTAATAATTCAGCACAACAGAGATGGAGTGTCTTATGCATGGAGTGGTGAGTGAGCAGTTTGTGAAACTGGAAAGCCCAGATATAAACCAAGGATCCCAGCTGGTGGCAGAAGACTTTAACATCAATAAGAAGCTTGGGTACAACCCTTGCAATTTTAACGTGACCTTGACATGAGCCAATGGCTTGCATTAATGAGAGTAGTGCTGACATCTTCTGAAGGGAGGATTGATACCTACATTTAACAAGATAGCTGTTTTATGCAGCAAAGGAGCTCATCTAATTTAAGGCCACAGCAGGATGTAAATTTGTTGAATGAGAGCTCAAGGATGTGAGCATGGTTGTTTATATAAGAATTCTATCTCTGGTTATTGTTGTACATATCATTGGCACCATAAACTAGGGACTTTGGGTGTTTTTTTAAGATTAGATTAGAAATTATTTATTTATAAAAGCACATTTAAAACAACAGAGGTTGTGCCAAAGTGCTGTACAAAAAAACATTAAAATAAACATAATACAAACAATCATGCAAAAGCAGATTAATAAAACAACCAATTGTAACATCCACCACAATCCAATCATACACAATGTAAAACAGAAGAAAACAAGAAGGTCTTAAGCTGACTTAAAAACCTCGATTGAGGATGAAGACCTGATGTGCAGAGGTAAGTCATTCCAAAGCCTAGGAGCAACAACTGAAAAAGCTCTGTCTCCCCTCGACTTCAGCCGAGATCTTGGCACTACAAGGAGCAGTCGTCCAGGTAAATACTTGGGTTGTCTGTATCACCACCAACAACACTGACGAAAAATATAGGACTAGGTACTCTTCTGGGAACCAAGATAGCTAATGTTTGTTGGATAAGAAGGAAATCAGATAGTTGTTGACAATGTTTTTATCATTCTACATGGAAGTTATGAGGTTATGATACATGTTGTTATTTGACTTGATTTTCTCTGTTCATTATTATTGCTTTTATTAGCTATTATTGATCTATGTGATTTATCTTTAGGTATTAATGATTTGCACTGATTTCTGTTATTCCCCAAATGCAGCTAGCCAGGAATCTTTTACTTTCTTTTAGCCTCTAAGGGGGGACATATTTAGTATACAGTACATACGTTTTATACAGATTAGGAACAGGGTTATAATAGTAAATTATTCCTTACAGTTTTAGTGAGACTTTATGAAGTCTCAAAGGGGGGAATGTAGAAGAATAATTTTAGGGTAACATGGAATTCATCTTAAAGAAATAGCATAGCATTCATCTTAATGAAATAGCATAGAGTAATGAAGAATGTACCAGAAGAAAGGTAGATATAGTATACAAAATGTACTGAAGGATGACTAAGAAATCAGTAGCTGTCCTATAAACGAGAATGGATGATTGTTATATGCACAGAAATTTCAAGGGTGGTGTCTCATCTCAAAAGGTATAAGAAGAACCAGAATATAATATAATAAACTTTTATTTTATATAAATCATTTGGGTGTAAACCAATGAACCAACCAGAGTAAAATGTGTGTATTGATTGACACTGTATGTAAATTCAACAGTTTATAAAATGAACCTCTATCCTTTGTTTCTCTGACCATTCTCATCATTCTGACCACGCTGTAATGGACTGCTTTTGAAGAATGCTCCCTCCAAGGCATTTTGCTGAGGAGTAATTAAAAGATACAATGAACAGCTTTTCTCCTGCCTGATTACTGAATTGTCCTGTTAGAGGACATTTCTTTCTTTAATAAGATGTTAAATTTCGACCACAACCTGGAAAACCGATCAGCTTTGCAAGCCACAGACCACCTGCCATTTGCCATTTCAAATCTACAACCCCGTTCTTAATCTTCCTTGGGAGTAATACAATGGAAAGGATATTTTGCTTTTATAAGACAAAGATATATGCATACAAAGTGCAAAGCAGTGCAAGAAATACTGAAATAAATTCTGAATTACACATTAGCTGCAAGTATGAATATTGCATTATGGGGGGTGGGGGTTGCCCAGACTGAGCAAAGACAGGTGAATTAACCATTTGTGAGCTTGATGGCCTGTGGAAAGAAACTATTCTTATATCTCCTCATAGTTTAGTCTATCATACTTGGAAGATGAGAGAAGTTCAAATAGGTTATGCCTGGATTTGAAGGGTCAGCGATGATTTTCCCTGCCTGCTTCATGACTCTGAAATAGCACAGGCCCTGATAGGTGGAAAGACGCCAGTGATCTTTTCAGCAGACCTGTCTATTCGCTGTATCTTGTACTTATCATGTTTAATTGCTGATCCAAACCACACTGTCATGGATGAGCTTAGCACAGACTCATTGTCTGTTGTGTAGAACTGAATCAACAGTTCCTGTGGTAAACTGTCATGGATGAGCTTAGCACAGACTCATTGTCTGTTGTGTAGAACTGAATCAACAGTTCCTGTGGTAAACTGTCATGGAAGAGCTTAGCACAGACTCATTGTCTGTTGTGTAGAACTGAATCAACAGTTCCTGTGGTAAACTGATCTCCCTTACCTATCTATTGCAGGAAGTTCATCCATTGCTGTGTCTTTGTTATGATGGAATCCATGATGGTTTCCTGTGTCAAGTCCCAGAGGCCTTATGTATAAACGGTGCGTACGCACAGAAATGTTGCGTACGAACGTTTCCACACTCAAATCGCGATGTATAAAACCTAAACTTGGTGTAAAGCCACGGTACCTCATACCCTGGTGTACGCAATTTCTCCGCTCGGTTTTGCAGACTGGCGGCACCCAGCGTCAAAACAGTGCTACTGTTCCTGTGTGGTTACCCTTTCTTTCTTAGACCCACATTCCTGACGCGGCTTTATAAATACACTGAAACTAACTGCATATTGTTTATTAGTGTAATACATCTGATTGTAATTAACCTGCAGCAATATAATGGTCCAGGGAATAGCCATAGTATTCCAAATACCATAATTGCTTTAGCGTTGTTATGCTCACTGCATCTTCTTCTTCTTTCAGCTGCTCCCGTTAAGGGTTGCCACAGCAGATCATCTTTTTCCATATTACTCTCACTGCACCACTCGGAGTATTTATATCACTGTATCTGAGTGGGGAATCACAGCAGCAGCTGATTGGAAAGAGAATTATCGGTATACAGCATGAAGCAGACGCTGCCTCAGCCACGGCAAAACGTTTCAGAGACTTCCCTGTACGGACTTCGCTGTTTAGAAAACGTTTCATCCCAAGTACTATAAACACACTCAATTAGTCCATCAAGTGCTCCTTGTAGAACTGTTTGTACTTATAAGTACAATTACCTCACTGTAAACTTGCACTACAGTTATAATATTGCACAACCTGCGCCACTTTATAAAGCGTGTATTTACATATGATGACAATATCATTTTTAAGATGAAATGCAGCAAAATATGTTGATTATATTATACAGATAAAACTTTAACTTCATTTAAATAATCTGTATTGTTAATAATTAAACATGTGAGGACACGGTGCTGCAGCGCTAGCTAGTTCAGGGATTGTTCCTGCATTGTGTTGTATTCTTGCTGGTGCTGACGCGACACTGGAAGGATAGACGGATAGAATAATTAAACATGTACTACGAAGATATTTCAATGTTCCTTAAAAGTTTTGAAGAATCGGCGTTCTAAGCTTACAGATGGCTTCACGTCTATTACAGAGCTGATTGTGTGGCGATTGGGTATTTGGAGAAAGAAAAGTAAGGAAAGGAATTGGAGGTTAGTACGTTTGAAAAAGACAGTACTTCTGTAATAAATTATTTCATTGAAGGTCGCGCATGGCGCAGCAAGCCTCTTGCGTGAGACATGAACAAGCACTGCGTCACCATGTTCCCATGTTTAATAACATGTTTTAACTCCTATCATCATGAGAAAGATATCACGCATGCATCTCAGTACTGTATTTTAATTATTTAGAGAGCTGTAATATCACAAATGTAATGGATTATGTGTCCTGTCGGAGAAAGAGAAAGCCCGTTTAAGAAGCAGGTAGTGATTCACACACACAGAGCACATAGAAGATCAAATACAGAACAAAGCATTTAACGTGCTACTTTAGTTACAATGGGATTTGAGAAACTAGTAAATTAAATGATTTTAAGATGAAGTTTATGATGTTCTACTTTAATGGCAAAATAAACTACGTGATTAAAGTGGAAATTTCGAGATTAAAGTTGACATTTCGTGCTTTTTTCCCCAATGTGTGCCTACTTTTTTTGTCTGTACCCTAATAAGCTTTCATATGACACTCAGACGGTGGGCTACGACTCGCTTTTCACGGCGACTTTGATATGTGATTTCTTTTTTATTTCGGGCATTGTGCGACTTTGTGAACTTGAGCTTTTGAGTTTCTCCGACACTATGTCATTTGATCAACTTCATTTTGTTGATTATACCACTGTTTAAACCAACAAATAATACGTTTTTCCTTTGCCTCCACTTGGTATTCGCTGAAATTCTTATATTTTTCCCCATGCTTTTCCCATTGTCTTTTCACAGAAGGCTATTTATATTGATTTGTATATTCAAACAGGCGTAATTCTGGGAGGAGTTGGGGCGGGACAGAAGGCGCGTGCATGTGTGTTACTTTTCACGCTAATCGGGATTTATGTAGCGGAAGAACGTGGAAGTTTGCGTACGTACAGATTCCTGCATCTGGATTTTTCTGTGCGTACGCACATTCCCGCTTTTGTGCTTTCGCCATGTTATAGTGTGAGTTCTATGCACGGCATTATACATGAGGCCCCAGGTGACTATAGATCCCAGAAACATGTAGGCTTCCATAACACACATATCATTGTTAAGTATGGAGAGGGGAGGTAATCTTGGGGGACCCTCCTGAATTCCACTGGCATCTCCACAGTTTTGGGTGTGTTTAGCTCCAAAATGTTCTGACCATAAGAAAGGGGTGCACTGCTCATCATTCCTTCTGTATGCAGACTCATCACCTTTTCTGATGAGTTAAATGATGGTTGTGGTGTCCACATATGTGAGGAGTTTGACAGATGGGTCCTCAGAGGTACAGTCATTAATAGAGGGAGAAGAGCAGTGTGGAAAACACACATCCCTCCATAGGAGAGATTGCAGAGCAGCTATACATGCTATTTTCTCAGTTTCACCTGTTGTTTCCTATTTGTATAGAAGTTGGTAATCCAAGGACAGGTGGAGGCAGGGACAGAAAGCTGAGTTGTTTAGATTGGTTGAGTTCAAGGGTGATTGCATTAAATGCTTAGCTGAAGTCCACAAACAGAATCCTTGCATAGGTCCCTGGGTTGTCAAGATGCTGCAGGATGTAATGCAGACCCATACTGACTGCATCATCAACTAACTTGTATGCTCTGTAGGCAAACTGAAGGGGTTCCAACAAGGGAGCGGTAATGTCCTTCAAGTGAGCTAACACCAGTCTCTCAAAGATTTTCATGACCGCAGATCTCAAAGCAACAGGTCTGTAGTCATTCAGTCCTGTCATACGGGGTTTGTTTTTAGATTGGTATAATTGTGGTTTGCTTGAAGTATAAGGAAACATTACACAGCACTAATGATTTGCTGAAAATCTGTGTAAAGACTGAAGTGTGAGACACTGTCCGGACCTGCTGCCTTTTTGGTGTTTTGTCTCTTGACTGGTAGGAGGTGTGGGGGGAGACGTTTGTATTTGTTTGTATACTGGGAGGGCTGGAGTAAGAGTGTGGTGACCTTGGGCTTATCAAACCTGCATTAAGACACATTCAGGTCGTCAGCTAGCTGACTGTGGGAGGGATGGTTTCCTGTACTGGTGATATCCTACAGATCTTTCCACACCAATGCAGGATCATTGGTTAAACTTATTTTTCAGCTTTTCAGGGTAATCACCCTTACCTGCCTTAACAGTGTTCTACCCTTATTTCTATTGGCAGCTTCCTTGATCTACAGATCACTTGCGTAGCCTTTCTGGGGGCACACTCAATAACAAATGGCCCCAACCATACCATTACTTTGTACACACACTTTTCACGCTAGCTTCGAAAGACGTAGCAAATGTCAAACAAACGACTGGTCATTTGTGCCGGTTATTTTTCGGAATCTTTTATCCCAGCCTCACCTGCAGGCGGGGCGGACGGTTTTCAAATGGTCGTCACGCCTTTCGCTTTCGCTTTCAACGAAACCTCAACGGAGGCGACACTTCGCAGGGCGCCCCAGACGAGCCAATCAGTGCATCGCTCGCCGTGTTGTGTCAGGAGTTACAAGTCCATCAGCAAACCTGAAGACGACTTCCTTGTCAACTTTGAGGCCCAAATCGCATTTGCCAGAAAAACAAAAACTTTTGTCAGCTTAATGAAACATGCAGGGGCCCGAGAGCGACACGGCGCAGGCGGTAACTAAAGAAGACGTCTGCGAGGAGTATCTGGACTACTGCGAGAAAACGTGGCTGGGAAGCAAAAGTCAAGTGTGCCACGAGCGGAGTTTGATCTTGAAGGCGAAGCAGTTCCTGAAGTCCGAGCCCAGTCCGCAAAAGAGGTTCGGCGTCCTGTCCTTCTACCAGCACGTCCACGAGTGCGTACAAGCGAGTGGCAAGGGCTGCCGGGCAGTGTGTCAGGCGCTTGTCAAGGCTATGGAAGTGCTGGAGAGTTACTGCGTCAACCTGCTGCTCTTTCCGTGGAGGAAGGAGTTCCGATCGCTTAAGGTGATGTACCGTGAAAATGCAATAACGCTCTGAAACATATTTAGAAAACATTCAGCTCACATGTCGGCAGTATGACATGTATACCTTACTCTTAACACTTAAGCCCACGTTTCTTCAACAGAAAGCGGAGATGCGGAGGTTTGCGCAGTCAGCGAATGTACTATATGAGGACTTAGCACAGACAGTGACTTGATAAACGGGGGATTCGAGCAGGCAGTATTCAATACGGTGGGTTAGAGCAGTCAATGTACTGTACTGTTAAGGCTACGACTGACAAGGCGGCTGCCTGTATTACCTGCTAATTTTCCCCCTATGATACGTGTGCATCTGAGTGGAAATATACAATTGCTAAGAGAATGATAATTCAGAACAGAATTTAGGCTCACAGGAAGACTATGGCTGAAAAAGTCAGGCAATGATTGCAGTTAGGACTTGGGGAAAGTGAAAAGATAACTTGGAAACAGAGGTTATTATCGATTAAAGTATGTATTTCATTATAAAAAATTAAATGTAGGAAAGAGCCAAGAAAATTATTTCTTAAGGAGTGGGGATGTGTTTCTCATTCAGATCAAGTAGTAATCTTTTAGAAAAAAGGGACATAACTTGAAATAATTATGTAGCAAGTAAAAAGATGTAGTCTTTTTTCTTGCTTGTGTTTCTTACTATTTAATAATTTTTCTTTCACCAAATTCATCATTGAATTCCAATAATCCTGTTCAAACTTGCTTGGGTCTAAACATATTGTAATTATTGGGTAAATAAGGAGTTGACTCTGGACAGAGCACCAGTTTATCGCAGGGCACAGTTACACACAGATAGCCACATTCCTGTATACTAGGGCAAATTTAACACACATTGTTGGCATGTGGGATAAAAGCCAGAATATATGATGTAAAATAAAAGCAGACATTGGGAGAAAGTGCAGACTCCACATAGCAAGCAGCCAGGTAAGATTGAAACCCACAACTCCAGAGCTGTGGCACAGCATTGCCAACCATTGTATCACCATGGTGTGTAGCACAAGGGTATACAGTACATATACAAATGAACACAAAACACATTTAATAAAAGTATTATTGGGCATTTTAAAATAATTCTACAAAAATATACATTTGTATTTTAAATAATTGGTAATGTTCTTTGGCTTGTAAATTTACACTACATACACTCTCAAAACCACATAATCTATTTCTGAATTACAGGGAGAACAGAATTTGCGCAGGTACCATTTTGGACAGACTGATTATCCATCACAGGGCTTGGGCACACTACAGCCAAATTAGAGTAGCCACTCAACTTAGCCTACATGTCATTGGCAATCTTCTTTTTTCGGCTGCTCCCGTTAGGTGTTGCCACAGCGGGTCATCCTCTTCCATATCTCCCTGTCCTCTGCATCTTGTTCTGTTACACCCATCACCTGCCTGTCCTCTCTCACCACATCCATAAACCTTCGCTTAGGCCTTCCTCTTTTCCTCTTCACTGGCAGCTCTATCCTTAGCATCCTTCTCCCAATATACCCAGCATCTCTCCTCTGCCCATGTCAATGTGGGAGGAAACCCAGTCAAACACAGAACAACATGCAGGCTGCACACATATGATGACTGGAATACAAGATTTGAACCTTGAGGCAGCTGCGCTGACCACTACACCACCCATTTAATTATTTGTTATATTTGCGTACTGTATGTTTGAAAATCACTACATTTTACAGAGTTTTAATGAAAGTTAAATTACAATCCATAATACAATTAAAACCTCATCATTTTATGCTGTGTACTATGTTATTAACAAAAGTTATACAGAATGTTTGTTGTTTATATTCTGATATGCCTACAGAATGTCATTTTTTAAGGTAAACAAGGTATAATGAGTACAAGTAACATTTTGCTTAATTTTATTTTTTCCCCTCACATAATTACTGTATATCATCGTTTTAATACTTGATTACATAGTGCTCCACCCAGACTTTTTTGCAAGTTTCCAATATGCCTTTGTATTTATATTAAAGGTTGATGTTAATAATGTATACATCACCAGTGTAGAGTACTACTAAACTTATTGTAATAACAATTTTAACTGTTTTTTCATTTTATTTTCATCTCTCTTTAAGCAATGAGTTTTAGACTTTTTTTGGTAGAAATCTTTAATTAAAAAATGAGAATACAGAGGGAACAATTCTACTGATTCATTTCAGCCAGCACAGTGTCTTGTTTTAATAAAGATGATTACAGCAACATACCATACATTAGATGACACTCCCCATACATTTACATTCTTATTTAGTTTTTCTGAATACAGATGTAAAAAATAAACCCTTAACTTTTTTTTTTTGTGGAACAGGGAGCTGACAAACCTGCTGAAAATTTATGTAGTACCTTTTGTCTTGCTTGGTCAGTAATAATCTGGGCGGTGGCATTTCTAAACCTAAAAAAGAAAGTTGCAGCCCTGCACTCTTCATTCATATGCTTAGGGACTACTAAACAGCTAGTTCCATGGAAGAGAAAGTTGCACCCTCCTAAATCAAATTTTATTTTCATGGAGAATGGGATTTGTGCACATAACATCAAGAACATAAACTGTACCACAGTTTGTCGCTGGCTGTCTGCTTCTGTCAAACAAGAGCAGTACCCAAAGAACACCAGCTACTCATTCAGAAGGTCAAAAAATAAAATCACTTGTGTGTATCATACCTCTTTCAGCACACATCATCAGCAGATCCAAATAAAATAAAGACATGCCTGAAACATCATTTTTTAAGGTGCAGTTACTGTCTGTAATTTGCATAATTCAAGGATACAAATATTGAAGACCCTAAACTATTCAGTAGGACATTAATGGTTAAAATAAAAACTGAAATTGGGCAATACAGCTAGTCATGAACATAGCAACAAAGGAATAAAGTAACTGACTAGTAAAATGTGCCAGCAAGTGTTTGCATTTAGAAGTGCTGAATGGTGATTTACATCAGAATTCCTTCATAAGTAAGCAGGTGAATTCTGGGATGTAGGAACACGTGATTAATACAATCAACAAGTCCATCCATTTTCCAACCCGCTGAATCCGAACACAGGGTCACGGGGGTCTGCTGGAGCCAATCCCAGCCAACATAGGGCACAAGGCAGGAACCAATCCCGGGCAGGGTGCCAACCCACCACAGATCAACAAGTCTAATACTTTTTTCATTTTTTTAAAATTTTTTTGTGGAGTATTACAACTCATTGCTCTTCCATTTTAACACACGGCTTAAGAGTGCATAAGAGCTTGTAATACATCTCAAAATATTATGCAATCCCTTTTTATTCACTATATTTAATAATACTTTAACAATTACCTCAGTATTTAAATAGAAATGTAGTGTTTTAGCAAACTGTAGTGGTATATACAGTTTGTATGATTTGTTCTAAATTATTCAAATGTATAGTTTTTAAAACATCAGGGGCCTCATGTATAACGCCGTGCGTAGAACTCGCACTATAACATGGCGTAAGCACAAAAGCAGGATTGTGCGTACGCACAGAAAAATCCCGATGCAGGAATCTGTGCGCACGCATACTTTCACGTTCTTCCACTACATAAATCCCGATTTGCGTGAAAAGTAACGCACGTGCACGCGCCTTCTGTCCCGCCCCAACTCCTCCCAGAATTACGCCTCTTTGAATATGCAAATCAATATAAATAGCCTTCTGTGAAAAGACAATGGGAAAAGCACGGGAGAAAATATAAGAATTTCAGCGAATACCAAGTGGAGGCAAAGTGGAGTTGGTTTAAACAGTGATATAAACAACAAAAGAAAGTTGATCGAGTGACAGAGTGTCGGAAAAACTCGAAAGATCAAATTCACAAAGTCGCACAGTGCCTGAAATAAAAAAGAAATCACATATCAAAGTCGCCGTGAAAAGGCGAGTCGTAGCCCACCGTCTGAGTGTCATATGAAAGCGTATTAGGGTACAGACAAAAAACATAGGCACACAGTGGGAAAAAAGCACGAAATGTCAACTTTAATCTTGAAATTTCCACTTTAATCACGTAGTTTATTTTGCCATTAAAGTAGAACACCATAAACTTCATCTTAAAATCGTTTATTTTACTAGTTTCTCAAGTAGCATGTTAAATGCTTTTTTCTGTGTTTGATCTTCTATGTGCTCTATGTGTGTGAATCACTACGTGCTTCCGTTCTTTCTCTTTCTCCGACAGGACACAGAATGCATTACATTCGAGATATTACAGCTCTCTGAATAATTAAAATACTGAGATGTATACGTGATATCATTTTCATGATGATAGGAATGAAAGCATGTTATTAAACATGGGAACACGGTGGCGCAGTGATTGTTCATATCTTACGCAAGAGGCTTGCTGCACCATGTGTGACCTTCGATGAAATAATTTATTACTGAAGTACTGTCTCTTTCAAACGTACTAACCTCCAATTCCTGTCCATACTTTTCTTTCTCCAATCGCCACACAATCAGCTCTGTAATAGACGTTAAGCCATTTGTAAGCTTAGAACGCCGATTCTTCAAAACTTTTAAGGAACATTGAAATATCTTCGTAGTACATGTTTAATTATTCTATTCGTCTATCCTTCCAGTGTCGCGTCAGCACCAGCAATAATACAGCACAAGGCAGGAGCTATCCGTGAACTAGCTATACGCTGTGGCACCGTGTCCTCACATGTTTAATTATTAACAATGCAGATTATTTAAATGAAGTTAAAGTTTTATCTGTATACTATAAGCAACATATTTTGCTGCATTTCATCTTAAAAATGATATTGTCATCATACGTGCTTTATAAAGTAGCGCAGGTTGTGCAATATTATAACTGTAGTGCAAGTTTACAGTGAGGTGATTGAGTGCGTTTATAGTTCTTGGGATGAAACTGTTTCTGAAACGCGAGGTCCGTACAGGAAAGGGTTTGACGCTTTTTGCCGTGGTTGAGGTAGTGTGTACTTGAAACTGTATACCGATAATTCTCTTTCCGATCATCTGCTGCTGTGATTCACACTCAGATACAGTGATATAAATACTCCGAGTGGTGCAGTGAGAGTAATATGGAAAAAGATGATCCGCAGTGGCAACCCTTAACGGGAACAGCAAAAAGAAGAACAAGATGCAGTGAGCGTAACAACGCTAAAGCAGTTCTGGTATTTGGAATACTATGGCTATTCCCTGGCCCATTATATTGCAGCAGGTTAATTACAATCAGATGCATTACACTAATAAACAATATGCAGTTAATTTCAGTGTATTTATAAAGCCGCGTCAGGAATGTGGAGCTAAGAAAGAAAGGATGAGCACACAGGAACAGTAGTTTGACCATTCTGTGGACCATTATATTGTTACAGGTTAATTACAATCAGATGCATTAAATTTATGAACGATATGCGGTTAATTTCAGTGTATTTGATAAAGCCGCCGCCGTGGATGTGGATCTAAGAAAGGGCGACCACACAGGAACAGTAGCACTGCTTTGACGCTGGGTGCCGCCAGTCTGCAAAACCGGGCGGATAAATTGCGTACGCCAAGGAATGAGTTACCGTGGAAATGTGCGTGGCTTTACGCCAAGTTTAGGTTTTATACATCGCGATTTGAGCGTGGATAGGTTCGTACGCAACATTTCTGTGCGTACGCACCGTTTATACATGAGGCCCCAGATCTGTCAGTCCAACATGCATTTTAAATATTCTACATTTTGTTAGCTGTTAATCAGAAATCACCAAGTTTAGCTCCCAGACTATTAATTGTAGAGTTATGCCTGAACCTGTCGAACATCTGTATTTTGGTTTCTTTTCACATCTTAAGATGTGTCGGTCACACTGATGAGTTTTGGTGATGGCCTATATGTGATCAACTGGACCCCTATTTAGTGCTGGTTCCAGCCTTGCACTTAATGATGTGGAGCTAGAATCCCGCAACACAGGACTAGAATTAGTGGGTGCAGAAAAAGAAAGAAAATAATGAATGGACAGAAATAGTTTGGGCTAATGTGGCCTGTTTCACTGTAAGCTAGCAGGATGTTGGTCTGCTGTCTTCCACTGCCTTTCTGATCCTAAACGTACAAGGGGGCTCTGCCCCCTGCTCGCTTCGCTCGCCTACCCCCGGTGTTGGGTAACCCGAAATACATTGATGAATGTATGAGATATATTGGAGTGTAAAGGTGTAGATGACGAACAAAGGAAGTATATTCATTAATCCTAATGAATGTCCACTAATAGTGGACTCATTAAAGAATGCGTTGTCAGCTAATTGGCGGAATTGTTTATCGGCCGTCTGTCGTTCCTTTCTTTGCCGTTTATCTATTCACTCTGCTGTTTGAGAGGCGCGTTGTAGGCGCCTACGTTCATTAATTGTATGTATCTCCGTCAGTTGTGATCGTTCGTTTTGAACCCGTGCCTGCTTTGCTTCCGCAGTTTCAGACGCGCGTTGTAGGCGCCTGTGTACATTGTATTTGTCCATGCGGGCTCGTTTTTGTAGCTCCATTAGTCGAGCTGTTTGGTTTTGGAGCCGAGACAGTTTTGCTTCCGCGTTTTCAGACGCGCGTTGTAGGCGCCCACGTCTATTGTTTTTATCCATGCGGGCTCGCATCTTTGTGGACCTGTGGGGCCTCCGTAGGTGTGTTAGAAGCGCGTGGACCATGCTGTGTAGTGTGGCCGTTTAGTTCAGAAGCGCGTTGTAGGCGCATGCGCCTTTCGTACTTTCACGCGCCTTCCGTACTATCTTTGTGGACCTGTGGGGCCTCCGTAGCCTCTTCTGTTTGACTCTGGGGTGCAGCGCGGAATCCTCATTTTTTGTGTGGTTGTGTCGTTACCTATGGGCGCGTTGCCTCATTTCTTATTTACGTTAGTTGAGCTCCTTCGTTTTTGAGCTGTGACTCCTTCGTTCTCGGTGGGTCTGACTTCGCCCGCTGTCGGCATCTGCGCACTATGTCTCCTGCGTCCATGGGCATGCCATGTACCTGCGTCCATATCCGGTTTACCATTCTCGGTTAGTAATATGGATACTATAATTTAACATGCCAGTGTTTCAACAGAAGAAAACAATTATACGATGCACCACAAAAATCAGCTACAAATTTTTTCTCCTAAACATTTTAGAGAATCATAAAAACTTCATGCAAGGAATGTTCCTGTTGAGTGGTGGCTCTGAGGCTAAGGATCTGCGCTGGTATCCCGAAGGTTGCCGGTTCAAATCCCCGTCACTGCCAAAAGAGATCCTACTCTGCTGGGCCCTTGAGCAAGGCCCTTAACCTTCAATTGCTCCAGGGGCGCTGTACAATGGCTGACCCTGCGCTCTGACCCCATGGGATATGCGAAAACTAACAAATTCCTAATCCATCCATCCATTTTCCAACCCGCTGAATCCGAACACAGGGTCACAGGGGTCTGCTGGAGCCAATCCCAGCCAACACAGGGCACAAGGCAGGGAACCAAGCCTGGGCAGGGTGCCAACCCACCTAATACAAGAAATTGTATAAGGCGAAATAAAGAACAAAAAAAAAAAAAATGCCTCTACACCCTCTAAGTTCAAGTTAAAACAATGATTAGCACAAAATACTCCGAACAGTGTGAGCAATTTTGAACCTGTTGTAGTATAAAGACTTTAGACTTGATGGTTAAAAATAATTTAATGTGTTTAGAAAAAAAACACTCTATGCAACATCCAGACTGAGGAAAATCCAGGAATATATGCAATATATATTTATTTGAATGTCTGAAGTAACATTACATATATTCATATCTTAGTATGATTACATTTTTTGACAATTACAGTAATTTGTAACTGTATGTGAAGATGCATTATACTTCATGTTAGATACAGAATAAGTCATCAGTACTAAATGGTTTTGAAAAGCTATATATAGCTCAGTAGGTAGAAACTAATTTGCATGTCAGAAACTCTTTAGAAATACCAGTGAGTGTTCACTTTGAAAGCAGAACCTCCGCTTCCTTTTTTTTGTTTCATTAGCTGCTGCAAAACCAAAAATAAAGAACCAATACTGCCTGTGAGGTAGAATAATCACAGTTTAATTGACTGGCATAACTCCCTCATGACAATTATTATATTTGTGTACATCAATTTGGACAAGCTTTTTGACAGTGAACTCATGACACTTCCCAGAGTTCAGTGACATAAACCCAAAGAAAACACCACTACTGTATTTCAAGCAAGCATATGCACTGAGACAAATCAAGTCAAAGTAGCAGACAACTTTGGTTGTAAATCCTTTTCACAAAATAACGACATTAAGCAAAGCGCTGACAACACCAAACTTTGGTTTACTTTTTTAAGATACTTTACTAGGCCTTTACTGTTAATATTTTTGATAATGTTTAATTTAGGGGTTTGTAAGTAAAATAAGTTGTTGCCCGGCTGAATTTCCATCAGGAGAGTGGTTTGACCAGTCTAAGATATTCAGCTTTTTTCTCCTCATACACTACTTGGTTGTGTTACTTGCATGTTTTGGGTCATTGTATTGCTGCGTGATAAAGCTGTCCAATTGTACATAAGGTGACATGATACCAGTGCACACTTATGAAATCAGTCATTGATTAGTGGTCATCAATAAAGATTTGTCTGTTTTAGAAGCATCCATGCATGGGCAAGCCATGACACTCCATCCACTATGCTTGAATGATAAAGTGCTGCGGCTTGGAGTATTTTTAGTTCATTCCTTTTTTCACTTCCTCACTTTCCTAGTGGTTTATCTTTACTCCATTGGTCCATAATGTTTTTGTCATCTCACCTTTCTAATTTTGGTTTGTACTGTATCTTGTGCAGTGGCCTTTACAATTCTGCTGTTTTAGGAGAAAGGTACATTGTCAAAAATTTACTTGTGTGCTGTGTAGGGTGGTAGTGATTTTAGCAGCAATTGTTTTAGAGAGGCAAGTATGCTGGCACAGTGATCAGCACTGCTGCTTTATGGACAAAGCATCCTGAGTTTGAACACTGTGCCCAGATGTTGACACTGTGGAATTTGATCATTTTAACCACATCTGCCTGAGTTTTTCCCTTGGATACTACAATCTTCCTCCCACCTCCCAAAGATGTTTATGTTTGATTTAATGAAATATAGTATATTATGTTCTTTTAGATCACTGTTCAGTCAGTAGTTGCACTTGGTTTCTTTGCTGACCTGGGTGTTGGTTTTTAAATACAGTGGTAGTTTCATTTTTTACCCCCCAAGATGTTTCATGTTGATTTTTTTTATGTTTAGTTTCTGTCCCATGGCTCTGTTTAAATTTCCTCTCTGCATGGGTCTTTAATTCTGATGTTGTTTCAGAGCAACTCACTCCTACGACAGACACCAAAATAATGAGTCTAACATAACAAGAAAGAGTGACCTCAGTCTAACAGTACAAATTCAGAACATTTTAATGTGTGCACAATTAGCGCAGCAAGAAACACCTGACCAATAAATAAAACGCCTAAAAGCAAACTATCATAGCACTTATGACGGGATGCTGTAAAAGAAGTGGATTTATTCTGAAACATTAATTCATATGCTCACAGAGATAGCCAGATATCAAAAGAGATATTTAACATTTGGCTCATGCATATTTTTTCATGTCAATTATTAATAACATAAATTTAAAGTGTATGTTTCGCTCATGCTATCCCAAATCTTGGAAAAGGAGGGGCCTGTATCTTGTTTTGAAAAGGTCAGGCTTCACATACAAGTAAGGCAGCTTAGCCCTTTGGGATCTCTTCTGGGCTGTTTCTTTCCATATCACAAACTGTTACCTTCTTTGAATGAACAGCCCCATAGGAAGGGATTTTTCTAACTATGTTTCTAAAGTGGAATTAAGATTATTGAGTAATGGCGTATGTTGATAATAAAAAAGCATTTCTTGCTGCCATTGGGAGGATACAGGAGGCATCGGTATATATTGCAGAGTCATGATTCATATCAGCAAATTACAAGCAAAACCTGAAAAAAAAAACTAGAATTTAACTACAATGTAAAAAAAAAAAACCCAGAACATTCTCCAGAAGGGATTTTCCTAGTTGTATATTCTAAATACAAAAAAAAAAACACTTTATCCTGAGACTGTAGAGCATTGAGTGAAGCCACACATGTAGTTGGAATGGAAATGCAAGATTTATCTACAGTGGATTCAGAAATTATTTATACCCCTTCACTTTCTGTATATGGTGTTGTAGATTTAATTTTAAATAGATACATTGATAACCCATAATGACAACTTGAAAACATTTTTAGAATATATTAAAAATCAAAAACTGAAATCTCTCATTCATACAAGCATTTAGTCCCTTTGCTGTGACACTCCAAATTCTGGTCAGGTGCATCCTATTTGTTTTAGTTATTCTTGAGAGGTGTATAGATTGGGGATAACCTGTGGCAGACTGATTTGGTTGGACATCATTCAGAAGGACACACACACCTGTTCATATAAGGTCGAACACCCCACACTTGTATGTCAGAACAAAAACCAAGCTTAGTTTAATAAACTCTCTGTGGACTTCCCCGAGGAAATTGTGGTGAGGCACAGAAGAGGACAGGAGTATAAAAGGATTTTTAAAGCTTTCAGTGTTTTCAAGAGCACAGACAATTTAATAATTGTGAAAAGGAAGAGGTTTGGAACCACCAGGTCTCTTCATAGAGTTTACTGTCCTGTCAAACTGAGTAACAGGGAAAAAAGGGCCTTTGTCACAGGGAGGTGACCAAGAAACCAACAGTCACTCTAGCAGACCTTCAGATGTCCTCTGCTGAGATGGAAAAACCTGTTGGAAAGGACCACTATCTCAGTAGCATTTACCACTGAGTGGCTAGACAGAAGCCAATCTTGAGTAAAAGGCATGTGACAGCCTTCTTAGACTTTGACAAATGGCATTTAAATGACTTTGAGAGCATGAAGAGAAAGATGTTGTGGTCTGATAAGACTAAAATTGAACTCTCTGGGCAGAACTCTAAGTACTAGGCATTGCTCATCACCTGCCTAATACCATCCCTAGGGTGATGCATGATGGTGGCAGCATTATAGTATGGGGTGCTTCTCAGTGGCATGGAAAGGAAGTTTGGAATTGTGTGTGGAATTAAGGAAAGGTTGAATGCAGCCAAAGACAGAGAGGTTATTGAGGAAACCCTGCTCCAGAGTGCATGCAACTTCAGACTAGGGCAACAGTTCACCTTTCAGCACGACAAGGACTTGAAGCATACAGCCAAGACATCGTTGGAATGCCTTCAGAACAAGTCTCTGGAGTGGCCCAGCCAAAGCCAGACTTAAAACTCACAGAACATCTGTGCGGAGACCTGATGAAGGCAGTTTAAAGAAACTTCCCATCCGGTCTAACGGAGCCTGAAAGGATCTGTTAGGAAGAATGAGATAAATTGCCCAAGTGCAGGTGTGCAAAGGTTGTAGAGACTTGCGTAAGAAGATTAGAAACTTTAATTACTGCCAATGAGGCTACTATGAAGTACTGATGCAAGGGTCTGAGAATTTCCATGATTGACAGATTTCAGTTTTTGATAAATTTGCAAATCACTCTGAAAGTATGTTTTCACTTTGTCATATGAGTTACTGATTTGTAGACTTTTGGGCAAAGATGGCAAATGTATCCATTTAAAATTAAATCTACAACACAATAAAGTGTGCCGAAAGTGTATTGGTTTCAGTACTTTTTGAATCCACTGCATATTTTTCATTTTCCAATATCTATCTACAACTACAGCCAACCCAATTTTGTCATTTGTGCTGAATGACGGGCAATTGAGATGTATAAACAAGCAGTATTTCCGCAAAGAGAGAGCTGATCCTGCCACATCCCAGAGGAAGACTGAGTTCTGACAGACTGGTGGAAGTTTTGTACAAAGGGGTTTGAGGGAGCAAAAAGAGAGAAAAAAGACTGGAGAGGCTGAATGTTGACTATGAGCACTGAGCTGCTAAGTGAAGAGGTTGTCCTGGCTAGATCAGTGACTGGGTTCAACCATCTGCATAGCTCTAGTCATTCACAAATTCTTCACCACCTTTTATCCAGCATTTTTATTGCTACATTTTTTAAACTGTGATAATGCAGGGTTTACTGTAAGCCATTTATATATCTCAAGTAATAACTATAAACTTTCATTGGAAGCTAATTCTAAATTCTTTTTTTTCTCTTCAGACCTTTACTGGGCCCTTTGTGTATTTCATTCAGCCAGTGCTTCCAAGAAATGTCATCCATGGTATTTTGGACAGTATGGGCTACAAAACCCACACAGACACTGAATTCCAACTGTGTCGGGATATTGATAATGAAAAAATAAAGAAGATTGGATTTGAATTATTCCTGGCTAGGCAAGAATGTGAATGTTTGGTGGAAGCTATGGATCAAATGAAAGATGCAGAATGCTTACAACTTCTTCAAACAAGGGCTTCTAATTCTCTTGGCTATGAAGATTATCAGCAGTCTTTTACATGTGAACGTCCTAAAGAAACCTCATCGTCATTTACAGAGGCACACACGACAGATCGTGCCTTTCTAGAACCTGATGTTTTAGAACAGAATGACAAACTCATGCCAAGATCCAGTGAGAATCTGAACTCTGGAAAAATGTCTAACTCAGAGCTGAGTAACCTAAATCCATGTTCAATGAGTGAAGACAAATCAATTGCTGATATATATAGTGAATATCCTGACCTTGCTATTCACCAGAAGCCAATTTTCGGAGAAGTTAAAAAAGTGAAGAACACTGTCATATGGTCCGATGTGTCTGCTGCACCAGGTGAACGATGTAGTCTGCCTGAATCAACTGAACCGAACACAAATGCAGTGTTCTCTGAGTTTTCATTTACCTATCCCAATCATATTAGTGACGTACGACCTCAAGAAGAAAGAAAAATTGTGACCACCCCTACTGATTTGAAAAATCCAAAGGATCCAGAAGTGCTGACTGCTACACTTCCACTGGTCGGTTCAGTGTCACATGTGGAGAAGGACCCAGTACAAGGCCACACAAACTATGATGAGGTCCTTCCACATTTGTTTTCCCAAATGAAAATTGAAGATCAAGGAGGAGAAACCATGAAATATCCCATTGAGGAGACACTGCCGCCTGAATGCGTACCTCATGACTGCCATCGAAGCAGACCCTTAAAAGACTCAACTTTAGTTGGCGTAAGCCATTCTAATTCACCCAAGAAACTGACACGATCAGTCATGTGCAGAGTTTCTTCAAATATCATCTGCCATGTCAAGGAATGCAGTAGCTGTGTCAAAAATGAACCTATCAAAAGGAATCTGTACCAGGATGGCGATTCACTAGAATGCTGTACTAAATCTGACAAACATAACATTAAAGAACCACCACAGTCTTTTTATATTCCCCCATGTTTGGAAAACCAAAGTCCAACCACTGACTCTGAAAGAGGTAATTTTTTATGCCTAAAGAACAGCAGCAGTGACAAAGATATACAGCAGTCACCGTGTGAGTTTTCACCTTTGAATGACGATGGATTTGTTTTGCTTTAGATGACTGAAATATAAACCGTGTTTATCAAGAGAGGCATGTTAGCAACCCTTTATTGACTATGTTATTATGAGCCATTACATTACAAAAATCAGATTTCCAGGCTTGCTGCAGGGGGGACACTCTTAACAAGTGCTTTTGGTTCTAAGCATTTTATTAATTTCTTTCTGTAATTGGGCACTTATATAACTGGAAATATTGCTCTTCTTTTTACACATAATGTGTTGATAAAGCAGTATTCAATTAAAGTTTGCTTCACTTAGAGAATTTCATAAGGATTTTCTTTGAAAATGTGTATTACAGTTGCCACTTGACAATGAGCTCACAGATGAGAATATGACTGAACTAGAAGCTCTTGTGTAGAATGTCATTAATACCCAGGAGTACTGTTCGTCAGTTTTAATCAAATCGTTTTCTGTAAAACAATGACCTTTTTGGAGTTCCCCTTACTTTTTGCCCTCAAGACCCAAAAAAAAAACCCTAATTATTAGGCCATTTTGGACCATATTTTGTGCAGGAAATTACACCCTTATGATTAAGAGTAAAACAATAGGCGTCTTCAGCAAAAATAACCAGAAAGACTTGACATTGGGCATGTCACATCAACCGACTCTTAAAAGTTCAGAATATTTAGACTTTAATACTTCAAACATTTGACACTTAATTATATACTTGTACCTCATTAAGTAAATTATTACATTTCTTATGAACACTCTGAACTTGGGTGGTTTATGCTAATTCAGACTTTTTTATTTAAATCAGGTTCAGAAAGCCAAAGTCAAGCCTTAAAACTTTCAAATTTCACCCACAAAACAACACTCTTAGTTAAATTAGATAATGCATACATCAGTAAACATATGTTAAAGAATGAAAGACAAAAAATGCAATCATACACATATTTACCCCACTCGCGTACTCCAACCTCCACTTAAAAAAGTTTATCCACGTTATTTCCCCCTCTACATATATTTAAATCAACTAACAGCACTGAACACAATAATTAGTCCTTATTCCATTGATCAAATGCAGTCTAAAAGCAGTGATAAATTGTTGAAAGTGGCGTAAATGTTTCAAGTAAGATAGCTGTGACATTAAGAGTCCTGAGAACAAGTGAACAGTTTCATTCTACTGATACGTCAGAGTGTTATGCCAATTTTCTGACCTGGACTCACTTTGCTGAAAGATATAAAGGCAAGTTTCACTCTTTCCACTTGGAGTGGTATTTGGAACTGCACCTCCTTATTGCCAGCCAATTCCACCTGACATCTCGGTTCTCCCAAACCACTCGGACCACTTCCTCCAGCTCCTTCAAAGCACCACCATTTAACACATTCATCTGCCAATCCAGATTAACATTGAGGCCACCTAAGCACACTGGGATCAAGACTTGAAGGAGTAGAAAACCTATTAAAGGGACCCTGTGTATTTAAATGACCAATCACTAAAATATACCCAAGTGGCATAGCTTGGGCAAGAGGGGGACATCTGTCCCCGGGCGCAGCATGCAGGGGGCGCCAAACTGATGTTACGAAATTTTAGAATGAAATGTTTTCCATTCTTAAATGCACTAAAAAGTAAATAAAAATCTTAACAAAAGACAAAAATTTATCCCCTCCACTACTCTAACATGCTTGACTCCCACCCAGAAACATTTTTGACGTTATTAAACAGGTTGTGCGACTGACATGAGGCATTAGTGTATCATTGTCTAAGTTGTTGCAAACGCCATTTCTGTGTGCCAAGTGATTTGTGTTTATGTGTTTGATAGAAAATTGATTGGGCTGTGGTGAAGTATTCTAGTAGATGGCTGCAAAAGTCTAGACGTTTACCCATCATATTTTCGTACGAATAAATTGTAAGTAATGCAGTTTTTATAAATATATAATTATTTTGCTTTATAATTTGCTATATACTTTCTTTAAAATCATTTTTAAATGCAGAAATCGATAAATTTGCATCAGCAAAGGCTAGGAAAATTTCTCTTTGAAGTTAATAATTACATTTAAAGCATTATATATCAAACTATTTTTTTTTACTTTATACCAACTTCATTTTCAGGTTATTATATTATTATATCCAATGTAATGTTTAAGTTTTTGCAATATTAGAATAATATTTTAGAATAATTATATTTTCGAACTACCATTGTTGTCTTAATTATTTTACTTCGTTCTATCTGTATAAATTTAGCGAAACCCTGAAAATATTCGCATAAAAGTGATTTAAAAAATTTAAATATTTAAAAATGTAAAACTATTTAAAATAAAAAATATGAAATTTTTTTCTTAATATACTATTATTTTAAATACATTTTTAAAAAATTTCTTTCCCTTCCCCATTGCATTTAGGCAAACAGGAGGGGATACGAAATGTACAGTTGTCCCCGTTGTGCTGAAAACCCTAGCTATGCCTCTGATATATGCCCCACCCCCCAAGTTCTGTGTTTTGGGAACAATATAGAAATTAGAAAACTAAGTTTGGTTAAATATATATATTAAAATGAACCAATCCATTATTTACTAATTAGTGAAACTGATGCTAAAGTAGTTGCGGCCTTTGCTTATAAAGTGTTATTTGCCGGGGTGTCTGCTCTGCTAATTTTTAATTCTCATTAATAAGTTACAACAAAGGGTAAACTGCACAGAGAAAGGGCAAAATATGATGAAATCAAAAAAAGAGAATCAAGCATTTAAATCTATAGCAAAAGCAGAAATATTTCTAAATGTCTTATAAATGTAAAAATCATGCTGCTGTGCTTTTCTGAATGTAGGATAAAAGAAAAATAATCCCAGCTAATTAAATGAGATCAGTGTTATCACTGATTAGGAATCTGGTTGGAACAAAAACCTGCAGCCACAGTGGGCCCCCAGGACCGAGGTTGGGAAACACTGCCATATTGCATACTCACAGTCCTATGTAACAAAAAACAAGCATACCTGGAGAAAGCCCATGAAAATGGGGACCACACAAACAGCATCAATGGCCACGATCACAGCTCCCTTAAGAAAGAAAATACCTGAAATAAAACTTAATACTGTGTGTAATGAATGATGTGATGCCCATTAGTCAGGTTTCTAACCTCTACTTTTCCCAGTTATCTGTACCCTATTTCTGCCTTCATATAGTAAAAAAATAAGGAAAGATACTACTCAACTGCATTAATTAAAGACGGGGATAATCGGCAGACCACAAAGAAATCGGGTGGAGCGGCGGCCACATTGAACCTCCTAGGACTGACTTTACGAGCCATTGAACTGCCAGTGCTTACACTTTCTAAAGTGATTTACGTGACACTGTCCTTTGTATTGTCTGTTTTAATCCACTTAATAAGGAAAGCAAGGACTGAAAAACTGACGAGCCACCAAAGGGACATTCGACGCTTCATCTATTGCATTTGCCGTGAGGCAGCTTACCTCTGAATCACAATGCGTGTTCCCTTACGGGCTGGGAACCTCCCGTCTGCCTGTGCTCTTCATTCACACATTAAAAGTCCAGCACGAATAATAACAGCATTTTGTTGAATAAAAAGCGAATACGTTAAATTGCAACACAGAACAAAACATAATCTGGGACATGAAACAGATTTGTTCCTTGGTCTGATTATTCATCTTATAAATAATGTTGAATGAAACTGGTGTGAATGTTGTCCGTTGCCGTTTGACTCAATGGGACAGCTAGCTGCTATAATGCATAAGATTGGTTGGAAAAGTTTATGTAAACATTTTAGATGCAAACATTTATTAATAGTTTATAATTGGAAAACACGCTAATGCAGTGTTTTTCGAAGTGTGGTCCGTGATACATTGCAAGGGGGTCCGCAAAAGAACTACAAACATTTGCTAAGTAATTCATACATATTTAGTGTACTGCCGGTCTAGTTAGTCTCTTCTCCTTTCTTCTCCGTTTCACTTATTCTAAACAATCTCCACGAGGCATCCGACTACAGTACAAAAACGATGCCCTTTACTAAAGAAACGCTAGAACAGCGTATTATAAACATTCGGATAGCGTGACCACGCGTGCATGTAGCGGCGGGCAGCGTCAACATAACCCACAATTCCCGTTCTCAGACGAGCCAATCAAAACCCGACAAGATACCGCCCTGCGCGTCAGCTTTTAAAGGGGAATACAGTAAATAAGAAGCGTGACCTCTTTAACTCATGCCAAGGCCTCCTGCACCAATCACAAAGCATAAGCACGCAAATGTTACGTTTATGCCAGTCACTCCCACAACGCTATGAGCCAATAAAAGTGATTGTGAAGCCTCGTATCACAGTCCCTGTGAAGTTATCTAGCTGCACTGGAGAAAAAAAAAACTTTTTTTTTTAAAAAGTGGAAGTGTCATCATCGTGATGTGAAAATAAACTAACTTTTGCTAAAATTATATTGAGTTTGGCTTTGCAAGTCCCATTTCTCAGCACTGATTGATATCAAGACAAAGTACAAGGGGCACGTTTGCAAGGGGAAGAAGATCTTAGAGCAGTGACGGCGAACCTATGGCGTTTGGGGTTTTCACTAAATCCCGAGTTACCAAAGAAAGAACGAACAAAGATATAAGAAATAATCAAAATATATAAGACCCTGCACCACCCAGAGTTTAAATGGATTCTCACCATCCGCATCAGCACATCATTTGTCATCACGGCAGTTGACTTTTAACCGGTGCACTGGAAGCTGATTTTCATGGCACAAGTGCGATATCTGCAACTGCAATCTCCAAAATGAGCGCACTATTAGCATCTGTGTGAAATGTATTTTTACATTCGTTGCTCCTCTGAAGTGCATTGAATTATTTTGTGCCAGGAGCCAGTTTAACAACTACACAATCTCTGAACTGCACAATGAAAAGAGGGATAACCCTTATCTCGTACGTACCCCGTATGTAAGTTAAAATATCATATACGCACTACGTTCGTGTACATACAGGATACGTACGAGATAAGGGTTATCCCATTTTTTCAATTTTGCGGTTCAGAGCTTCCTAAACAACACTGCTGCAGAGGTAAGAAAGATCCATCCATCCATCCATTTTCCAACCCGCTGAATCCGAACACAGGGTCACGGGGGTCTGCTGGAGCCAGTCCCAGCCAACACAGGGCACAAGGCAGGAAACAATCCTGGGCAGGGTGCCAACCCACCGCAGGACACACACAAACACACCCACACACCAAGCACACACTAGGGCCAATTTAGAATCACCAATCCACCTAACCTGCATGTCTTTGGACTGTGGGAGGAAACCGGAGCGCCCGGAGGAAACCCATGCAGACACGGGGAGAACATGCAAACTCCACACAGGGAGGACCCGGGAATCGAACCCAGGTCCCCAGATCTCCCAACTGCGAGGCAGCAGCGCTACCCACTGCGCCACCGTGCCGGTAAGAAAGATATTAACCTCAAATAATATTTCATTCTTGTGTCTCCATAGAGTCTGCATTTCTGAGCGTGTGCAGTTTTTACATTTCTCTCAATTTTCCCTCTTAATCCCTCCTAAAACGGACTCATTTTTCGTGTTATAATTTTGCGAGACCTTATTCTCGGCGTTAAACAACATTAAAACCAAAAGAAAGCGACTGGCAGATGAAGTTAGTGCTGCTTGCTTGGGTTTGAAGTGCACAAAGTACCTACCTTCAATTTCAGACTTCTCCATTAAAACTCGGCAACAAAAAGGCCATTAATTGATGCCACATCAAATGCAAAGTGTTGCATATTTTTTCAGTTCAATTCAAAATTATTATTAAAAGTAGGGTCATTTTTAGTGCAGTATTTTAAGCCCAATTATCAGTGCACATATAATATTGTCTATTGTAAATCACTGATTTTTCTTTTACTTTTCTAATGCATAGCACCACACATGACTGGGTTATACAAAATAAATTAAAAATGTTTTTCTTTTGTTTAGCGGGGGCGACACGCCAGCAGAGTGAGATTAGGCATTTTCAGAAGGTTTGACACGCCGAGCCCAAAAGGTTCGCCATCACCTATTTAGAGTGTGCCGATCATCCGTCACTTTGGGAATTAAGAAACTGTAGTCGGGAACAAGCGCGGCCATCTCGCTAATGTACCAGGGGTGCGATCATTGAAAAGGTGGCGTCGTGCAGTCAATCTGAAAAGGCGTTTTACTTTCAAGACTGCAATGCATTTTGTGATCATGAATGATTTGTTCGGCGTTTCCTTATAATGGGGGGCGTATAATTGTTTTTTTCCTCATAAGGTCTGTGCTAACGAACAGACTTAAAGAGCAGTTCTCGTTCTTCTGTTGATAACTCGCATACTGTATTTTCCGAGCGTTTGATATTCTCAGTCCTTCAAAACATTTTTCTGCATCAACACAAAAGGTTTATCGATTTATAGAAATTTTGCAGAATAAATGAAGTTTTCTCGCTCGTTTTAGTGAATCGAGTGAATAGAAGTCTATGTGGCCAACGTCATGACAAAAAAGAAAGGAACTTAAGCTGCAAGGATGGAAGTTAATGGGAGTTCGTGTCATTCCTCATTTGTACCATAAAAAAACAAATTGACTGTCAGTTGTTTTGTCCCAGAAGAGACAAGTCTCAGACATTATCAGGTCACATCTTAGCTTCCTCCTTGTGTTTTTTATTCCAAACATGACATTAAAATAGTTCAGCATTTTATAACCTTTGGGGTTCACTCTGTTTTTTTTCCTGGCTACACTCACAAACAGTTTAGATATTTAAAGGTCACTAGTTCCCTGTTACTAAACTTAAGTCCATCTGTTCGTGTCTTTGGGAAAGTTCAGATTCCTTCCTCCTGAGTCTCTTATCCGTTACTTCTGTGATTGTGTTGTTACAATGAAAATGAACATTGTCCCCTACTTTGTTAGTGCCGTGGTCTTTATCTGAGGTCACAACCCCCTGTGGGAGCAGAGTGTCTACCCGAGGTGGAGGAGTCCACGTACCCCAGTGAGGACGGCGGTGACCAGGAGGCTGACTAATAAGCGGTGCGGCACCAGTTGTTTTAAACGCATGTGGTGGTGTACCCAGTTGTTGATATGATGCCAACGCAGAAAGAGCAGCTTTTGATGGGAAATGAGCCGCTTTGCAGTTGAGGACATTCAAGAAGGTGCCATGAAAGATGTGAGGTGAGCACCGGCAATGCCACTGTGGCGATGGAGACCTTACATTGATGGCCAGCAGTGTTACGAGTGCTGGCCATCTGGTGATCCTGGAAGTACCGGCCACATAAGAGAACACACCCAGGACAGGGTGGCCTGTCCATCACAGGACTTAGTCACGCACACCGACAGACACCATGACCATAACATTAAACACCCAACACTTGTGCCTTTAGATGGAAGACAAGAAAAAATGGCAGACATGCATGGAGAGAACATGCAAACTCCACAATGTCAGTGGTCAGGTTGGGAATCAATATTATAACACGTTTTTGTAAATGTTCAAAATACAAACAGAAAACACAACAGCCAAAATATGAGCACCTTCATATTACACAAAGCTTTGATTTTAAATTAGTCAAGTCTCTCTTTGTTGTAGGTCAAGTTGTCACCTTCATTACAGAGTCTCCTCTGGCCTAGTGTTTGTCACAGGTCAGCCATGGTCACTCTTGAGACTACGGTGTTCAGGAGAGGAACTTCTAACATTTCATGTTTCATCCACTGACACTTTAATGCAAACTCATTCACAGCATTGTCCATCTTAGAGCAAAGTAAGGATGTTTTGGTCCAGTTGATTTCGGCCAACAACAACATTTAATTATATAGCAAAGTTTCATACAAATGATGTAGCTCAAAGTGCTTTACAAGATGAAGAAAGAAAAGTTTATAAAATATAAAAGAAACATTAGGCAATACTAAATAATAAAGTAAGGTCAGAAAAAAAATAAGTCCAGAGGGCTGAAGAAAAAAAAATTAAAAAATAACAAAATCTGCAGGGGTTCGAGGCCACAAGACCACCCAGCCCCCACTAGGCATTCTAGCAAACATAAATGATCTCAATCAGTCCTCGTGGTTTTCAGGCTTCACGTGGAAGAATTAAATGATGATGGTCATGTGGACCTCTGGCCTTCAATCCATCAGTGTAAGGACATCATGGCGCTTTGATCAGGTGGTGGTGGCACAGAACGCCACCACAGAAAACCGGAAAAAGAACAGCAGAGAAAGCAGGGGTTAGTACGGATTTTGGAGCCAGGAAATAAAAAAATAATTAAATGCATATACAGGATATAAGAGTTAAATTAAAATGAAGCTATGAGAAAGCCATGTTAAAATAATGAGTTTTTAGCAGTTTTTTTAAAGTGCTCCACCGTGTTAGCCTGGTGAATTTCTATCTGTAAACTATTCCAGAATTTTCCACTCAAAACCAATGGGATGACATTTGAATTTTCACACTGTTTGACTGTTTTCACCCTATTAAAGGTGACAGTGGGTGTGGCACTGCAATGCCAGGACCTGCCAATTTAATCATCTTACATTATCTTACCTTATACTGTGGCTTGGTTGTTTTTTTCTTTTTTGTCAGGGAAGAAATGAGCCCATCGGTTATATTGTAGTAATAAATGTGAGCATTGCTGACATTCTACACAGACATTCCATTAATTATTATTTGACTATCTTTGGTAGACATCAGCCAGACCGTTCTGCTCTGATTTTGTGTTCCCAACCATCCACATACACAGCTGAAATTCACAAATTAAAATGACACAAGTGGACTTGAAATACGTGAAGTGAGACGTTAGCTGTGCCGTTATACTCGACATCAAATTAACATATGACGTTAGATTTCCTCCCTTTATACATTGGCAGTGCACAGAGAAATAAACATAAGAGTTAAACGGACAAATAAGTTTAAAAGAAGTGCAATATGGGATCAACAACATCTAAAACTTCTGAAATCATATTTTTATCATAATAATAATTTGGTTTTGTCATTTTTTATTTTTTACTTTTCTTATGGAGGAATATTCCAGTCAAAACTAAATACATACACAATGAATAAATGTATTGTGAAATGTGACAATAAATAAATAATAAAAAAAAATTAAATGTGAACATAATTAAAGGATGAGTCTGGTATTTTTCAAGGTAAAGTTATTTCTTCACAATCATAGTATATATTACTTTTGCCAAATAAAATCGTGTTCTAAAGTGAAGCATTTTTTTTTATAAATTTTAAAATGACCTTGTGTTTTCTAGCAGCTTACAATGGGACTAAAAGGTAGACAAGTCCATAGGTGGTAGAAAAAATCTTAAAACTTACCAAGTACGTTTATTTTTCAAGCCAAATATGTTTTTGAGTATTGATCCGCATTTTCAGATTACACATATATTACAAAGCCGAGGTAAAAAAGCAACAAGCAAGCCATTGCAGTGAGATTCAACAATTTTAAAAGGTGAGCAGCTGTGCAGTTCACGCTGCCAACTATGCCATTTGTCTTCCTCCGCACGGATTCACATCAGAAAGCCATCGCCAAGCGACTGTTATTGAATTATTGAATGGTGATACACAGAGGTGAATTGCCATCTTGGTAGGTAGTAATACGTGAAATAGGCACACTAAAGATTGCTTTTGTCTTTCCACTATATGGAAGGTTATCTTCTTTATGTCGCTAAAGATTGCCTACTGCCACAAGACTTATAGTACACACTTGTGCTTCATTAACAGAGAATATTGAGCAGGCACGTCATGAATAAATCCGTTCATTCATCTTCCTAGCCAGCTTATCCAGGGCAGCATCACAGGGCAGCTGGAGCCTGACCTGGCAGGCACAGGGCGTAAGGCAGGAACACTCCCTGGACGGGATGCCAGTCCATTGCAAGGTGAACACACACATTCACGGGTCAGTACAGCAAAGCCAGTTGAGCTAACCTGCATGAGTTTGGACTTTGGAAGTAAAACAAAGCATCTGGGGAGAACATGCAAACTCCAAGCTCACGTGAATCCCAGTCTCTGTCACTGCGAGAAAGCAGCGCTATCACTGCACCACTTTGCTGCCCAATATTATTATTATTATTATTATTATTATTATTGATTGCTGCTCTCAATATCTTCCAGCCATTACTCTATTCAAACAGAATTACGCACCTCTGACAGGGCTGACCGAGGTGTCTCCCTTCCCAACTTCGAGCTTTACCGTTGGATATTCGTTTTGCGTCCCTCATCTCATTAGTTTATTTATCTCCCTCTTCTTTTAGTTGGAACCAAATGGCACCAAGCTCTGACAAATGAAGTTTTATTATTTCATACAGTCATATGAAAAAAGTTTGGGAATCCCCCTCAGCCTCCATAATAATTTACTTTCAACAAAAAAGATAACAGTGGTATGTCTATCATTTCCTAGGAACAACTAAGTACTGGGGTGTTTTCAGACAAAGATTTTTAGTGAAGCAGTATTTAGTTGTATGAAAAAAATTCAAATGTGAAAAACTGGCTGTGCAAAAATGTGGGTCCCCTTGTAATTTTGCTGATTTGAATGCATGTAACTGCTCAATACTGATTACTTGCAACACCAAATTGGTTGGATGAGCTCTTTAAGCCTTGAACTTCATATACAGGTGTGTACAATCATGAGAAAAGGTATTTAAGGTGGTCAACTGCAAGTTGTGCTTCCCTTTGACTCTCCTCTGAAGAGTGACAGCATGGGATCCTCAAAGCAACTGTCAAAAGATCTGAAAACAAAGACTGTTCAGTATCATGGTTTAGGGGAAGGATACAAAAAGCTATCTCAGAGGTTTAAACTGTCAGTTTCAACTGTAAGGAATGGAATCAGGAAATGGAAGGCCACAGGCACAATTGCTGTTAAACCCAGCAGGTCTGGCAGGCCAAGAAAAATACAGGGGCAGCATATGCGCAGGATTGTGAGAATGGTTACAAAGAACCCACACATCACCTTCAAAGACCTGCAAGAACATCTTGCTGCAGATGGTGTATCTGTATGTTGTTCTACAATTCAGCACAATTTGCACAAAGAACATCTGTATGGCAGGGTGATGAGAAAGAAGCCCTTTCTGCACTCACGGCACAAACAGAGTCGCTTGTTGTGTGCAAATGTTCATTTAGACAGTCAGATTCATTTTGGAACAAAGTGCTTTGGATTGATGAGACGAGTTATTTGGTCATAACAAAAAGTGCTTTGCATGGTGGAAGAAGAACACCGCATTCCAAGAAAAACATCTGCTACCTACTGTCAAATTTGGTGGAGGTTCCATCATGCTGTGGGCTGTGTGGCTAGTTCAGGGACTGGGGCCCTTGTTAAAGTTGAGGGTCGGATGAATTCAACCCAATATCAACAAATTCTTCAGGATAATGTTCAAGCATCAGTCACAAAGTTGAAGTTACGCAGGGGTTGGATATTCCAACAAGACAATGACCCAAAATGCAGTTTGAAATCTACAAAGGCATTCATGCAGAGGGAGAAGTACAATTTTCTGGAATGGCCGTCACAGTCCCCTGACTTGAATATCATTGAAAGTCTATGGGATGATTTGAAGTGGGCTGTCCATGCTTGGCAGCCATCAAATTTAACTGAAATGGAGAGATTTTGCATGGAAGAATGATCAAAAATACCTCCATCTAGAATCCAGACACTCATCAAAGGCTATAGGAGACGTCTAGAGGCTGTTATATTTGCAAAAGGAGGCTCAACTAAGTATTGATGTAATATCTCTGTTGGGGTGCCCAAATTTATGCACCTGTCTAATTTTGTTATGATGCATATTGCATATTTTCTGTTAGTCCAATAAACTTACTGTCACTGCTGAAATACTACTGTTTCCATAAGGCATGTCATATATTAAAAGGAAGTTGCTACTTTGAAAGTTCAGCCAATGATAAACAAAAATCCAAAGAATTAAGAGGGGTTCTCAAACTTTTTCATATGACTGTATGCACTTTGGATATTTAAGAAAGACAAGACACGATTGTGTTTGTGAAGAAATGGTGTTTTTAGACTCCTATCTTTGATAATAAAACTCTTAATATTGGTAGGTGTCCCATCTCATATCCGCGCTGGTCTGCTCTGGGTATTCATACACTCAGTGATCTCCTTGAGGAGTCTGGTTTCATTTATTCCATGATCTTTTCTCACCTCTTTCCTGCACTTTTTTCTTTTACCTGCAGCTCAGGTTGGCCTTTACGATATGCTGCATATTTCTATCACCTCAGACCATCTTAGCTCATTCTTTTATCACTTTTGTTCCAGCCACAAGTTTTCAATTAAAACCTGCCTCTGGGCTGTACACGCATCTCCAGGATGCCAGCAAAAAGCCTTCACTTGGCCTTTACAGAGGCCAAAAACCACTCAAAAAAAATCGAATCACTACTTTATTTAGTGTGAAATTGTTCATAGGATTTATATAAGTCCTTTAAAATGATGTTTAATGGGTTTAGCCACCGACCCAAGTTTGTAATTTGTGCTCTTTCAAAGCGCCTTGCTCCTTTTTGTCACTGTTCTGGTCCTGCCCTTCTACTCCATCTTTGTGGGCCTCCATATCCACCTCTCTTTCGCTCGTTTTGGATGTTTTTATTATTCTCCATAGCTTTTAATCTTCTTCTTGATTTTTCATTGTACTCCTTCTTACTTTCTCGGATACAAAGGAAAGTATTGTAATCGTCCAAAAATTTGAAGTCCAGATTCTGATGAATCTCAATGTTTTAGATCTTACTGACTTTCTCATATACGAAGTTTTGGAATCCTCTAAAAATTCCATTTTGAGATTTTGATGAATCTCAACGTTTTAAACCTCCCTGAGTCCAAAAATACCATTTTTGGAATTATGTCTGTGTGTGTGTGTTGTGTGCGTGTGTGTGTGCATGTAAGCACAATAACTTGAGTGCACTTTCACTTAGGTCAACCAAATTTTGCATACAAGTGTTAGGTACAAAACGTAGATTTCTATCAACTTTTTAGCTATTTCTGTTAGCCAGAAGTGGTACTTTACCTTTTATTCATGCAGCTGCAGAGTCCGATTTATTCAACTTTACTTTTATAATAATTGTTAAATATATTATTAATTTGATTTGATTTGTTGTTGATGGTTCTTTAATGTACATAATATAAAAATATAATCATTGTCTTGCGGTTCACTCCTCAAATATCCATCCCCATATCTGAGTATACGTGAAAGTCTTGGGGAGACCACTCCCGGTTTTTATCCTCTAATGATAAATTTATTTTAGTGAGTTCTTTAGCTGCTAAGATCTTCCTGGCTTTGCACTGAGAAAAAGCAAGACCAATGTCTAATACATACTCGGAGGAACTTGTTTTATAATGTACTTCTTTTAGATCTTTCAGATGCTTGTATTAACTTCTCTTCTTCATCCGCAATATCGTTAAAAAAAGGAGTTGTACTTATTAAAAATTGCTTATTTTGTTTTAATCAGGATCGGCTACTAATTTTTTTAAAGCCATCTCTGAAAGGGGTGGGGGGGGGGGGGGGGGTTTCTGATGGGATGTGGACTTTATTCTCTTTTTAATGTGGCACTTTTCTTATCCTATTGGTCCCACTTTTTCTCTCTTTAAAAAAATAGCAAATATATCCATCCATTATCCAACCCACTATATCCTAACTACTGGGTCACGGGGGTCTGCCGGAGCCAATCCCAGCCAACACAGGGCGCAAGGCAGGAAACAAACCCCGGGCAGGACGCCAGCCCACTGCAGGGCACACACCAGGGACAATTTAGAATCGCCAATACACCTAACCTGCATGTCTTTGGACTGTGGGAGGAAACCGGAGCACCCGGAAGAAACTCACGCAGACACGGGGAGAACATGCAAACTCCTGTGAATAGCAACATGCTGAAAAGCGGACTCTATGTCACTATGGTACAGACTGCTGCAAGAATTATTACAAGAACAAGAAAATACGATCACATAACTCCAATTCTCAAATCCTTACACTGGCTCCTGGTTAAATTTAGGGCAGATTTCAAAATCCTCCTTTTAACATATAAAGCATTAAATGGCCAAGGTCCGGCTTACTTAGATAGATAGATAGATAGATAGATAGATAGATAGATAGATAGATAGATAGATAGATAGATAGATAGATAGATAGATAGATAGATAGATAGATAGATAGATAGATAGATACTTTATTAATCCCAAGGGGAAATTCACATATTCCAGCAGCAGCATACTGATAAAAAACAATATTAAAGAGTGATAACAATGCAGTTATAACAGACAATAACTTTGTATAGTGTTAACGTTTACTCCCCCAGGTGGAATTGAACAGTCACATAGTGTGGGGGAGTAACAATCTCCTCAGTCTGTCAGTGGAGCAGGACATTGACAGCAGTCTGTCGCTGAAGTTGCTCCTCTGTCTGGAGATGATACTGTTTAGTGGATGCAGTGGATTCTCCATGATTGACAGGAGCCTGCTCAGCGCCCATCAATTATAGATTATAAATTATAGATTATAGATTATAAGCAGAATATGGCTTATGTCAGGTAGTCATAACTGTGCCCACGATGGAAACTGTGGGTAAACAAGTGATCTGTACTCATATTCTTCCCTCAAGAAAACTAGTTCCAAGTATTTGTGATAAAATCATTATTTCTAGTTTCCTTTCATTTTCACAAGAGTTCATAAGTGTTTCTTAAAGTGTAATCTATTCTGCTTCAAACTGGACATAGTTGGTAAGTTTTAACGCTTTTTCATTAACGTATGGACCCGTCCCCATTAGCCATGTTATAGGCTGCAAGAACAGACAAATAATTTTTTAAATTTATAAAAAAAAATGCTTCACTTTGGAATGCAATTGTATGTGACAAATTAATATATATGATTATAAAGAAATGACTTTAACTTGAAAAACATCAAACTTGCCCTTTAAATGTCTAATAGAATATTTTTTTCTTTATGTACTGCAACCCTGATCTGGACTAAGTGGGTTAGAAAATGACTGACTGACTGACTTGTGTAATTATTTCTTCGTTTACTTATTTCATTGACGCCATGCGCAACATGAAATACGCCTTGAAATGACAACTGTCATTTTCACCCATTGACGCACGAGGGCTCAGTGATTGGTTGAGTCATTTTGAGAGACCCGCCTCTCGTGGAGCCTCAGGATTCCCAAGGCAAGGAAAGCGCAGCTCAGAATTGTGACTCCACGGTGGACATGAGTGCAAGAAAAAGGTGGCTACTTAAATTCCAGAAGCCCTGAATTCATCCTCAGGAGTCTGCATTGAAAGTGTCTGATGAAAATAACGCTAACCCTTGATGGCCGGAGGTTTACTGCCACTCTGTTGACAAGTCACCAATGAAAACACAGTACCTGCTAGAGCCCACCTCTCAGCTTTAATGGGTGAAAATGAGAGTGCAGTGTCACTAAACAAAATGAAGAAACTAGCAATTGTCACATTTCATAATATATTTATTCTTTCTTCTTCTTCTTTTGGTTGCTCCCGTTAGGGGTTGCCACAGCGGATCGTCTTCTTCCATATCTCTCTGTCCTCTGCATCTTGTTCTGTTACACCCATCACCTGCATGTCCTCTCTCACTACATCCATAAACCTTCCTCTTTTCCCCTTACCTGGCAGCTCTATCCTTAGCATCCTTCTCCCAATATACCCAGCATTTCTCCTCTGCACATGTCCAAACCAACACAATCTCACCTCTCTAGAGCTGACCCTCTAATGTACTCATTTCTAATCCTATCCATCCTCATCACACCCAATGCAAATCTTAACATCTTTAACTCTGCTACCTCCAGCTATGTTTCCTGTTTTCTGGTCAGTGCCACCGTCTCCAGCCCATATAACATAGCTGGTCTCACTACCGTCCTGTAGACCTTCCCTTTCACTCTTGCTGACACCCGTCTGTCACAAATCACTCCTGACACTCTTCACATTACATTTATTAGAATGTCCTCCTTATTTTCAGAACAGTGATGATACTGATACACTGCACAATAGGTGATGTCATGGCAGCCAACCACTTAAAGTCACGCGAAGTGCTTCAGAGCATCCAAACCTGGTTTATAATGAAGGAAAGACTCCACACAAGACATGAAATTTGAAAAACAGTATTTTTTTTTTTTTTTAATTGTTTTAGGTTTTGTTCAAGCATTACATATGGACTGCGGGAAAAAAAGTATGGCTAATCCGAATCTGCTCTGGAAAACCAATTTGGCATTTGGTCAATTTTCACACTGACTTGAACATTTTCAGACCCCTTATAATTTTTGTATCTTTGATTAGATCTTGTAGAGAAGCCCACCTATTCTTTCTAAACTAATGTAATCTAAATCATACGACGAGACTTGATGAGACTACTGCAATGCCAACAAAAAGACGAACGAAAGCAGCAGAGTTCTGAATCCTGAGAATAATTTGATTACTTTCATGCTGTCGCCCTGAGGACATCACTCAGTTCCATTTATCAACAAGCATACGTGGACACCTTCCACCTTCACCTTAATTTGATTATGTCATCATCTCTGCTCTTGACCTTTCGTATCGCAGGTACAACATCAGTAACTCGTTTAGCTCCATCTTCCTTCTGGCTGTTATTGTGGGTAATCAGTACTGTGCAATGAAACACAATCATTCAGAGCTCCAGGAGACAATCATTAGTTTGGATAAAATTCAACTGTTAGCACAAGGCTGTGCCCAGTGCAGTCTCACAACTGGCACAACGATGATCATGAGCGCCCACAAAGTCCTGCATTCATTTCATTTCATTTTAACCCAGCTAACTAATAACAAACAAAATTTGATTAAACACAATTAAAACTTAACTTTTAATTACTTTATGGAACATAGTAAACCAATTTTGTTTTAATTTTATTGTAATCACACAACATTCCATACAAATAGATCAATTTTTACAAAAATAGGATTGAAAACAAATCAACCCCCACCCCTGAGAAAGAGAGCATGGCCAGCAAAGTAAAACTTAAAGCTAGTAAAAATAAGTAAATAGATTAGTTAATAAGTAAATAAAGATAAATGGAGTAGAAAAAAAATGGGGAAAGAATCTGCTTCCTCTGTGCTTTACCAGCTCATTCTAAAATATTGATTAGATCCTGCCAGGTTTTGAAAAAGTTCTGCACAGATCCTCTAATTGAGAATTTGATTTTTTCCAATTTCAAATAATATAAAACATCAGTTACCCACTGACTTCAAAGAGGAGAGTTAGGATTCTTCCAGTTGAGCAAAATAAGTCTGCGTTCCAATAGTGTAGTGAAGGCCATCACAGTTTGTTTGTCCTTCTCCACTTTAAGCCCCTCTGGAAGAACACCAAACACAGCTGTTAGTGGGTTAGGAGGGATTGGGACACCAAGACTGTCTGAAAGGCATTTAAAGATTTTTGTCCAGAATGATGTTAATTTGGTGCAGGCCCAAAACATGTGACCCAGCGAGGCTGGAACTTGATTGCAGCGTTCGCTGGTTGGATCTTGCCCTGGAAACATTTTGGACAATTTTAAATGAGACAGATGTGCTCAATATATAATTTTGAGTTGAGTAATTGTATGTTTTGTACATATGGAGCTCGAGTGAATTCTCTGCATTGCTACCTTCCACTCCTTTTCTGATATGCTGAGTGAGAGATTCTTTTACAACTGTCCTCTTGGATCTTTGAAAGGGACGGACTGCAAAATGGTTTTATATATTGCAGAGATGCTGTCTAAGTCCTTAAAACTGAATAATATTTTTTCCAGCATAGAGGGAGGTGGGAGATGAAGAAAATCGGGCAGGTAATCAGGGTTCCCACTCTTTTTAAGGAATCATTTTCCAGGACATTTCCAGGAGCTTTTTTCCGGAAATTCATGACAGGATCTGGTCATACAGTCATACACTTTAGTCGCAGGCTTAACGGCATTTTAATTTCTCTTTGATTATGCAGGGACTTAGTGTCACCGATATGCTAAATTACATAAAGGCAACACCAATTAATGCATTGATGTATAATGGAGTTGTTTGACCTCTTTTTGTTACACACTGTTTTAAACTGCAAAACTCTTTTAAAGAAATAAATGCCTCTTGGATTGTGGAAAACTATCCAAACACTGACATACTGTATACTGAGCAATTCCATAATGTTCAGTATAGAGCTGTTGATCACACCATGAAATAGGCTACCATAGTGACCTAATTTCAGTAAAAGTTACTTGCATATTACATATTATGTCATTGTTTGTATCAAATAAATTTATGTACAATGTTTGTATTAAACAAAACTGCATAAAGCCAATTTATTGCCTATATCATGTGTATGATACCTATAACACTAATATATGCAACAATTGGCACGCGACAAAACAAAGTCAGAGTTAACTTTCAACTGGTAGCTTTACTGGGAATACAGCAGCTGTAGAATTTGCATAAGTCAACGACAAAGATTATAATAAAGAACTTATCTTTGTGGGAAAAGAAGCAAAATACATCCATTTTAAATCATGATAGCCTTGCCATCAATTCCTGAGTTGAAAACTTGGTTAAACTAGAAAGAATACTAGGAACAAAGGATAAGAGCCTGAACTCCAGTATACTGGAAAAAAAAAACAATCTATAAGTCACTGTAGTGTAACCTATGAAAAAGGCATCTGGTGTAGGCCTAGGTTTAGAAACAATGCTGGTGTTGCTCTTTGAGGTCTGATAAAACTGCATCCAGACCGATGACCTCTTTCTTTTTTTCAGCAACACTTTTACGATAGGCATTAGATTTTGTGAGCAGTGTAAAGTCCTGTTTTCTCTAAGGCCTTCTCTGCCATTGCATCTGCTTCTTCTTGCATTGCCTCAATGCTAGTGATTATTTTCTGTCTCTTTGCTGCCACTTTTGTGATTTCAGAGCGGAGCTCTTCTCTTTGCTTGTCATTTTCAGTTTCCTTTTTCTTCTTTTTTTCATCATCAAGGTATTGGACATATCGCATCCTGGCATTTCTGCAATGCTGCAAGAGGGGCTTTGGCAATACTCCATCAAATGAGCCACCAGTCAAAGAATCATTTATAAATATAATTGCCTATACATGTCTCAGTAGGTGGAGACATTGCGCAGCAGAGGCCACGACCTAGTTCAGCTGTCATCATATCTAGACTTACGAACAGCAAGCTGTTTCAAACAGAAAAATTAAAAAGCGAAAACAGAAATAAAATTCCAGGACAAGAAAGATTATTTCCAGGACATTTGGCCATTTCGATCAGTTTCCAGGTCATTTCAATGACTGGAAAATAATCCTCAAAATTTTCAGGTTTTCCAGGACGCGTGGGAACCCTGAGGTTCTGTTTAACAACGTTTCTAATTTGAAGATAGTGAAAGAAATGTGTAGCTGGAAAGTTAAATTTGGAATGTAATTGTTCGTAGGATGCAAAGACGTTGTCTATGTACAGATCTCTTAAGTGATTTAATCCCAAATGTTTTCCAGATATTAAAAACTGCATATGTTTTTGAGGGTTGAAAAAGGTGGTTCTCGTGCAGAGGTGCCACAGATAAAAGCTTCTCTATCTTAAAATGCTTTCTACATTGGTTTCATATTCTGAGTGAGTAAAGCACAATTGGGTTATTAGTATATTGGCGATAACTTTCATTTGTTGGGGCAAAAAGCGAGGAATATAAAGAAGTACTGCAGGATTTTATTTCTATTGCAGACCAAGCCTGTGTATGTTCATCTATTTGTGTCCAGGTTTTTATAGTTTGTATGTTTGTGTAATGGGCTAAAATTCAGTATTCTAAAAAAAATGACATTTTGGTGTGTTGCTTAGTGGCATGGGCTATAAACCAGTGTTTTAAAGAAAAGGCAGAATTTCTGGAAAATTCTGCTACAGGTTATTGTTGATGGCTATCTTCAGGACATAAATATTTACTTGTCTTGCTAAAGAGTCACCTGCTTTGAATAGTCAGACTGCTTTGATTTAGTATCTTATCTACACACAATGTGGGGATACAGAACTGCCTGCTTCCTTTGAAAATTAACGAGTTCTGGGGACATTGGTTTCTAATCAAGTACTCAAAGTAAATGTGTTTACACTATTTGTTATACAGAGTAAATTGGCTTGCACCATTGTTTTCACTGATTACCATGTTCATCTATGCAGAAATTGAAGTATATATATATTTCTGGGAAAAGGAGAATAAAGGAAGAAGAGAACAGAGAAGTATGGTCTGAGACTTGGGACTGCTGTCTGTTTCTTTTATGCTTTACACCATATTGCTGTGGTTACACCCTGTAGCAACAGTGACTTGTACCTGGCCCAGGTTCCCCTAGGCCTGAGGTCGGTAACAATTGGGGGCTTGTCCGGGATCAGCACCCTGCCGTGGAGACAGTCATCAATACACCTGGGAATTCCTGTTGTGAAGCTTCAGAGAGACTCTTTTCAGTGTGTCATCCAGAGAGCCCAGCTTCAGGTAGAGAAGGGAGATGGCAACATCCGGACCACGCAAGATGCTGATCTGGGATATCCACAGGAAATTAATACTACTGGATCACAATCAACTCAGCATTCTGGCTGCAATTATAGAAGATGAAGAAGGGAATGAAACTGTAGAACTCTCACAACTAGGTGAACAAGAACTTTATTATTTAATTTTTGATTATGTTAAGGGTGATAAGTTAAGAAATTTGGAGGACGAAGGCATGTCACACCTACTTCACCTCCAGGATATGATTTCACAACTCCTAACCGGAAAGGATTTCACCCCTGCTAAGAGTAAGGATTGTATTGGTGTCATCACCACAGGACAGGATCAGGATACTCATTTGAGCCAAGCTAAACATCTTGGCATAAACTTTGAAAATAGGAGGAACTCTGAGGACTTGGGGAAAGGATGCCTCTCTTATATCACTTCAGATCAAGTAGTAAGACTTACTGAGGTTGCTGCTTTTCTGCTTCGCAGGGAGTTCAAAGTCCATGGTGGCCAAATCTATGATGGGGGTTCTAAAATGTCATACAGTAACCTTTGCAAACAAATAGATGTAGGGTTACATGAGGGATTTACTGAGTTTGAAGTTGTTATGTCTGTACTAAAAGTAGGTAAACCTGGTATCTTCAAAAAGTTTCTTATGAGTAGAGATGATCTCACATTAGATGAGCTCAAACGATTTCTTAGGTTACACATTAGGGATAAAAGCAGCACAGAACTGTTTCAGGAACTGAGCAATACAAAGCAGCAAGATAGGGAAACACCCGAACATTTTGTATATAGGATAATGGATCTTCGACAACGCGTGCTGCAGGCATCAGAGCAGCATGGAGCTGAATTCAGTTATGACAGAAAATTAGTTCAGGGCATACAGTGGTGTGAAAAACTATTTGCCCCCTTCCTGATTTCTTATTCTTTTGCATGTTTGTCACACAAAATGTTTCTGATCATCAAACACATTTAACCATTAGTCAAATATAACACAAGTAAACACAAAATGCAGTTTTTAAATGATGGTTTTTATTATTTAGGGAGAAAAAAAATCCAAACCTACATGGCCCTGTGTGAAAAAGTAATTGCCCCCTTGTTAAAAAATAACCTAACTCTGGTGTATCACACCTGAGTTCAATTTCCGTAGCCACCCCCAGGCCTGATTACTGCCACACCTGTTTCAATCAAGAAATCACTTAAATAGGAGCTGCCTGACACAGAGAAGTAGACCAAAAGCACCTCAAAAGCTAGACATCATGCCAAGATCCAAAGAAATTCAGGAACAAATGAGAACAGAAGTAATTGAGATCTATCAGTCTGGTAAAGGTTATAAAGCCATTTCTAAAGCTTTGGGACTCCAGCAAACCACAGTGAGAGCCATTATCCACAAATGGCAAAAACATGGAACAGTGGTGAACCGTCCCAGGAGGGGCCGGCCGACCAAAATTACCCCAAGAGCGCAGAGACGACTCATCCGAGAGGTCACAAAAGACCCCAGGACAACGTCTAAAGAACTGCAGGCCTCACTTGCCTCAATTAAGGTCAGTGTTCACGACTCCACCATAAGAAAGAGACTGGGCAAAAACGGCCTGCATGGCAGATTTCCAAGACGCAAACCACTGTTAAGCAAAAAGAACATTAGGGCTCGTCTCAATTTTGCTAAGAAACATCTCAATGATTGCCAAGACTTTTGGGAAAATACCTTGTGGACTGATGAGACAAAAGTTGAACTTTTTGGAAGGCAAATGTCCCGTTACATCTGGCGTAAAAGGAACACAGCATTTCAGAAAAAGAACATCATACCAACAGTAAAATATGGTGGTGGTAGTGTGATGGTCTGGGGTTGTTTTGCTGCTTCAGGACCTGGAAGGCTTGCTGTGATAGATGGAACCATGAATTCTACTGTCTACCAAAAAATCCTGAAGGAGAATGTCCGGCCATCTGTTCGTCAACTCAAGCTGAAGCAATCTTGGGTGCTGCAACAGGACAATGACCCAAAACACACCAGCAAATCCACCTCTGAATGGCTGAAGAAAAACAAAATGAAGACTTTGGAGTGGCCTAGTCAAAGTCCTGACCTGAATCCAATTGAGATGCTATGGCATGACCTTAAAAAGGCGGTTCATGCTAGAAAACCCTCAAATAAAGCTGAATTACAACAATTTTGCAAAGATGAGTGGGCCAAAATTCCTCCAGAGCGCTGTAAAAGACTCATTGCAAGTTATCGCAAACGCTTGATTGCAGTTATTGCTGCTAAGGGTGGCCCAACCAGTTATTAGGTTCAGGGGGCAATTACTTTTTCACACAGGGCCATGTAAGTTTGGATTTTTTTTTCTCCCTAAATAATAAAAACCACCATTTACAAACTGCATTTTGTGTTTACTTGTGTTATATTTGACTAATGGTTAAATGTGTTTGATGATCAGAAACATTTTGTGTGACAAACATGCAAAAGAATAAGAAATCAGGAAGGGGGCAAATAGTTTTTCACACCACTGTATTTCTTCATACCCTTTATCAAGGGTTGAATGAGAAAAATAACAACATCAGACAAGACCTAAAACCAATTCTCACTGACCCGAAGGTGACTGATTTTGTAATACTAGAGCGGATAACTAGAGTGACCAGGGATGAAGCAGAGAGAATAAAGCGACTCAACCCACTGAGTAAACATAGATCAGTCACTGTAAATTCAGTAGAGGCAAAAGACGATACACAGGCTGATCAGGCTAAAGTGAGTCAGGCAAATGATAGGATGCAAGTGGACAGTGCAGCTGTTAAGCAGTTAACAGCTCAAGTGTCTGAACTAGCAAAGAAATTTGAAACGATTGCGAAACTTAACGATAATGATAATCTGACAGCTCTCCATGCACCTCAAGCTCAAAGTACAACTATTGAGCAGCTAACAGCTCAAGTATCTGTGCTAGAAAGGAATTTTGAAAAGATTGTGAAGCAATTAATAGCTCGAGTGTCAGAACTAGCAGAAAATTTTGAAAACTTTGTGACAGCTGTTTAAAGGGCTCTACACCAGTAAGACCATTTATAAACTGGTAACCTAACTGGTAAACCAGGAGGAACAGGTCAAGCCAATGTAAGTATCATAACAAGGTGACTTACAGTGCCCTCCTTAATTTTTGGGACAAAGATGCATTTTTCCTTGATTCACCCCTAAAATTACAATTCAGCCGTGATGTAAGTGTACATTGCAGATTTTAATTTAAGGGTACACAATGTAGAAATGACAACACTTATTCTACATGGTCCCCCTATTTCAGGGCACCATACTGTTTGGGACACAGCAATGGCAGGTCTATTAAAGCCGGCATATTTAGTACTTGGCTGCGTATTCTTTGTATGCAATGACTGCTTGAAGTGTGTGATTCTTAGACATCGCCAGGAGCTGAGGAGATTCTTTTAAAACACTGCCCACACCGCAATGCTGTACTAGATACATACCAGTCAGCCAATCTGAAATAACTAGTAATGTTTAAGTTTCACCAAAACTTTCATATCTCAACTTGATGTTGTTTTAGAGAAATCAGGCAAACAGGATTGATGAGCTTGTTGGGCTGAACGGCCTGTTCTTCTTACAATTGTTGTCATGTTTTATTGTATGTAGAGTACAAATGGAAGTTGGAAACACAGGAGTAGAATTGTGAACATCTGCAATAATGTGTCCTGTTGACGTAACACTTTAAAAGAGTCAGTCAGTGTGCTAGCTCAAACCCAGCCAGTGATTAACACTCAACTAAATAAGCAAACAAAAGCTCTTCTAAAGAACCAAGCCATGGCTTCTACAGTATTTACACAGCACTGCTTCTCTACTTGACACAGAGACACCCACGGCAGGGGAGTTGGCACATCAGTAATTCAGTACACCATTACAGTTACATATTTCTTATAATTGCAGACTAATTTAGAAAAGCTCATGGTTCAGTAACAAGAAGTAATTGTCATTTTAGTTGCTCTCACGACTACTTTATGCACATGACTTGACGCAGACCTTACAAACAGAGACTCGCAGTCATAACACAACGCACTATGAGAGCCTTCTTTACAGATCTGCGTATTCTGCAAAACCCTCATCTGCTCTGAAGCACTTCCTTCATAGACTGTACAAAATGTACAGAAATAAATCCAATTGAGCAAACTATTCTCATTCTGCCAAATATTTTTAAAATTATTACATTTCAAATTGTCCACTACTGTACTTTTATAACATAATGATTATTCAGGAGCTTGCCACTTACCTAAATATTGCTTTTATTGAAGCCTAAAAAGACCTGCTGCCAAATTTCAATTAAACTAATTTCAAACATTGAAAACAAGACTTTACAAACACAAAATATTTACAGCATAAAATTAAATTTATCTTTCATTCATAGAAGGGAAAAAGGAAATACGGAAACATGGAAGTCATGCTTTTAAAAAGTAATTTATTAATATTTTCCTGCATCATTATTTTGATATTTATCATTTCAAAACATTCCAATGAATTATTTGATATACAATAGAAATTACTTTCTTACAAAAAGACAATCATCATTTGCAATGAACACATAATATTTATAATATATATAATTAATTGGGTCCCTTCTTTACGTCCTTTTGGCCATGATTAAATAATCCTACTTGCACCCCTAAAAGTAGAGCTACGGTGTAGCTGCATCTTGTATTTTTATTAAATTAAATGCTTGATAGGTCTTGTGTAAACATTATTTTGTGCTCAAAAATTAATTAAACATAAATTACAGAACAGCCAAATAAAGCTACTTTCTAATCAACATTATGCCTGCCTTTCTACTTTTCCATTTAAGAAAGAATATTTGTATTTGCAATTACATTACATTACAGTCCAGTGGCTTTGTGATAATTGTAATGCTGCCCTAAAGTTAACTTAAACAGTGTAGTAAAGTGAGCCCTCTTTGGGTTTAATTTGTACTTACCATGTATAATTGTTATAATATAAATAAATAAATTATAAAAGTAGTAGCATTTTGATAAAGAATAATCTTGTCTTTCGCTGAGTGGGCAAAATGAAGCCACAGTACAGTGACACAATCGCAGTTAGGTACTGTACAAATGTCATTATAAGACTAAATGTAATTACAATGTAATTTAACTTTTAATGGTCTGCATTACACAATTCAAATAAATACAGAAAAAGTTGGTCCAAAGTAAAATCTATTACTAAACAAAAACTTTATACAAGAAACTATAAACACAAATTAAAATTATTTGTTAAACTAATATTTACAAATAAAACTGTTCTTTGGAAGATGCCACATGAAAAGCAAAAACAGAATTTTTACGTTACCTGGTCTTAATATACAGCAAACTGGAGTCAACTAGTGAACACTTTACATTTGGAATCTTGGGTACATTTACTGTATGGGTAACTGACCAATGATGAACTAAAACTGTAAAATGAGAAATATTTTTAAAAAAGCATTTAATTTCTGCTACTGCACATAGTGCTCCTTTACTTGTCCATTGCTTGTAGTTAGTATCTTGTCTTTATTCTCCTCATACTGTTTCAACATCTTCTTTAAATCATGATCTGCAGGAATAATCTACGGGGAAACAGTTGTTATATACTTAATATATATACTAATAAACTATAACACCAATTATATCAAAACCCGTATGAAATTTTCTATTGTTTTATTTTATAAGCCTGACTGTTAACAGTGACACTGTCTGCAGAAAAAGTCAATAAAGGTGACAAAGAAAGCAGCTAATGTTACAGAAGTGTTCCCAGGATACACCACATAGGTTTAAGTGTTAAAGAAACACTTTGTTTGATTTCCTTAATTTGACATAAAAGAGAAATTAGGATGCTAGATGGTGAGCAGTACCAAGCCAGTCTCATTTGTGTAACAATACTCGAAAAGAAAATGACAAACAAAGATGGGATAAATGGTCTGCTTGTGTATTTACGTGTTATTATGTGCAGTAATGCCCTTTACTCCGTTTGTACAATTATTTGTAAGCAATTTCCAGTGAGGCTGCAATGCTTTCAACTTGAAACAAAATATTTTAAGAAACTGGTTCACCAGTTTGGATTTAACAAACCCGATACCTTCTGGAAATGCTATTGAAATATCATATTTGGAAAATTCTGACTTAAACAAAAAATTAATACCATATAATGTCTTCCTTAACAACCACACAAACCCACAGAAATAAAAAAAAATATTTTTAAATAAAAATGAATTTTGAACAAATGCATTTCTTTTACAAAATATTATATGAAAAAGTATAAGTAAATTATACATTTTTCCTTTAAAACAAAAAAAAAAAACTTAAATTGAAAACTATGGTATGTATTCCCCATCACCAAATCAAAAAGAGCAATTAATATTCAAAATTTTAAGATACAGTACATGCTAGAAAGTATTTGCATTAATGTTTATCAAAAGTACGATTTCAGGCAACTACTAACAAATAAAACGTCCAAGTAGTTTAAAGCAGCTTTGAAAAATTGGCCTCATCCAAAATTCTACTATATATATATTTGTAGTTGGACATCCACAAAGGGAGAGAATGAATCACATATCATAAAGTAGTTTTTATTCCTGAGCTTTCAGCTCCTGCCGGGAGCCATCATCAGAGGATAACATACAAGAATCAAAGCAAAATTAGGTGGTTGGTTGCAAATGAGGTGGGGTTAGGAGGGTGTTGGTCGTAAAGTTTTATTCATTATGAGGATGTTCTTCTTCTTAAGTTTGCATATGCTGGGTTCACGTCCAAATGTCTGTTAATGGCATTTTTCGTTTGATAGCCAAGATTCAGTCAGCTCTCTGGCACTTGGCCTTAAATCTTACTTGTACATTGTCCTAGTTAAATGTATGTCCGGTTGAATTTATGTGCGTATAAATCAGTGATCATGAGACCTTCCTTCCTTCTGACGGGGTTTTTATTCTCCTGTATACGTGTTGAGATTCTTGTGTTTGACGTTTGTCCTATGTATACCGCTGGGCAAGAACAGCATGGAATGCTATAAACTGCGTTTCGTGTCTCTGCTGCCGATTTCTTGTTTTTGGCATTAAAAAGGACCGTGCGCCAATTGTTCGTAAGTTTGAGTGCTACTCTGATGCCTGATTTGGACACTCCGTGATGATAAGGAAGTGTGTGCCAGGTGGAATGGGGGGTCAGATTGGAGTCTGCTGGGGTCTCTGGCGTCTCCTATGTAGGCATTGTTTAATGAATGTATTTGGGTAGCCATTTGAAGTGAAAAGATGGAAAAGATAGCGTCTTCCGTTTGTTTTTGTCTCTTTCCTATTACAATGGGTGTGAATTCTTCTGAATAAAGTCTTAATAGAGCTCCATTTATGAGATGCTGGGTGATTGCTGGCTAAGTGTAATATCTTGTCTGAATAGCATTCCTTATGGTAGACACTTGTAATCAGAGTGGAGTCGTTACTTCTTTCAATGTTTTTAATTTTTAAGACAAATATGTGTTTTGTTGTCTTTTTTTATTATTAAAGTCAAAATGAAATCAATATCCCAGAATACAAGCGAATCAGTCTATGAAATAAACAGAAACAGTGCCCCACAGTACTCTGACCCTGTCCTGTGCTATACCACCAGGAACCGCAGCTGTGCCAACCAATCACACCACGACATCCTACTAAGGAAGCCTCCGCTCAAGAAGATGTAACTTTAGAAGCAGCAGGGACCCAGATGTGAATGGAGTCGCAGGATGCTCAGTTAATTTGCACTGTGGACAATTCAGATTATTAAATCAGATTATTAATGTTAAAGAAGCCAATGTCAGCTCATACTTTTAATATATGTAGCCTTCTGCACCACCAATATGAAATGCAAAAGTAGGAAAATGTTACAGAATACAAAATTAACTCATATGAATTATAGTTATTCTGAGAATAATATGACAGTATCGTTTTATTTTATAAAATTAGTTATATATTTTTACTTACAAGAACTGGTGCTGGAATCTTGTACGATACCTTACGGATGAGCCAGTCTTCATATAGCTCATGAATAGCTTCCAAATATTCCTTTAGAAATACATATTTTTAATAAGTTAAACAGATTTCCACTTCAATTATTATACACCATATACAGTATTGCATACCATAACATAAAATAACATTCTCAAATTCAATCCAATAAAAGGTCACTTTAACTTTGGGTGCAAGAGAGAATACAAAATATATATTAAATTTAATTCAAATTTTACTTACAATTGGAATCATTTTTTCCTCCTCTCTGCATCTCCTCTTCAGTCTTTCAAAACAGGTATGTGGAGACGTCTGGAGGTAAACTATAAAACAAGACAAACCACCACTGAATGATTGATCAAAATATTATAAATGTTATTGTCAAGTCTTGGTTAAATCTTCTAGTTTTCATACCAACTGCTTTTAGTTAAGATGACCAATCTTGTTTTTTAGATGCACCAAGTCTGTTTGAAAATAAATATGGATCTACAAAATGGAATAAAAAAACTCTCCTTCCATATACAGTACACTAGTCTAACAATTCTACCATGTAACTTAACAAATAAGCAATACATCTGAAATAAAATTTAAAATAAAAAAAGCATTATTTTAGTTTTACCCAAAACACCAATATACTGGGAAACAAATTTATTCTGTGACATAAAGCACCTAAACCTTAAAGGCTGCAAAGCTACTTTTGGTCTGTTCAAAGAATTTAAACAGGATGTTGAACCCAACTCAGGCAAAAGTAAACGCCAATGTCAGCCTGAAAGCTAAAAGAGTTAAGACTGGGTGACACTTTGCTTTTTATACTCCAAGGAGTATTTGCTAAAAGCAGTGCTTACAGCACACTAATTGTAACATATTTTAAGATTTTTGCTGGTGCTTTCATACTTATTATAAATAGACTGAATAAAATAAGTGATTAAGCTATTCATTCACTTCTAACATTTGTATTTCAGGATTATGAAGGATTTTTGAACAACTCTAGTTATTTATAGGATATACTATACAATCACTTTTACTTTAAATTATGTTAAAACAAATGGACAAAAAAGTAATAAAAAATCCCTTTTAATGCTACAGTATTTACAACTAAGCAATCAAATAGGCTTACATTTTTTGATGGCTAAAGATCAAATTTCAAGTTTTTGAACAATTTAATATTTATTACTGTCACATTTAACCAGTGGTAGATAATTTAGTTAAACCGAACTAATTACAATTTTAAAGAATTCATCAGTAAGTACTTTAATAACATATACAAAAGAAAAATCACTCATGTTTGAGAAACAAAACTCGTACCAATGAGGTCCAAGGGAATGTCAATGCTCTCCACAATCCAATCAAACCACTCTGATAAGACTGTATAGTCCACCTCAGGCATTTCTCCACTAAAGCAAAAGGAAGGTTTGGTTTAGGGTATCTGATACTAATAATGATTACTAAAGAAACAGCAAATTGTGTCAGCTTCTCTGCATAATATTCATTATATTAAAAAATTATATATACAATTATTATACAGTATAAGCCAATTTCTGCCCATGAGTCAGTAACACTTGAATTTTATTAAGTAGGTATCAATAAAATGCACTGCATTTCTTATTCCTAATGACAGTGCGTTGCAAACATTAGCCCCACTGTTGAGAATTCTATACATAGTGCTGTATAAATGAGACAAGAGACAAATTTACACAACAAAACAATAAATTAAGATTTAAATTTAAAAAAATGTAGGAAATAAAAAAGAATGCCAGAGAGACTATTGATCTGCTATGAGCCCATTAAACATTCTGGTGATCTGTCTCCATTAATGTAACAAAATGAGAGATGAATAAATTGTGTAAATACATAACAATTCAATTAGTATCTATAGAGAGAGCACTCTGACCTCCCAGGACACAACTTTGAGATCCCCACATTAGTAACATCAGCTGCTTCCCTCTGTGTAACACTTACTGATCACCACAGAGATTAATATTTATTTCCTCTATCAGCCTTTTTTATATCCTAGTTTTGGTTGTAAATACCATCCATTGAAATAAAAAATGGAATGCATTTTATTAGTACACACAAAAAACACATTGGAATTGTTGTGTTTAGAATGATGAGTGTGCCATGAGTTATGTTGTACGTACTATGAACTGCAGTTACATTCTGTTAAACGTGTTTCAATTAGATGATGCTTCTGTACTTATTCCAAGACTGACTGGGCAAGTATATAATCTGTGTGTGTGTGTGTGTATTATACTTTTAGCTCATCCACCTGCTCAGTAATGGCTAATAAATGTACCTTTAGATGGAATATGATAATATGGCACAAAAAATGTATTAACTGCCAAATATCTTTGTTGCCAGCCACACTGGGCAGTAAAGTGTTATTCTATATTGTACAGACAATGTGTATGATTTTTTTCGACCGCCAGTGTTCACAGTTTTCAGCCAAAAAGAAGAACACTTTGAAAACACAGCAGACCTCAATGGGAAAAAAACCTGCTGGATATCTATATTGATATGGACTGGGTAATGTGTTAGGAATGAAAGGATGCCACATCATTTGATGAAAATGAAAATTATCAACCTACAGAGGGCTGAATTCAAAAACAACTCGAAAATCAAAGTAAAAAAATGATGCAGCAGGCTAGTCCATTTTGCTGAAATTTCATTGCAGCAACTCCAAATCGTACCCCACGCCCTTGTATGCATGCCCGATAACGTCGGGGCATGCTCCTAATGAGACCACGGATGGTGTCCTGGGGGATCTCCTCCCAGATCTGGACCAGGGCATCACTGAGTTCCTGGACAGTCTTGAGCTTGAACCTAGCAACGTCGGATGAACCGAAACAGAATGTCCCAAAGGTGTTCTATTGGATTTAGATCAGGCAAGTGTGGGGGCCAGTCAATGATATCAATTCCTTCATCCTCTAGGAACTGCCTGCGTACTCTCGCCACATGAGACCGGGCATTGTCGTGCACCAGGAGGAACCCAGGACCCACTGCACCAGTGTAGGGTCTGACAATGTGTCCAAGGATTTCATCCCGATAACTAATGGCAGTAAAGGTGCCGTTGTCTAGCCTGTAGAGGTCTGTGCGTCCCTCCATGGATATGCCTCCCCAGACCACCACCAAACCGGGCATGCTGAATGATGTTACAGGTTGCATACCATTCTCCATGGCTTCTCCAGACCCGTTCACGTCTGTCACATGTGCTCAGGGTGAACCTGCTCTCATCTGTGAAAAGCACAGGGCCCCAGTGGTGGACCTGCCAGTTCTGGTATTCTATGGCAAATGCCAATCAATCGCCATGGTGCTGGGCAGTGAGCACACGGCCCACTAGAGGACATCAGGCCCTCAGGCCACCCTCATGAAGTCTGTTTCTGATTGTTTGGTCATAGACATTCACACCAGTGTCCTGCTGAAGGTCATTTTGTAAGGCTCTGGCAGTGCTCATCCTGTTCCTCCTTGCCCAAAGGAGCAGATACCGGTCCTACTGATGGGTTAAGTACCTTCTACAGCCCTGTCCAGAGTAACTGCCTGTCTCCTGGAATCTCCTCCGTGCCCTTGAGACTGTGCTGGGACACAAAGCAAACCTTCTGGCAATGGCACATACTGTACTTAGTGCTTTCTACAGTTATTTTCCAATTTGTTAGCTAAACAGTACATTTTCAGAAACCAATATCTGCAGCCACTGTGATTAAATACCTCCTAATTTTGTTACCAATGAATTGCATTCACCTCTGACTATCACTGTAGGTTCAGGTTATAACTATTGCACAAGTGGAAACCTTACAATAAGTGATAAATGAAAGTAAAGGAAAATCCTCCAATTTGGGTCACCTTTAGTCTTCTTCTCCTCACCCGCATATTACCCAATTACTCTATATTGTTTTTTAATTAGTAGAGCCAATATCTGCAGTAGTACGGAAAAGGGAATAAATGCTGGAGAAAAGTAGTAAGACTAAAACGACAGATACAGTAAACTATACCACTTGTGCTTCAGGACAGGTCGTTCACCTGAAGCTAAGCATGTTAGGGCCTGGCCAGTACTAGGAAAAGTTTGGGTTCCTGCTGAAAGAAAGGTTGGTGAGGCCAGCAGGGGGCGCGTACCTTGTGGTCTGTGAGTGAATCCCAATACCTCAGTGTACTGACAGGGACACTTTACTGTAAATATCCTGACTCGCCCATTCTAGCCCCTTAATCACCCCCTGCCTCTAATTTGCTCTCTTTCACCCATTTGCTACCAAATAGCTAATCTGTGGTAAGAGTACTGGTGCAGCAATGACTGCCGTTGCATCATCCAGATTGGTGCTAAACATTGATACACACACATACATTATATATATATAATTAATTATTATTAATCATAACATCCAAGGAATCAACTCAGATAACTTTTAAGTAACTTACCTCCTAAACAGATTTTCTACAAACATATATTTGGCACTATATATAGATCTTTCCATCATTCTGAATGGAGCAATCTAAAAGTTAAATCAGATATTAATCAAAGATGTGAAAACAATGCATTGTGGAAAACACCGAACTTATTCATGTAGTTTTTGTGAATAACAGCAGTCCTACCACTGGGGAAATGTGGTGATTCAGCATCGTAAGCTGCACATATGTTTGCAGAGTTATTCCCCAGCGAGCTGGATCCTGGTACATCAAAGCCTGGTAGAAAAGTAAAACAGAACTGTGTTATGGAAATTAACTTAGTCAAAAGTACATTATTTTTACACAGCAATGCATCTAACTATGTCATCTTGACAGAACATTTTTACATTTACTTCAGCTCAGGAATAACAAGTGCAAAAAATGTACACAACTCCACAATTTTCCAAAAGAACAAGTAACCCAAGTAACTTTTTAGTATGTCAATGAAAAGTAAAAAAGATTTGGAAAATATACTTTTAGCATTTATTTAAAAGCTTATGTATTTTACAAGTAGCAGTCTGCAATAAGTAGCATAATAGTAACTATATACAGTGATCCCTCGCTATATCGCGCTTCGCCTTTCGCGGCTTCACTCCATCGCGGATTTTATTTGTAAGCATATTTAAATATATATCGCGGATTTTTCGCTGCTTCGCGGGTTTCTGCGGACAATGGGTCTTTTAATTTCTGGTACATGCTTCCTCAGTTGGTTTGCCCAGTTGATTTCATACAAGGGACGCTATTGGCAGATGGCTGAGAAGCTACCCAACTTACTCTCTCTCTCTCTTGCGCTGACGTAGGGGGGTGTGAGCAGGGGACCTGTTCGCACACCTAGACGATAGGGACGTTTCTACCTTCTGTGTGCAGCTGCTTCCTGAAGGACATGCTGCACGGTGCTTCGCATACTTAAAAGGTCAAAGGGCACGTATTGATTTTTGACTTTGTTTTACTCTGGCTCTCTCTCTGCTCCTGACGGAGGGGGTGTGAGCTGCCGCCTTCAACAGCTTTGTGCCTCGGTGCTTCGCATACTTAAAAGCAAACAGCCCTATTGATTTGTTTGCTTTACTCTATGTCTTTCTGACAGACTCTGCTCCTGACGGGCACTCCTTTGAAGAGGAAAATATGTTTGCATTCTTTTAATTGTGAGACAGAACTGTCATCTCTGTCTTGTCATGGAGCACAGTTTAAACTTTTGAAAAAGAGACAAATGTTTGTTTGCAGTGTTTGAATAACGTTCCTGTCTCTCTACAACCTCCTGTGTTTCTGCGCAAATCTGTGACCCAAGCATGACAATATAAAAATAACCATATAAACATATGGTTTCTACTTCACGGATTTTCTTATTTCGCGGGTGGCTCTGGAACGCAACCCCCGCGATGGAGGAGGGATTACTGTAATATAAAATAACAATATTATAATAATCTTTTATTAGATTGCAACTACTTACAAACATAAGACAACTTTTTTTATTAAAACAATGATTTTTACATATACTGTATTTCTTGTATATAACTATATATATATTTGTTGCAAGTTAAAAATTTTCTTCTTGGTAGATTATTTTTTTTTTTAAATATAAAAATGTATCCTGCACACATTCAGTTTGAATAAATTATACATTTCTTTTGAATAAATAATGAGTGTTAAGACATTCCATCCATAGAAAACTGTCACTGTTTTTGCTGCGACAGATTGGAAATATGTATGGCAAATCGACTTAATATCTAAGATGGATTTTTATATATCTTGAAACAAACTTTAAAAAAAAATCACAAAATGAATTATAGAGATTGGAAAGATGCATAGTTTACTGTAAATATTGTAAATGTATTATTATAATATCACCAGTATATTTAAATATATTGTAAAATTACATTGTGGTCACTTTGCAATACCTGAAACACATTTTAAGACATCTTACATATATTTTGAGATATATAGAAATAAATCCTGAAATGAATTTCACACATCTTGAAATGCACATAAGGTCAAATAGAAATCACATATATTTTCTAATATATCTTAAAAATTAAACTGCATGTTAAAATATTTAATTCATTCAATTTCATTCTTCTAAATTTCATGTACAAGTTTCCCAATGGGGAATTTCACAAGACTGCCCCATGAAATTGTAACTGCCAGTGGCAAAATTCATTAAAAACAATGCTACCTGAATTTGCCGACTTTTGTTGTAACATTGACCCGTCACCTCATCCAATAATATAAAACAAAAAAATAAGGTTAACCTGAAATCGCATTTTTGTTTGTATTGTGTTTAGATTGTTGCAATACATGTTTAATATATAGTTTGACTTTTAGTTTCATGAAAAAAAATTGATATTAGCTTTAATCGCTTTTTGTGCAGGCAAAATAGCAAATCAGCAACAGCTTTGTGTTTCTCACCGTAGACTAACACATGAAAACAATGAAGTGGGAAGATGAGATGTCACAAATGCCACCTCCAAACACAGGCAGCAAAATGTCTTGCTGAATTACAACACCAAATTTTATCAAAACTCACCAAAGGATTTTGCCCTCTCACGTTTCTCCATTTGTCAACTGGTTCTGGTAAAACCTAAACAAAGAAAAAAATATTTGTTTCCTTCCAGTGTATTTATTTCTTTATCCTGCCAGCTCAAAGTTATCAGTGGAAATTCAAATCTTAAACTAGACACTATGCAAACAAACTGTCATTTTCAAATTGTAAATTATGAAATCTAACTCAAATACTACTTTCTTTGGATTGTGTATTTATTTTGCAGGCAGAAATGTGTGTCGATTTAGTTTAAAATGACTAATTCTGGACACAATTTTTGTTTCATTATTACAACCTGAAAATGCAAAAACTTGCAGTCAAATGCAGTTGGCAGTGATGGGCAAACTGCAAAACAAGATTTAGTTCTATAGCACAAAAGATGCATCTCAAAGTGTTTTACAAATATAAATAGTTGTATGCAAAAACATTAAAATTAGATAAGAATAATAATAAATAATACACAAAAGATAAATAATGCACACTTACATAACATAGATATATAATTAAGGGAAATACAGTCCTTAAATATAGAATTGGCTTGTAAGTCTCCAAATGTGACTCCAATGATAAGGTCAGTTGGCCGTGGAAAAATAAAAAATTCAGACGTGAGCGTCAGTAGGCTTTGTGCCCTAGGAACCAAGCTAACCAACCTATTCTATAACATTTCAATAATTATTTACCGCTCTGATGCTGATATTTCTGATCATAAAATACGTCATTATAATAGCAATTGACAAGAGTAATGGTTAATTAATTGAAAAAGAAAAAGAATTACGGCATTTGTGGGTTCTTCTAGCGTGCCTCTTTCTCTTGCACAATTTGGTTCAAAAACTAATCAGCACATCATCATCTCATAACAGGCTTAAGTTTTGAGTTTGGTATTTTTCCGTCCAGCCATTTTAGCTCTAGACCATCCTCATGAAACTGTGATACACAGACAGACATAAAACATCATCGAGATATCGATGTTTTCAGTATCAGGGGACCTTAAAATGTCAAAATCTGTCAAAAACCAAAGATCGAAATTTTTGATGGATCTAAAGCTTTTGTTCCTCCCCCATAGACGACAAATTATGGTGGGGGAGGGCGCAAAACAAAAACTACAGTTTAGATGGAGAAAACAACAAAATCTGCAGGGGTTCCAGGCCAAAAGACCACTCAGCCCCTGCCAGACATTATGAGGTGAGACACAAAAATAACTGGGCTGGGCTTGGGGCTTTCCTGGAAAACCGTCTGGAGGTTGGCCAAACGTGAATCACAGAACTATATTCCCTCCTACACGCCCTCTCAAACTGCTGACTGGCTAGGTATATACTGTGAATTGCCTAGTCAGTATTTGCACAACAATCGCTACACGAGTTGCCACTATAATGTCGTGTGAAAAAAACTGAACAGCGAATCAACATCAAATTTCTTGCGAAATTGAACAAAACGGCCACAGAAACTTATGAAATGATAAAAACAGTATACGATGATAGCAGTTTCGCACACAAGTTTTTGAGTGAAACAAATGTTTCAAAGGAGGACAAGAAAATGTGGAAGACATTCAACGCCCAGGTTGAGAGGGGGGGGTGGGTGCTTCACCAAGACAACGCTCCCGCACACAATGCTTTTTCCGTAAAGCAGTTTTTGACTGACAAAAACATTCCTGTCCTCAATCATCCTTCCTATTCACCCGATTTGGCTCCCTGTGATTTTTACTTGTTACCAAAAATCAAAAGTGACCTGATGGGAACACATTTTTCTTAACTAGATGAAGTGAAGACAGAAATGACAAGCCTGTTGAAAAGCCTCAAGCAAGAAGACTTCCAGCACTGTTTCAATAAATGGAAGATACACATGGAGCAGTGAAGAGATTGGGAGGGGGAGAAGGTGACAATGTATGCTGTAATTCATCAATAAATTTTTTTTTTATCAATCTGGTTATTTTTGTGTCTCACCTCGTATACTTAACATAATTGTTCTTAAATAGTTACTTATTGTCTTTTAGGTTTCATCAAATAATGACTTAATCAAGGTAAATACACTGAAGGAAGTGCTTTTCACAAACAAATGTCTTAAAATAGCTGTATATATATAGTTTTAGGGTGTAAACATTACTTACTCTTCTAGGGTATGTTTTATGTAGGAAGTGTAATTGAAAAAATAATGTAGTCATATATAAATGTTATTTTACCTCAATATTGCAGGCTTTGCTAAAATATTCCAAACAAGTTGTCTTGCCACTTGCAATATTCCCTTCAATACAAACCTACATAAAAAATACATTTTCAGTTAAATAAAATATGTTCAGTTTTACTTTAGTTCAGTTGATAGAAATATCAATTAGCGCAACAGCAACAAAAATTACATATTTGTATATAAAGCTAAAACCTCTGAGAACATGTAGAGTTTATTAAAGCTTAAAGAATAAAACATAGAGGTAGAGTGCCATTATTTTTATTGTTGTTGCATATCAGCAAAAATACTTCCTTTAGGATCTTACAACTCTAATGAAACAATCTAGCAGAAACTAAAACTGTGTGCTCAAACAGTGCACAAATATCTAATTTATTTCTTAAAAATAGCTAATACAAAATGAAAATGTTTAATGATTTCAGTACTTACTACAGGTTTTCTTTCAACACAGGTTCTTAATATTTTACCTAAAACAGGGAACATTATTGAAGCAGTAAATATTATTCAAAATAAACATGTTTAAGCATCTTAGTGACTACATCACTCCTTGATTCACAAGTATCTTAGGTATAACTGCAAGCATGATTAAAATAAAGAATGATTCAAAGTTAATCAGCTTAGACCCAATATGAAACAGAACGTTATTAAACAAAATTACTTTCTATAATGTCATACATTTCATGGATCGTTCTTGATAAATTAAAAAATATACTTGCCATTAATGTAAAATTAAACTATTAGCTTTTTTCACCAACTTCTCATTAAAACCTCGAGTATGTCTGCTAGAGCTAAAAAAAATGCCATCAGTGGGTACCCTTCCAGAGTGTTTGGCTGGAATTCTAAATTTGAGGAGTAGGATGAGTATGCAAAACTGACTTTTTAAAACAGACCCTTTCTCCACTGTTCCCGAGTTCCTGAGCAGCCCCTCAAAAATTTTGGGTGGATATTCCAGTAATATTTTGTATAAAAGAAAGATAAGGATTAGTTTTCTTTAAACAAGGATTTCATTCTAAAAAGATAAAATTTCAAGACTTATGGTTCTTTAAATTATAGAATAATTGTTCACAAATCTTCAAGCAGCAATGTACTAACTGCACATCATGAGGATATTATTAAAATTCAGAGTTTGTCTGAAAGTGAAAAATGAATATCAGTAGTCATCATCCTGTACCATCATAGCACTATGGTATGATTTTTGGCATAACACATAAACAAAACTCATAAAATAATAACAAGGAAATGTTACAATCTAAAATGAAATATCAACCCATTTTCTTAACCAATTTAGTCAAATTCAGAGTTGTGGGGAGTTGCGCTCTTAAATCCACAGACATCAGTCTGAAAAAAAATACAGAAAACCATTGCACCTATTACCAAAAAACCTTGTAGTAATTTCAAACTTTCCAGCTATAGTCTAATGTGGAATATAGGCTAATAAAACTTTAGATTTTCTATGTATAAAATATCCAGGAAACAGAAACAGAGACAATCTCACTAAAAGTTGCCATTATCAGCCTAAATAATACTAAATTAATAGCACGACATATGCGCTAGATATCAGCAACAGTTCATTAGTGCGCCTTACTTAAACAGTTTGGAAGTAAAGGCACTTTGAACCTATTATATTCTTATTGTTTTATATATATACTGTATAATGTGAATTTCTGTCGTCTGTCTGTTTCAGCATCGCGCAAAAACCACCACACCTATCTTTACAAAACTTAACAATTATTTTTGGTATAGTCTAACTTAGAATATGGGCAAATGAAATTGTTGCTTTTCTACATACAGTACAAATATCTACAAAAAAAAGTAAAAACAGACATCCTTACTAAAAGTTACCATTTTTGCTGGACCTTCCAGAGCACAAAATGATACTGATGTGTTTTTTACTTCAAAAGAATTAGAAATGACTGTGTAACAAAATGTCACCAATTTCAGGTGTTTATGTGTACCACAATTTATACTGAAAATTATGTATGTGTTGAAAAAGAGTGAGTTTTACATTTGCTGCTCAATAACTCTTTAATGGTTGATCATACCATAAATCTGTTCCCTCTTTTCTCAATGCTCATTTTATGACAAACGAATAAGGTCACATTCAATTCTTGTCTAGGGCAAAAAATAAGCGAACAAATGGCCCATTTATGATAAGAGTCCAGCTTGAGCTGGCGTAACAGTGACAATGACAGGGGGCAGACTCTGTGAGGATCAGGGATGAGGAGAACGTGTGCTACTTGACTCTCATTTGTCTCCGAGTGACTGAGTTGTGGTGCATTCTACATTCTTTAGAACATTTCAGTATTGTTACTGAACTACTGAGATAATTAATATTTCTGTTCATTGAATTGTTCTTTGCTGCAAAAGTTGATTTTTTTTTCTAAATCTTGCATTTAACTTGACAGTAAAATTTCACAAGGTCTCAATAAGCTCCGAAGCACAGGATGCTAAATAATACTAAAAAATACATATCTGTCTGCGGCAATGAGGGTGGTCATACATGTCAGATGTGTTTTTTTAGTTATTTTGCATATGTAATTTACATTTTATCATGCTTCTGAACAAAGTCAGGTAGAACACCTAGTAGGCGTGATAAATTAAAAAGGGCCATACATTCAATAAAACCTGTCTGATTACTTAATAGCCAAGTTGTCCCAATATCTCATCCAGTTATTTTTAAAAAGATCTCAAGGTCAATTTAACTACAATTTGGTAATTTGTTCCAAATCCCATGACTCTTTTTGTGATGAAGTGCTTACTGGATTTCATCTCGAATGCACTTCCTTCTAATTACTACTGGTGTCCTTTAGTATGTGGCTCATTATTTAACTGAACTGAGATGTAGCAAAGCTAATCACTGCTCTGTTCCAAAGCAAGACATATTATGAAAAAAACAAAGCTGCCTCCTTGTGTGAAAACAGAAAAAGGAATATTATTCTTTATGGTATCAAACTAGACTGATTGCTTAACAAAATTTAAAAAGGTATTTGGTGTATAATTGTGTATAAATAATAATGGGTCACTTACAGTATATGTTATAAAAGTCATAAATAATCAAGAAAAGAAAAATTTGAATATAACAGTTATTTAAAAAATAGACTTAATATACTAATTCCTAAGAAGGGTGTCTATGGCACACCTATGACAAGCTGACACACTTGCATTCCCAGCTTAGGTCAGAAATGCAAAATACTCATAAAGAATGTCACATATACAGATGCTGATATGTAATAAATTATGCTATTTAGTTAAATTTCTGATATTTTGGAAATGTTAAATGCAATCAACATCTTAAATCAAGTGCCAACGTGTGTCTCTTATCAACCTTCTTGTTTAAGGTGACTTATTTACCTTTCCTTGTATTCAAGTTAAGGACTCAAAATGTTTCATTAATTGTGTTTTCCTTTCCTCTGGAATTTTGTAAAGTGGTGATTTGTTGAATAATATTAATAAACTGAAACTGTATTATCTTTCTGATTCACTCCTGAAGATTTTATTTGTCTACATATTTCTGCTTCTAATCAGTCTATCAGTCCCTATTCAATAAAAAATGTGTCTGCTTCTTAAAAGGTGACTAAGAATAAACTTAATACCCAAATATAACGCAACATTTTGAAGAGCACTCACACCCACACATCAATCCGTTTTTCACTAATTCCACAATACAGAGAGCCAGTACATATCCCAACATTATGGGGCAGGGATAAATCCAAAAAATTCCATTGGGCAATTTGAAACACAGTCATGCACACTGGAAAGGATACAATTAAGAGAGACTTAAGTAACTTAGCCGCATGTTAGTGTATCAAGTCTAATCACATATGTGTATACACTAAATTAGAAAAACAAGAAAATGTACAGTATTACAAATTTTCAAAAAGCTTGAAATGGGGGTTTGTTTATGCAGTCTGATAAAACATTTATAGCTGATCATTGCTACAGTAAAGTTCACAAGATTACAACAGAATTGCATAAATACAAACTAATTATTGCCAAACTTGCAAATGCATGGCTTCTGATGATGACCATGTAACAAAATCCTTTAAACACAGTACACCTTTTCAGTGGATGCAGTACAATAGGCTGTTCTAAGTTATAATGATGAACTGTGTGCCTCCTTCTGGACAGCTTCTCGCCTTTGCACCCATGGCAGCTGAAATCGGCACACTCCCTGCAGCAACACAAATTAATTTAAAAGGCACTGATTGGCTGTGTCTGATTTTATCTTTGACTTTCTCTCTTAGAATTTTAATTTTGTCTACTGTCAGCTGGCCGTAGTTCAATTAATTAACGGACAGATATCGTTGGTTTCCATCACTTTCTACTTTGTTTTCCTTATGTTTTAATAAATATTTATCTTTATACAGTGGGGCAAAAAAGTATTTAGTCAGCCACCAATTGTGCAAGTTCTCCCACTTAAAAAGATGAGAGAGGCCTGTAATTTTCATCAATCAAATCACATTGTCTGATTTTTGAAGAATTTATTTGCAAATTATGGTGGAAAAAAGTATTTGGTCAATAACAAAAGTTCATCTCAATACTTTGTTATATACCCTTTGTTGGCGATGACAGAGGTCAAACGTTTTCTGTAAGTCTTCACAAGGTTTTCACACACTGTTGCTGGTATTTTGGCCCATTCCTCCATGCAGATCTCCTCTAGAGCAGTGATGTTTTGGGGCTGTCGCTGGGCAACACGGACTTTCAACTCCCTCCAAAGATTTTCTATGGGGTTGAGATCTGGAGACTGGCTAGGCCACTCCAGGACCTTGAAATGCTTCTTACAAAGCCAATCCTTCATTACCTGCGCGGTGTGTTTGGGATGATTGTCATGCTGAAAGACCCAGCCACGTTTCATCTTCAATCCCCTTGCTGATGGAAGGAGGTTTTCACTCAAAATCTGACGATACATGGCCCCATTCATTCTTTCCTTTACACGGATCAGTCGTCCTGGTCCCTTTGCAGAAAAACAGCCCCAAAGCATGATGTTTCCTCCCCCATGCTTTACAGTAGGTATGGTGTTCTTTGGATGCAACTCAGCATTCGTTTTCCTCCAAACACAACGAGTAGAGTTTTTTTCATCTGACCATATGACATTCTCCCAGTCCTCTTCTGGATCATCCAAATGCTCTCTAGCAAACTTCAGACGGGCCTGCACATGTACTGGCTTAAGCAGGGGGACACGTCTGGCACTGCAGGATTTCAGTCCCTGGCGGCGTAGTGTGTTACTGATGGTAGCCTTTGTTACTTTGGTCCCAGCTCTCTGCAGGTCATTCACTAGGTCCTCCCATGTGGTTCTGGGATTTTTGCTCACCGTTCTTGTGATCATTTTGACCCCACGGGATGAGATCTTGCGTGGAGCCCCAGATCGAGGGAGATTATCAGTGGTCTTGTATGTCTTCCATTTTCCAATAATTGCTCCCACAGTTGATTTCTTCACACCAAGCTGCTTACCTATTGCAGATTCAGTCTTCCCAGCCTGGTACAGGTCTACAATTTTGTTTCTGGTGCCCTTTGACAGCTCTTTGGTCTTGGCCAGTTTGGAGTGTGACTGTTTGAGGTTGTGGACAGGTGTCTTTTATATTGATAACGAGTTCAAACAGGTGCCATTAATACAGGTAACGAGTGGAGGACAGAGGAGCCTCTTACAAAAGAAGTTACAGGTCTGTGAGAGCCAGAAATCTTGCTTGTTTGTAGGTGACCAAATACTTATTTTCCACCATTATTTGCAAATAAATTCTTTAAAAATCAGACAATGTGATTTACTGGATTTTTTTTCTCATTTTGTCTCTCATAGTTGATATACCTATGATGAAAATTACAGGCCTCTCTCATCTTTTTAACTGAGAGAACTTGCACAATTGGTGGCTGACTAAATACTTTTTTGCCCCACTGTATGTACTAATTACGTATTTAGTATTTTGTCTGAATTTACTGTCTTAATCTTCTTTATTTATTTATCTGGTTTGTACAATGCTATATACTGTATACCCTGCCATTCTATCTTAAACTCTGTTAAGTGCCTTGAGCACGGGAAAGGCGCTATATAAATAAAATGTATTATTATGTGTATAATCTATCCTTGCATTTTACCTGAGAATATGTTGACGGTGCCTTGCACCTGCACTCAGTGAAGAGTGCCACATATTTGTCCACCACCTTGTGTGCTTCTCATTAATCAACGCTATAACCAACAAAGCTGTCCTTACCATGGACTTCCCCGCACAACGTGGCCGGTTAGCATTACGTTCATTCCCAAGTGGGTGTCTGTGTGCCCCTTGCGCTAGTTACAGGGGTGTCGAACTCTGGTCCTGGAGGGCTGCAGTGGGTGCAGGTTTTCATTCTAACCATCTCCTTAATTAGTGATCAGTTTTTGCTGCTAATTAACTTCTTTTGCCTTTGTTTTAATGGACGTGACTCGGACCCCTTGTTTCTTTGTCCTTAATTAGCAGCCAAACAATAATGAGACACAAAACAAGCAGCCACATGACCAGCTAACCTGTGCCCATCACACAATAGCTGAAAATAACGAAGGGTGAAGGTCTTAGTAAAACAGACGATCAACAGTTTCGGAAATGTCTGCTGTGGCAGAATGAGAGCAGCAACAAGTCATGGAATTAAAGGACGGGTTCAATTAACAACAAGAATGCACATTCTCACTAAGAAACTAGTCGGAGTGAAATTGGTTGGAGTTTGAATCCCCAGTTTAATTGATAACCTGTTGGCTCGTTTCACGTCTAATTTCTGTTTGGCTGTCATTTAATGAAGAAAAGAATCAATTCAGGGGGCTGAATCCTTAAAACTGGGCTAAAGAAAATAAGTTAATTAGCAGTGAAAACTGGTCACTTATTATGAAAAAGGTTAGAATGAAAACCTGCAGCCACTGCGGCCCTCCAGGCCTGGAGTTTGACACCTGCGCGCTAGAATGACGCCCAGTCCTAATGTTGCTCCTGCCTTGCGCCCAATGATTGCTGAGATAAGACTCCGTCTGCCACGCGACCCTTCCCTGGATATGCGGTTTAGGAAAATGGATGGATGAACGTTCAATTTTGAAAATATGTATGTACACAGTGGCACTTCAATGTTAGGGCGCTATATAAAGATGTTATTTCTCGAGTGCAAATGAAGTACACTCAACCAAAGGGGAAAATGCTAAATACAATGTCTTACTTGTCTAACACACTAAACCTCATCTCGCATTGAACGCACACTAGTAACAATTTCCATTGTTCGGCAATGACGACATTGCCACCTGCCTTGGGACTGAAGGCCAGAGCAAATGGCTGTCCTTACCAGAACAGCGCCGGTCAGTGGTGCTGTGCCGCCGAAGGCCCACCAGGCTCGTCGGTAGATGCGCACGCGTAAATGCGCAGATGTCCCGGCCCCCGTAAACAGGAAGTCGACTGCTGCCATTAAGAGGAAGTTTCCTCGTCAGTCTGTTGCAGTTATCCACAAGTCTCCGAATTATTTTAGCAAAGGGCATGCTGTTGCATCTTACGTCTTCACTTGCCTTTTTGTATTTATGGCTTATTCCGTTGTGGCGTGTGTACAGTTCACTTCCTCCTGTCAGAATTGCATTTCCTGGAAGAAGAGCCCAATTTACACGTCATGCTGTATGACACGCGCTGAAAAGTAAAGGTTTACCGCTGGAGCACTCCCGTTATAAATGGACAAATACATGAGCTATACCTGACCACCAGAGGCATCTAGACCGTAGTGGTCTTGCGCATAGTGGCGGAGAACGTGACAGCACCTTGTGAGCGGACACGCCCACGCCAGCCCTCAATCATAACTAGAAACCTAAAGCGACCTGACGGGATTTTTGAAAAAAAAACCAAAAAAAAAAAAACCAAACAGTTGAAACAGTTTTAACTTTATCGGCGTGCTACACAGTATTCATTAAGCGGTAATTTAGAAGAGGTTCACTGCGCCCCGAATGTCTGCCTTTGTTATTAACACGATGCCTACTAAATGTCTCCCTATTTTACTACATACTGAATAGCTTTGTACATTTGATTTGAGTGTCTTTGTTTTTCATAATATTCGGTACTGGGTTGCGTGACTCCATAGCAATGTACTGGTTACAGATCGCAGATAAAACACGTTTGGTTCATTGCACAAATGTGACGTAAATGCTACCATAATAGACAGTATCTTTTTTTTTGTTTGTTTTTTTTTTACCGCATACGCAATCAAGGAAGATGTAGTCAGTAAAAAATAACGGAAGAAAAGCAAAGCTAAGGCGCACGATCAGTTAACATGGACGTTGACGCAGCTTACCCCCGGTCTCAAAGAGGCGCCCTGAAGATCGCAGAAATGGTAAGAATTGTGAAGCATTAAAGCGCGTTGGCGGTGGATATCGAGTATTGTTTTTCCGATCGATTCACAAATCAAATGAACTTGTTTATTATGCTTTTAGATAAACAAAAAAATGTCACTCAACTTCTAAGTGTACAGTCATGACACGATTACCCCTTTCCATTACGTGTACTTTTTAAATTATTACACAGTTTGTGACTGAAACCTAGACCAGAATCAAATGTTGCTTTTAACTTCCTGAAAAAGTACAGCTCTGCATCTTCTGCTGATTAAGTTATATGTATAGCTACATATATTGTACATCTTAAGAAAAATAAACCATGTGCATTTGCTTTCTGGGTGTCCAAAGCAACAAAAAGTGTTCTTTACCTAAATAAGTTTCATAAAATCACCTCTGAGTATTTGATTTAATTAAGAGGCAGAAACAAACTAAATCGAAAAGAGTCTTGTTTACTAACTGACTTCATAAAGTAATTTACAACTACAAAAACACAAGGGCTACTTTTCAAAAACACCTGGAGCCATTTGAAGTGGTCCATATGTGTATTTAGGTGTACAGCCAATGGCAAAAGACCCCTAGGCAAGTTGAAAGGATTATATTTTGTTCTTGGAAATTCCCTAAAAGTCTATACAGACTGCTTCTAAGGATAAGATGGCCTGGTCTTTCCAACTCAGTATGTTGACACTGCTATCTTCACCAGGATGAGCAGATGAAGACAGACAAATATTCATATTGTAGTTTATATATGCAGTGACACTATATTAAAACAAAAGCTCTAAAAGGGATTTAAACTGCAGATAAGTGGCATGGTAGAGTACAAGTTAGCATTGCCATTTCCATGTCCCAGTTTAATTCCATGTTTTGTTTTGTTTTCTGAGAGGGTTGTATGTTCTCCACATGTCCATGTTTGTTTTCTATGAGCACAGAATTCTTCATCGACAACTGTAAGTTAAACTGTCAGACTAGATGTTGATCTAAACTATATGATACAATATAATTAGAAAATATGTTGGTGCCTGTTTATTTTATGCAGTAAAGTTCTTTGTACGTTAATGAAATGCACTATATTACATTAGATTTGAACATACTGATATACCCTTGTTCCTACATTTTTAACACACAGGAGAAATAACTTACATTGAAGAACAAAGTTGGTAATTCAGCCTGCAAGTTTGTGAATTTAAGTCTTTGTTCAAGTCAAGTTGAATTGATCACTTTAACCATACATGCCTCTAAAATGACAGAGAAACAGTATGTGGACATCACTGATATTTACCATGGATAGACAGGACACTTTTGGGTGGGTTTACTTTCAATATAACAAAGCTGACAACTTGTTGAGTCAATAAACTGAAGTACACAAAGTAAGGCCAATGCACATCACTTATATATAGCATTACTGTGTTTAGAAAAATAAAGCACAGCATGAACAGTGCTATCTTAGTGTTGATCACTGCCTCGTTTTTAACAGACTTTATCAGCAGTTAAAAACATTAAATAAACAAAAATGCAGCATGTTTTGAAAATTCTGTTTTGGTTTGGGCGCCCAGAGTACAGCAACTTCCCCTTTCGTAGTGGAAAATACAAGAAACTACTGCAGTGCGATATGATGTTAGCACATTATATTTTAAAGATTTTGATCTTTGATTTCATTTTGATTCCATATACTTTGTTAATCCCTGAGGGGAAATTGTCTTTTCACAGACAGATCCATTTCATACTACTCTCTGATGAGGCACATTTAAAACTACTACTACAATAGACAGTAGCAAGTAATTATAGAAGGCTTGAAACAGGTTAAACGTTATACTTTAGGAAGATAACAGGTAAAGTTAGATGGAACATTGCGTGTTGTTGGTGTTTTTGTTTTTTCATACTTTAGCTTCAGTTAGTATCAGATGGCATTTTTATCTAAGTCAGATTCTCCTCTACATAATTAAAGTGTGGCGTAGTAGGTAAGGCTTTGGACTTCAAACCCTGAGCTTATGGGTTCAAATACCATTACTGACATTGTGTGACCATAAGAAAGTTACTTCATCAGCCTGGGCTGCATGTGGAAAAAAGAAATGTAACAAATTGTGTCTCTCAGATTTTGTAAGTCATCTTGGATAAAGGTGTCAGCCAAATAATACATAAATAAATAAATATGACACATGTAATAGGCAAGTGAGAGCAGTGTTGGCAAGATGGCAAAGTTGTTAGCACTACTGCTTCACAGCTCCAGAGACCTACATTATATGACCAATTCATTCATGATTTTTGTCAAGTTACGTATTTGTTTTTTTTAGGTATTCCCTTTCTTTCTGTGTCCCAAAGGTATACGGTGCACGAGAAATATAACTGGTTTGATTTCATTGAGTGCAGATGTTTTCATGAGCATACTCTGCAGTTGCTCCTGAAACATATTCTATTCTCTATGTGAAGATTTTTCTCAGGGTACACCAACTGCAATTCGGTGACTCTAATGTAGCCTTATATGAGTAGTTGTGTGCGTCTGAGCGGCCCTTTTTGGTTTCTAACCAATGCTGTCAGATTAGACTGTAGGCTCTGAGAAGCCCTGAATTAGACTAAGTGGGTTTTAAGAATGTTGGTTCTATTTGCAATAGAGGAGGGTGAAGACTTTTGTTGACAACTCTGCTTTTTAAAATAGGGAACTGAGCCCATACATGGGAAGAGCTAATTGATATTTTGCAGAAAGCAAATGGGCAAGCAGAACTCATTAGATTTCCATGATTATGTAGACAAGAATCATGTTTGCTTACAGAGTGATGGGAAATAATGGACTGTTGTTAAATGTGCTAAATATGTTATTTTCTATACAAGAAGAATATACAACTCAAAATCAGAGGTAGCAGCAGACTGTTTGTGAATTGTGTAGTCACTTTAATTATGGATTTTTTTTTACAGTTTTAGTAATGTTTATAGTTGAGTATAAAAAAAAATGTAAACACAAAGCATGACCTCTAGTGGGCACAGAGGAAAACATACAATGGGATTTTTTTAACTGACGCATCCAAATTGGTTTATAATACAGTGCAGTATATTAAACGGGTCTGAATACTATTACAAATCATTTTACACAATAACTAATGGGACCCCAGATTATGCCACATATTACTGTTATTCTCTGACTGATTTTTATATACTGTATAACACTACTAAAATTACAGGTACATTTAAACATTGATTTTTAGAGACTTTAAAATTATGCTTCATAATGTCTTGTAATATATTCAAATATGTCATGCTTAACCAATAACATATAATTGAAGGTGCCTTTCCTCCAAATTGCTGCTTGCTTGATTGGTTCACTCACATGTACCTGGCATGTCCTCTTTTTCTGCAACATTGTGATTCACAAAGTAGTAAAGTTAATATTTATCTTGAGGTGTGGTCTCTGTCTGTGCTGCGAATGCTCTCTGTCTGTGAGATCCTGAATGGTTATAATTAGGATGCATAAAATTAATTTCTTGTAGTTAATAAAACAATGCTATGTTGTATTTGTGATTATAAACTAAATCCTTACCTCTGGTTTTCTTTCCAGGCTGTTATCTTTGTATCACTTATTTGCTTTTCTTCAGTTCCTGACACTCCTTATATTACTGTAACCTGCTTGGAAATGCTGATAAGTCTCCTGATTTTCCTCTTGTATCTGACAAAATTAAACAAGAAGATAACAATTTTCTTCTGGCCTCTGATTGTAAGATCAAAGTTAATTCTTGTATTCATTGTCAATGTATGTTTTACAAATATAGAAGTAATTGAACCATATTTTCTTCTTATAGGACATTTTAAACTCAACCTTTGCAGCAGTGTATATGTGCATTTTGTGTTTGATTGCTGTTAGCACATATACTGCACGTGGGACTTTGGCAGGAGGGGTGAGTGCTACCTGTGTACTTTTTTTTTTTTTAGGCATCTCTGGTAATTTCATGATTATACATTTTGTCTTTATATTAACAAAACCCTTATTTCATTAATAGTTATATGAAATGGTTTATAAACCATCATTCAAAAATTATAAAGTTCTTCAGTGTAGAACAGTTACTAGAGTAATAATGAAATAGTAGAAATTAAGAATTGTCATATTAAATCGAGTCAATTAAAACAGTAGTTAAGGACCAGCACATACATAAAAACTTTCTTAAAAGTAAATAATGCACTATTATAGTGCATTTATAGAATTTGTCATACTAAGCTCTGGTACCAGGAGACTTCATGGGCCAAATATATTGGCCTGAAATGTACTGTAGTTGCAGCACTTCTCTTTATATATTATTTTCCTAAGTAAGGTGGCTTTCTAAGCTGGACAGATCAAGTCATAGTATCCTCTGCAAATTCTCTGTCCAGTTGATGTATATGCAGTAATTCCTCCAACATGTCCTAGATCTGTTGTTGAGTGCTCTTTCTTCCTAGGAGGTGCCCAGATGACATTCTAGCTCCAAGCCCAAATCAGCTCAGCTGTTTCCACTCACTCAAAATGAGGACATCTTAAATCATTTCTCACAGATGGATGAGTGCACCAGTTATTGCTGTTAAGGCCCTTTACCTTTTACCATATCCTGTGTTTTCCGCTTTTGATATGTTAACATTGGTAAAGATTAAGACACAGTTTAACAAACACATAAAACAAATGAATTAATGAAGTAAAAGTCTTATTCTGAGTTACCACAAACTGTACATAAGAAAATAATTTGAAAATACTATATTGCTACTCTTATGTAATCCGGTGTTAGCAAAATCATTCCAGGACTTAAGATTCATCAAGTTCATGGATCTCAGTCTTGAGACATTAAAAGATTAAAACTGTTCAATTCCATATTATTTTGGAGGAGTGCAAGGTACAAAATTTATTGCATTGCTGCCTCACATTTCTTGTACACTAAACACATGACACTGGCTGAGGGGACCTCTGTGTACTGCACTGACATTCTCTTTCATGATTTCATTGGTGTATTCTTGTAGGTCCAAAGTGGAGTTTAATAAATTGTTCATCTACTACTCTGTTTTTTTATTGTATATAGCCCAATGACGATGCGTTTAATAAGGCCAGTAACGTTTATTTCAGGACAGTAAGATTGTAGTCACTGTAAACATCAGTATTGGGATATGAGGGAAACAGCTCAGTGGGACCACGTCAGTAGGAAACAGAAGGTTATTTACAATACAAACACAAGTTGTTTTAAGGATTGAATACAGGCTGCACAAGGTCAAAGTAACTGATGTCACATAGATATGGAATATTTTGAGTTGTAGAGAGGAGTATGGTTGGATACAGGATCCAGAAAGCAAATATACTGTATATATTTTTGGAGACAGCTAAAGACACAGAATATTAAACAGGCGAGACTATGTTAAGAGCCATCAGAAGAGTAGCAGCATTTGGAAAGTGCTGTTGCCATAGACATAAAGTGTTCTGGGTAAAGTCCCACACCTGGTGCCTCGTTTATAAAACTTTGTGTCGATTTCAGTGAGAAAAAAGCGCACTCCAAAGAAGAAAAACAGGAAAATATGCACGCAAAAACAAAAACCTGATTTATAAAACCTGGCATACACACATTTCTACGCAATTAACCTTTATAAATCACTATCATCTTGTAAATGTGTGTACATAAACATGCCTTGAACGCCCCCTTGAAACATCCATATATGGAGTTTGCTAATCAACTTCGTACATACACAATCATAATACTGCAAAACATCATTGGCTGATAGAGCAGCTCCCTCCTGATATATCAAGATGATGCTTTCAAGAGTACCAGGCTGTGCTCCACATCTGAGTGCGTAAGGTCATGTGCTGTATTATAGCACCTCTCCTGTGTGTTCTGGGAGCCTGGAACGGTGTAAGGCCACCAGTGCCAGAGTGGGTAGCCGCTATCACCTGGCACATGTAATGACGTGATTGTTGTTACAATGAACAGTAAAGGCCATATGAAACACTGAGGGCCTAGACAGTTACCTTACCAACAAGCCAGCCACCACATAGTCTCACAGGACAAGATGCGACTCTCAAATTAGAAAAAAAGTCCCAGAACAAGCCGCTAAAAAGTGTTTAGTGAATAGCGGCATAGTTCTGCACTGCAAACACTGCTCTCAATTTCCTCCAGTCTGTGCATTTTAAAACACCACCAAGGTTTCAGGGAGAAAGTAAAAGATACTGAACAAAGGACTTGACACTGAGACAAAATAAAAAGTTAAAACTGCTGTTTTCCATTCTGTGTTGTAATAAGCGCTGCGACAGTAGAGACAGACAGATACACACACAAACGGACAACCGCAGCTACTGGGCTCCATTTAGAGAAATGCCGCTGTCTGCTATGATACCTTTCTGTCATTTAAAATATTGCATCATTATATGACATAACAACAGCAAACAGAATTTAGATAAGCATTGTGGTCAATGGATATACAATATGTTAAAATGCTGCTGCTATTTTGTCATGGCATGTTTGCATTTCCAATTAGATGGTGATGTTAAATTTCTTTAGCTGTTCATTTAGACGTGCAGTCAGAAGGTGGCTGTGGTGCAGCCCCATCTGTGTATCTACTGGTATGCCTATTTTGCAATTTTTATTTTCATGAATGTAGCTGCCAATCATGTTTTCATGAGTATAGCAGCCAGTTCTTTCAAGCATGCATCAACTCCTACATTATCATGGACACTAACACTGAACAACAGAGAGTACATACAGTTCCTGCAACAACATATCATTCATGTTTACCATTCATTCATTGATGGCATCGAAGGCCAAAGGTTTTTCCCTTGCATCAGGTTATGTTTATGTTTTAAAATGTACAGTGACCTCTTTGCACACATAGCACACATTTATATGTCTTAATAGTTTTTTTAGGAGATTTTTTGACTGCAGATGGTTCATCACAAACAGAAGCTTGCTGTTGGCTTGATATTCCTGACCTGTCGGTCAGTTCCCTAAGAAGTGACAACAAGTAGTCGATATAAACTGACGAAAAACCAAAGAGCCCTTCTGTGCAAATACATAGCATTGAACCTTTTAAAAGGGAATTAAAATAATGTCTGTGCATCAATTCCATTGTTTTTAAGGTGTAATAGGTTTGTCACAGAAAGTTGAGTATGTACATTTTGAGCCTCTTTTTGTGCACATGCTAGCTTTATAAATGAGGCCCCTGGACGTTGACAGCGTGGGATTCCACGTTCTTCCTGTGTCTTGCTTAGATTTTTTCTCTGGCAATTTGAAATTTGTTTAGATGTGGGTGTGTGCATGAGTGGGCCCTGGAATGGACTGGTTCCCTCTTCCAGGATTGTTCCCTACCTTGAATTCATTGCCTTTGCAGACAGGCTTCAGCACCCTATGAGCCAGGATTGAAGGAAGTAAGCTTAATATTTTCAAAAACAAGAACAATTTAACACTATACACCTTAACACCTAATTCTCCTTTGTTCTATTGACAGATTACTGGTTTAATTGCTTCTGGAATCTTGGCTACTGATGGCTATCTACTCTTCACAAAAATTACTTTTAATCAATGTAAACGTCCTGAGATTTCAGCCACAAATAAACCTGAAATAAGTTGAGAAAGTAACTTAAGTAACTTATTTGTAGCATATTGCAGGATTGTTTAACAATTGTGTACTATACTCATTTGTATTTTTATTTTATTATTAATTAATTATTAATTAATTTCTATTTTCAGTATTTAAATGTATAAATTTGTCAATTTTATGCTGATATTTATGCCAATTTATTCAGAGGATTTAACAGAGCATTTTACTGTGAAATATTTTATAATCAGTAATGTATTAATACTGTATTAGATACTGTGTTTATTTTCTAAAAATATATTTTTTAAAATGAGTTAATTCAGTAATGTATTAGTGCAGATGTGATTAAACTTACAGAACATATCGATATGTTTTCAAGATTTTGTTACGCTAGCAATTATTGCTGTCTGTAGGCTTAGTGATTTGCTAGCTTTTTCAGCTAGAAAGAAACAGGAGCTGCTGGAATTTTTTGGCTTATTTAAAAGGCATGCTACCAAGTGTCATTTAAACTTGTATGAGATCTGAAACTGCTTTCAAGGGGAAAATGTAAAACACAGATGTGATGGTAAGCTTCCTTTTGTATTTGTACTGTGACTTTTTAACTTTGCTGCCATCTTCTGTTAATCACATATTTTTTCATATTGGTATTTCCTTTATGACCAGAAATAGATACAGAGTGTTATAACATGAAATAAACCTTGTCAGGCTATTTTGTACATAATCCATACTTTGTGTATTTTTTTAGACAATTCCAACAGATTTACAATAATTAAGCTGGTGTTAAGTTTAGCAATTACTTGGAGTATTTACACTGTTATTTCATACTTTTATAACTGCATTGTATAAAATACTCACCTAACAACCAATTAACGTACCAGTGCTTTTAACTAAACTTAAATATTCAGTTCATGTAGTCTTTGCAACACTGCAAATAATTTCTGTAATGAAAGAATGATAGTTATACCTAATGTAGTTGCATACAAAGTTGCCCTCACGCCTCCTAGGTGTTTATTCCTGCAGCAGGACAATCCCAGGCCACACACAGATGCTATTGTGACAGCTATCCTGAGGAATGACTGTATGCCTGTGCTGCCTTGTTGTGCCTTCTTTCCAGACTTTAACCCAACACTGAACATTAATGCAACATCTGCATCATGTTGTGACCTTCTGCCTGCCAGTGTCCGCCTTCATCAGGTCCTTATGCAGGAAAGGGATAACATTCTACAACTGCAGATTCAGAGACGTATTGACTGTATGCACCAGAAGTGTAAAGTAGTGGTGGCTGCAAGAAACATTCACATAAAATACAGAGAGACTACTAGACGACTGGTGTAAATAGTCAGAGTTGTTTTTTTGGTGATATTTTCATGAATTAATTAGTTTTTTATAACAAAAAATAAACTTCAGTTTAGCAATTTGTTTTGCATTTTCCATCACTGTGTGTGTGTGTATGTATATATATATATATGTGTGTGTGTGTACTGTATATGGTATGTGTCAGTTTATGGTATATGTCAGTTTGTTTTGGTAATTATTAGAAAGTAAAACAAATGAAGGAATGACACGAGATATACAGTAAGTTAAACTGCACAAATGCAGTGCTAATGTAAATGCTTATATACTATTATGTGCTATCATTTTCAACTGATGTGCTGTACAAAAGTGAATCCCACAGTATTCCTATTTAAAGGGATTTTATGTATAATTGTATCTTATTTAAATGTTTTTCATGTATGAAATACGATCCTTTTTGTTTTCATGTTTCTTTTACCTTTATATTAATCTCACATTGCATTTTCTTTATGACAATACACCATATACACCAGGCTACACTTCTGCTTTAAAGTAGAATTTTCATATCTGTCTCTACAAATATGCTTTCTGACACCGAGTGTGGCAGCAGGCCAAACCTGAATATAATGATTAAGCTTTAGAATATTAACTCAGCACTTTTCCATATGATGTGTCAGTTTCTTTGCCAGGTTCCAGTGAGACATGGGCCTCAAACAGGTTTAAGCCATAATGGAATCCAAGCTAGTGAAAAACAAAATTTGTTTTGGTATGCTAAATGTTATTAATATTGAGCCACGTGCAATATGTATTTGTTGATTTATATCCCTCATTTTCTTTTTAATGAAGTTTTTTTTTTTTAACCTATGTAATCTCAGATTTAACACTAAGTTATTCACTTATGTGCTGTAACTCAAGAAAAGAGTCACCACCAGATCAGTTCAAAAGCAACTGGTGTTAAATGCTGTGCTCATAAATTTGGCCCCTCTTTTATCACTAGATTTGCAACATCAAAGATTTTGAAGAAACTGCAAAGAAAAACTGTCTTCCTTTGCAACATGAAACAAGTTAATGTGGTTTTGTCAGTTTAATGCAGTATCATCAACAGCTTACAATTCAGTGAACAGTAATTTAAGGCTCTGACACAAACAGTCTCCAACTAACTTAAAGGAGCATGTAATATTTTGAAATCAAAAATGTCCAAATGTGCTAAGCCTGCTTTTTTATGTTAAAAGATTCCAGGCTGAAATTTCTACAAAAGTTGCCCTTACTGTATATGTGGTTGGTTTATGGGGTTTATTGGGCTATTTCAGAGGATCAGTTGTTTTCTGTTTTTTTTATGAATTTATTTATAAGGCATCAACAGAATTGTGTTATTTACATTACTGAGAGTCAGGAAGTGCTTACAGGGTTGTAACAGAAATCCAGCAAAAATAAATGAATAATGAAGGATCCTAACATTTATTTTCTTCCTACTGCCAAAAACACATGAGAAAAAATAATCCTCATAATAATTTCCCACAACAAACTGAATAAGGTACCCTGCAGCAGAAATCTGGAATAGATTAACACTCAGCAGGAAGTTTTTCAAGCAGCATGAAGTCTCATATTAGAAACAACAGAACTCTGTGCAGCAAAATACTACTACTTTCAGCTGTACCTTCACAATGAAAGAAGCTGTCCATCCACTACAGATCACTTTAGATTTACTTGAAAGACTGATCCTTTTTCAGCTTGTAAAGTACATAACTCTAAACTTAAAATTCTTGTACAACCACACCAGATAAAATATACTGCCAGTCAAAAGTTTTAAAACACTCATTTTTTCAGTTTTTATTGAAATTTAAGTGGTTCAAGTTCAGTAAATAACTGAAATGGTTCAAAGGTAGCCAGAAAAACTGCCACAGGTTAAAAAAAAGTTTAGGTTACCAAAAATGGAAAAATAATGTAATTTTCTGAGTTTTTCAGGGCATAAGCAATGGGCTAACAACTTGCAGCTTTTCTGCAGTGATAGAAATTATTTAACCATTGAAAGTTGACACAAACAATTCTTTCAGGTGTCCCAACTTTCTTTGATTACCGACTAACCCTCTGTGTGTATAAAAGCATTACTGGAACAGACTGTTGCTATAGCCTCTGAAGCACCATTTTGGCAATATTGCACTGTATATTGCTATCATAGTGGCAAGAAAAAGGCAAGTAGCAAAGGAAGACAGACAGTCTTCTTCTTTGCCTTAAGAGAAATTGCAAAGAAAATTATTACACCATGAAAAGGAACTTGGAAATTGGAGGAAACTTTGACAGGTACAGGTGTGGCTTTCCAAAACATTGGTTTGATACAGACATGGATTGTAAGTAATCAGCAAATGCTGGGACACCTGAAAGAAATGATTGCTTTGATTTCCAAGGACTAATTAACTTCAATTGCTGCAGAAAAGCAGTAAACTGTGAACACATTACTTGACCTTGAAAACAAACTATAACTCTGAAAAGTACATTATTTTTCAGTTTTTGGTAACCTGAACATTTTTTTTTATCTCTGGCAGTTGTACAATTTCAGGTTATTCACTGAAGTTGAACTACTTAAATTTCAATAAAAACTATAAAAGTGGAGGTGTTGTAAAGCTTTTGACTAGTAGTGTTGTCTTGAGTTAATATGCTATGCAGTGTGCAGTGAGTTTAAGTTTTCCCAGAAAGAAGATATACTCTAAAAGATAAAGTGTACATTTTTCTGTGTCACAATATCTCTTTTTTGGGACAAGCATCTATGAATATTTGTACCTGTTTTCATGAAGCAATAACCTAAATTTGCCTCTAGATATACAGAAAATCTGAAAGCACTGAATTTTGCCATTAATATGTGATTTTTATGCACTAAAAAGACTGTAATATTCTACATCTATGAAAGCTCTGAATTATCTCAATAGAATGTGATTCTTTAATGCTAAAAAAGACTGCAGTATTCTTTTGTCTACTTTCAACCATGCACTGGAAAAGTGACTTCAGAAAATGGGTGAATGGATAGATGAATATTTCAGTTACAGTAGAAAATTACAACAAGTGAAATATGGTATGCAGACAGATCAATTACTAAATAAACCTGATGGCAGATCACTACTCTTTATTTCTTGTTCCATCTCATCCTTACCCTAAAAATGCTTAAATGGATGGAAAGCTGGTGACTTAAAGAGGCCACTGCAATGACAATTCTATCTGTTGGCATTACAGGTTTTGTCATTCTGCTTCTGTCCTCTGTACCACTTCAGCCCTTGCCCAATTGACTTCCTCTAGCCAGGAAACATGGTAACACAGTAAGTGGGTGAAGCAGTGTCAGTACAGTATAGTCTTAATTTCTGCTTAACAGCTTCACAAGTCACTAGCATTACCAAGGCTGGCATGTAGAGTCTTGTGCTGGTGCCCACACACAGGGTGGTTAGCTAAGTGCTGACATTCTTCATATGCAGAGAATTAATTATCCACAGGAGTTTATTTTTGTCATGCTGAAGGTTTTGTTCCCCTTCTATTGCTACTAAGATTTTGGCATGTTCTGTTAATCTGTACTTAAGGCTGATTTGAGTCCTTACAATTTATGATTAGTGGGCTGTTCAGCATAGTAGTTTAAAGAGTGTTAGATAAAATACAAAACTGACCATATAACAATTTCCGTCAATCTTTAATAAAAGCATGATTCAAAAATAAAATGTTAGCTCATAGCTGCTCCTAATAAAGAACTGTTAAATCAGTATGTCAAAGACAGTATTTTCACAATTGGACTTTAAAAATGTATTGTAGTTTAATTATCATGAAGCCCTATTATTTACTTACTGTTACTCAAGTAAAATAAAGTATTACTTAAAAGATACGTAATTTACTCTTAAATTAAAAGTTAATTTTATAGTGCATTTTCTTGTCAACTTAGCATTACTCCTTTTTAATTCAGAAAGAACGAAGTTAAAAAGTTCATTGTTGACAGAATGTGTTTATTTGTTAAGCAAATTTTTTTACGTATATTAAAACATAATTGCCCATAGCCAGATTTAAATATAGCAGGAAGCAGTGATATTCAGTGGTCAAACACATTTTTAAATGTCCTACGTGAGTTACCACATTGGAAGACTAACTGTAGATGGGAGTGACTCTTTCTTTGCTAGAATATAGCAGAGTTGCTACTAATTGCCTTAATTTTTGAACAAATTACTATAACACTGAATACTCTGTTTTCATTATTTTGCACAGTTCAATGCAAACAACCTGTCCTGTAAAGCTCACTTTTATGTTGAATTTGGCATTTGCAAGGTAAATGAGCCAAAGAGAAACAAAACAGAAGCAATACTGTACATTAAGAAAGTTTTCAATCCCCTTCACTTTTTTCACATTTGGTTATATTGCACCCTTGAGCTAAAAGCGAATTAATTAATTATTTTCTTGTAATAAGCAACACTCAATACTTCAGAATGACAAAGCAAAAACAGGACTTAGGCTGTCCAGGCAAACTAAGCTGTTAGCAGAAAAGGGCCTTGGTAGTGAGGTGACCAAGAATCCATTGGTTACTGTGGCTTAGCTCCAGAGAAACTGTGTGGAGATGGGAGAAACCTCTAGAAGGATCACCATATCACTGCGACACTCCACCGATCCGGGCTTTATGGCACAGTGACCTGATGGAAGCCTATCCTCAGAAAAAGATACATGAAATCCCACTTGAAGTTTGCAAAAAGAAACCTGATGGACTCTTAGACTATGAGAAGTAGGATTGTCTGGTCTGACGAAACCAAGACTGTTTGGCCTCAAGTCTAAACGTCATTTCTGGATGAAATCAGGCACTGTACATTGCCTGCTAAATACAGTCACAGTGGTAGCATCATGCTATGGAGATGTTTTTCAGTGACAGGAACTGGGAGACTAGGCAGGGTTGAGGGAGAGCTGAACAGAACAAACACAGAGATATCCCTAATGAAAACCTGCTCTAAGCACCCAGGACCTCAGACTGGGCTGAAGGCTCACCTTTCAACAGGACAATGACGCTAAGCACAAAGCAAAGACAGCACAGGAGTGTCAGGGAATTCCCTTTATTAGTCCAGCCGGAGCCCAGACTCCAACCAGACAAACATCCCTGGAGAGAACTACGAATAGCTGTCAACTGACGGCCTCCATCCAACCTAACAAAGCTTGACAGAATCTGCAGAGAATGATGGCAGAAAATCCCCAAATCTGGGTGGTGAAGCTTTTCATGTCATACCCAAAAAGACTTCAGGTTGGAATCGTTGCTAAAGGGGACTTCAATGAAGTAATGCCTAAGGGGTCTGAATACTTATGTCAATCTCATACTTCTGTTTTTTATTTTTAATTAATTTGCAAAAAATTTCTAATATCCTGTTTTCACTTTGCTATTCTGGAGTATTGAGTGCGGCTTTAATGAGAGAAAAAAAATAATGCAAATTATTTTAGCAGTAGGCTGCAACATAAAAAAAATGTGAAAAAATTAAAGGATCTGAATATGTTCTGAATGTAATGTAATACACCACTATTTATGAAGTATGTGTTATATATGAAGTTTTTTATATATAGAGGTTGGTCAGCTGAAGACAAAATAAAGACTTTTTGGATAAATTGTATACAGTGGTCTGTTCTTTTATTCTAATACACTACACAAAAATCTTCCTCATCTCACCAGAATAGTGCCATCACAGAGCCCATCAGTGAAAATGTTACATTTAAAAAGAAATAGCTTTGACTGAATTTGCCCATGATGCAACTTCACAAAATGCAGTGCACTTGTTATTTTAAAGAACATAGTAAAAAGTGTAATATTGGATGATTATGAGAATTAAATGTATATATTCTACAATTGATCAAGTCCGATATATCATCTTAGCTGGCTTGTTACAAGAATGCCTTTCAAGCTCAAGTTCCTGAATCTCTGAATAGTTTAATAAGGAGTCTCCATGAGGTCTCGTATAGTTTTACATGACTTGCTTTTAGACTTTTAAAGGAAGCACATGTAATATATTCACAAACAGCAATGACTGAAATAATGATGTAATATCCATAACCAAATATGGCAGTAAGAAGTTAGAAGATGTAAAGATAGTCTATATATGCAAATACCCAAATAAAGACTTAGGGGGCTCTATTCACAAGCAAATGTCAAACTTACAAATGGCCATATTGTAAAACAGAGTCAATATGATTAAATAGTCCACATGAGCAGTCGTGTCCTAAATGTTTAAATAAAGAATAAACATTTGCACAAAATAAAACAAAGTGTCAGAATGAAACAATTTGGCAAAAGGAATCATAAGACTGTGAGATTAAAAAAATGAAAAGGAAAAATCATATTTAATGATACACACTAAGTTCTCAATTATTCTACAGCCTATGAAGTACTGAACACGTGCCAGATATAATTGTCCCACCACACAGTTACTGAGGAATGACAATTTGTGAATAGATCTGCACATGTGCTAATTATTAATATTTTCTTAAAAGTAGTTAATGTATAATTATAAGCAATCTTTTTTCATTTACTATATACTAAATTTCATAAAACTAACATGGATCACTTGATCTTATAATTCTGAAGAAAACAGAATTTGACATTTTCTAGAATGGTTGCACTGTCTGGAAGCGAGTGATGGAAGTGATTTTTTGACTTAGAATAGAAACTATTGCAGCGTTAATGTATTTAAAAAATGCAATTTAGCTGACTAACCATGAGTCCAGGAACTTTGTATTTCAATGTGTGCCAGAGTTGTGTCCAGTTTTGTGTTTTGCCCGTCCTCGGAGGGACTAAAAAAAATGACAAACAAAACAAAATGGGGGGCGGCACGGTGGCGCAGTGGGTAGCGCTTCCTGGGTCCTCCCTGCGTGGAGTTTGCATGTTCTCCCCGTGTCTGCGTGGGTTTCCTCCGGGTGCTCCGGTTTCCTCCCACAGTCCAAAGACATGCAGGTTAGGTGGATTGGCGATTCTAAATTGGCCCTAGTGTGTGCTTGGTGTGTGAGTGTGTTTGTGTGTGTCCTGTGGTGGGTTGGCACCCTGCCCGGGATTGGTTCCTGCCTTGTGCCCTGTGTTGGCTGGGATTGGCTCCAGCAGACCCCCGTGACCCTGTGTTCGGATTCAGCGGGTTGGAAAATGGATGGATGGATGGATGAATTATGAAAATAACTTACAAGAATAATTTCCAAACGTGTGAGAAAAATCAATTTCTTTTGTGTTCTCTGTATACTATTTGTGGGGAGAGATATGCTGCTTAATGTGTTATAAAAGGAACATTTTCTCTTTTTCATAGTATAGTGAATGCATATACTAACAACAACAACAACAACATTTATTTATATAGCACATTTTCATACAAAAAGTAGCTCAAAGTGCTTTACATAATGGAGAGAAGAAAAATAAAGACAAAATAAGAAATTAAAATAAGACAACATTAATTAACATAGAAAGGAGTAAGGTCCGATGGCCAGGGTGGACAGAAAAAACAAAAAAAAAACTCCAGAAGGCTGGAGAAAAAAATAACATCTGTAGGGGTTCCAGGCCACGAGACCGCCCAGTCCCCTTTGGGCATTCTACCTAACATAAATGAAATAGTCCTCTTTGTAGTTCGGGTTTTTCACGGAGTCACTTGATGCTGATGGTCATACAGATTTCTGGCTTTTAATCCATCCATCATTGTTGGAACATCATGGTGCTTTGGGTAGATGGTGGTGGCACACGCCACCACCAACAGGACACCGGAAAAGGAAACAGAAGAGAGAGTAGGGGTTAGTACAAATTTTGAATGAATAGTTATTATAATGAATTAGATATACAGAGTATCAGGATTAAATTACAGTGAAGTTATGAGAAGGCCATGTTAAAATAATGTGTTTTCAGTAGTTTTTTAAAGTGCTCCACTGTATTAGCCTGGCGAATTCCTACTGGCAGGCTATTCCAGATTTTAGGTGCATAACAGCAGAAGGCCGCCTCACCACTTCTTTTAAGTTTTGCTCTTGGAATTCTAAGGAGACACTCAGTTGAGGATCTGAGGTTACGATTTGGAATATAAGGTGTCAGACATTCCAATATATAAGCCGGGGCGAGATTATTTAAAGCTTTATAAACCATAAGCAGAATTTTAAAGTCAATTCTGAATGACACAGGTAACCAGTGTAGTGACATCAAAACTGGAGAAATGTGTTCGGATTTTCTTTTCCTGGTAAGGATTCTAGCAGCTGCATTCTGCACTAGTTGCAAACGATTGATGTCTTTTTTGGGTAGTCCTGAGAGGAGTGCGTTACAGTAATCTAGCCGACTGAAAACAAACTCATGAACTAATTTCTCTGCATCTTTTGATGATATAAGAGGTCTAACTTTTGCTATGTTTCTTAGGTGAAAAAATGCTGTCCTAGTGATCTGATTAATATGCGATTTAAAATATACTAAGACCCCTGGACTATATTAATAAGATTTTGGACTGAGATTTTTCTCTTAAAATGTCTGTAGTGTTGCATAGTGTATTAGGTTAGGTGTAATTTACCTAACTGGAGATGTATCTACAGTGCCTTCAGAAAATATGTGCATTGGATGAACAAAGCACTAACAAGCCAGAATGTTAAATATCAAATTTCATTATCACCAAGGACTGTCTTCTAATCAAGAAACTGGTTAGAATGAAAACCTGTAGCCGCTGTGCCCTCCAGAAGTGTGGGTGAATAGCCATGGCCTAGTCTCAGACTATGAGAAATAAGATTCTTTGGTCTGATGAAACCAAGGTTGAATTGTTTGGCTTCAGTTCTAACTTTAACCTCTGGAGGAAACCAGGCACCACTCATCACCTGCACAATACCATTCCAGTGGTGAAGCAAGGTGGTGGCAGCATTACACTGTGGGGACAGGGAGGCTAGTCAGTGTTAAGGAAAAGTTGAATGGAGCAAAGTACTGAGACATCCTTAATGAAAACCTGCTGCAGAGCACACTGGAACTGAGACCTGACCAAAGGTTCACTTTTCAACAGGACTGTAACCCTAAGCACAAAGCAAAGTCAACACAGGAGTAGCATAGGGACAACTCTGGCAATGTCCTTGAGTGGCCCTGCCAGAGCTTGAACTTGAAGTCAATTGAACATCTCTGGAGAGACATCAAAACAGCCGTCCACTGACAGCCTCCATTCAACCTGACAGAGTCTGAAAGAATCTCAGAGAAAAATAGCTGAAAATCCCAAATTCCAGGTTTTCCTGAAGCTTGTCACGTCATACTCAAGAAGACCCCAGAACATAAATGCTGCCAAAGGGGTTTCAACTATGCACTGGGTATAAAGTCTGATTACTTGTTCCTATGTTCATATTTCATATTTTAATTTTTGATAAATTTGCAGAAATGTATGAAATCTTGTTTTTGATTTGTAATTCTGGGGTATACAGTGCACCTTCATGAAGGAAAAAATTAATGTAAATGACGGTGGTGCAGTGGGTAGTGCTGCTGCATGGCAGTTAGGAGACCCGGGTTCGCTTCCCGGGTCCTCCCTGTGTGGAGTTTGCATGTTCTCCCCATGTCTGCATGGGTTTCCTCCCACAGTCCAAAGACATGCAGGTTACGTGTATTGGTGATTCTAAATTGTCCCTAGTGTGTGCTTGATGTGTGGGTGTGTGTGCCCTGTGGTGGGCTGGCGTCCTGCCTAGGGTTTGTTCCTGCCTTGCGCCCTGTGTTGGCTGGGATTGGCTCCAGCAGACCCCTGTGACCCTGTGGTTAGGATATGGCGGGTTGGATAATGGATGGACTTTAGGGTAAGACTGTAGCCTAAGAAAATTGTAGACAGGGAAGGGATCACAATACTTATATAGCAGCGGGTAAATTTTAAGACTATTCATAATCTGGGAATATATGGGCTAGAATTTACAATCTGGTAAGAAAAACCGTAACAAAAAAAAAAACAAGCATACCAAAACGTTTAGACGTTTAGGACACCACAGATGGCCACTTAATGTAACAATGTTTAGTATATTTATTACACACGACGAAGTAAAACTTGGGGAATTAATAATTAACTTTTCATTAGCTGTAACTAATACGCAGGACCGGCTCTAGGCTAAATCTGAGTAGGCACCAGCATAGGGGCGACAAGGCTCATTCAAGTGCCACCAACCCCAGCTCTCCTATCGGATGTTAATACAGAGCGTCGTTTATAAACGACCACCAATATGCATAAAAGACCGCCCACCGGTCTTTGATTTCATATACGGTACTGTACAATCACCGAGCGTGACCATACCCCACGCTGTTGGATGCCGAATACAAATGTAAACGCCGAGCTAATAAATCTGGTTTAATTATTAGAATAAAGATGCGCGTGTTCTGTGAAACTAAGAAGCAAAAGAATGCAACTATATCATCACATTAAAATAATATAATTACATTCAACCCAACCAAATAAATAGCCTACAAAAAGTTATTTTTATTGTAAAAATGAAGTCGTTTTAGGCAGGGCCGGATTAAGAGCTTTGGAGGCCCTTTTGGTCTGCATCATCTGAAGTTTAGATTCTGAACAGTTCAAACCAGACTAAATAATTATTTTACTCTCGATTATAATAAGAATCTTATAATATTTATGTGAATTTTATGTGTTGGGCCCCTAAAGTTTTGTTGTGTAAGAAATTTACAGTTTAAAAACGTAAAGATAATATTTTTAAAGACCAGTTTTTCAATGCTACACTTTTTCATTAAATATTGGGTCCACCATTTGGGGGCCCCCGAAATTGCGGGGCCCGTAGCATATGCTACATGTGCATATTGGTTAATCCGGCACTGGTTTTAGGTTTTAAATACTTACTAGAAATATATTCTTCCATCACGCAGCAAAGTTTAATATACTTAGCCTTTTTTCTAAAATCGCTCGCCAGCGGATGATAGTTGGACGGTTATTAAACTTAATATTCTATATCGGTTCAATTTAAAGTAAACACAGCCTGAGAGTATTCAGTAAGAAAGTGTTTTTAAAGTTCCGTCTCTTCCACCACCACCACCGACGCCGACTCGCCAGTACAGCCTGCATTTGAGTGCTGCGCGCTAAACTTGCGGCCAACAACTCTTGCTTTCTGCCCGGCACCTACCCACACATGCACACTCGCGCGCGCGCGCACAAACACACGCACACACACACACACACACATGCACGCACGCCCCCAGCCTCAGGCTGCGAGCTATCCAGCGCTCGCTAATTTTTTGTAGTGAGCAGATGCTCAACTTTTTCCTCTGTTTCCGCAGTGTCATGATTTCCGTTTCCCTCCTAAATTTAGTTTCCAGGCAAATTGTGATTGTTGCTGCTGTCATTCCCGACTTTGGGTTCTCTTTCTGGGGGTTCCGTCCATCTGGGCAACCGTTATGGGGGATATTGAACGTCCCGAGTCTGGAGGAGAGCCACAAACTGGAATTAGAGCTCTGCTGCCGGACAGAGAGTTCGTCACCTCTCGGAAAGGACTGCTGCTTATCTCTGAAGTGGTAATTATGAGAGTCGTTTCCCTTTTTAATACTATGGCGTTCAACTTTTGAATTTCCATTGTTGTTTCCTTCTAACGGTTTGCTAAAATGACTTGTAAAAGAAATGTATTGTTAAGCTTTCTGCATTTGGGATTTCACTTACTATCATATATAACGGAATATTGACACACAGTAACTAGAATTAGAAACTCTTAAATGAGATGTTTGGTCATGGTTTTGTATTTTTGTCAGGGTTTTCGTAAATAAATAACAGCTTTGCATTTCTGAATGAATGTGGCTTTCTATTATCTTGCCTTGCTTGCACTTCATAAACAATCAGATAAGTAAAACAATATTTATGTGGCTTAGTGTGAATGGTAGCCACCTTGTCAGCTGCCCCCTCAAAGAATATGAAATGCAGTAATATTTTCATGCATCTTTCAAATAAAATAAGACCACATAGTGCTTTTTATAACATGAAATATTAAAACCCAAAGTATCTATCGAGATGGAACATTTACATCTGAAGTCATTTCCTGATGTGCTTATTGTTCTAAGATACTGCAAGCGGTGTGGTCTTCCAGAGCACAGATATGGTGTTAAAAGCGAAAGATTAAAAGTTCACACCTCAGTGTATGATCGTAAGCATTTCAAACCACTTGCATGTGCATCTGCTAAAAGAAAATTTATATACAGAGACATATACAGTAATTCGGGGTGAATTTTATATAAAGTAATTCAGCCCCGCCCCTAAGTAACATAATCTTAAGGGTGGGACCCCATGGACCTTACTTCACTTCAATCAACATGAAACTATTTGGCAGAATATTTCAAGGGGCAGCCCCCCTCCCAGACCTTACTGCGGCCATCATTAGACCGAGCCATACAAAGCTTTAATGGGGACACCTCCCCATGAACAGGTTATTGCTTGTCCATCCTGTTGTTTCCTGGCCCACCCATTTTGCAATTTTTGGGTTCACCACTGATTTAAGTTATTTCTCCCTTTATTTTCTCAGCCCGCTGTTCCCTATTCTAGCATCATCACTCAGAAGGTAGTGCCAGTTATGGACAAGATACAAGCACCCATCAATAAGGGTAATATGTAGCCGCATTATGGTCAAGTGTGAACAACCCACACACAACACAAGTTTAATATGTAGTAAGCAGTATTGTCAAATGTGCAGGGTTTAGTGAAATTCTTACTTACATGACCGATCAACACATTGGCAATCTCAAAAATACTAAACTATATAACTTTCTTTTAAATAATAGGAAACACAAATCAGCTTACCTGATGTACTCTTCTCTCTTTTTTAATGCTCCTATAACATGAACCCTTGTGTAAGAAGTCCTGAGAATTAGCGGGATTAACATGTATTCCAGCTTTCTGTAGGGAGGAAAGCAGAGCTGCAAATCAGTGTGGATTCTGGAAAAGAGGACAGTGTCATTGAGATAGGAAGGCAAAAAGCACATGACTGGGGATGGCTGGAGGACAGTCTTGCAGAAATGGAGAAAACATGCAAACTCCCTGCATATATTATATTATACTATATTATATTATAATCCTGGGTTCAAATTTCACACCTGGTTTCTGTGTGGAATTTGTGTGTTCTCCCCATGTATGTGTACATTTTCCTCCCACATTCCTTTGTACTGGCGACTCTAAATTGACCCCATGTGAGTGCAGGTTTGGATGTGTGTGAGTGGACCCTTTGAAGGACTCTTGCCTTGTACAAAATAATACCAATGCCAGAAAAGGTTCTGCCCACTCCAATCCTCTCAGCTGGATTAAGTTGGTCGTAGAATGCCATGTTGTATGTTGCTCTTATTTTGTAACACATGCTAGTCCTCTGGGATACAGCACAGTCCTCAAAGCACTAGTTATCCTTCCATTATGTGCGCATTAATTGATTGCAGTAGCTGTTGTCCCACATGCCTTCTTTCTTTGTTGGTGTTTAAACGACACAGGTTGCAACTCCCTGCAGCAAGGGTGGGCATTTGTGGGGGTCAGATGTTAGTCACTGAAAAGGAGAAGAACTTTTGCATGTAAGCCGGCTTTAAAAGTGTTAAAGTCTGTTCTTGTTTAAGTTATTTTCTCCGATTTAATTCCTCAATGTTAACTTAGCTCTTCTGTTCCTCTCCCCGTTTCAGTAATTAGTGCTGCTGCCTGACAGTTCCAGAGTCACTTGTTCACAACCTGTACTTTGCTATGCTTTTATTGATTTTGCATGTTCTCCTTTTATCTGTGTTGGGATTACTTGGGTGGTCTGGTTTCTTCATGCATACCAAAGATATTGGGCAGCTCTAAACTGGTCCATTATGAGTGAGTGTGAGTAAATGAATGGGTGTGCTCTTCAACTGAACAAGTATCCAGTCCAAGGTGTGTTTCTGCTTTGCAGCGGATAGTGTAGGTTTACACCCTGCATGTCTGAACTGAAATGTGGGATTAAAAAATAATATATATATTATTTAATATGCTAAGTTGTCTGTTTTTAAATGGATGAGCATGCAGGCATGTATCATATCTTGTACTATACAGACGAGAGCACCGTGGGTGGTGTTCACATCAAAAGATGCAATATACAACTAAGACTGATGATGCTACACTGACTGTCTGTTTATCTGACATACACTATGTACAGATTTTTTTTTATATCACTGTGGTTTTTAAACTTCATATAGCTTTACCAGAATAAAGGATGACCACTACCTAGCAACAGATAACAGTTCTCAGTATTTAACGTAAACTGGTGCCTGGCTACAGACATTGAGCAAGTCAGTTGACCTGCCTGTGCTCCAATTGGAAAACCAAAAGAAATGTAACCAATTGTATCATAAATGTTGTAAGTCACCTTGGATAAATGCATTGGCTAAATAATAAAAATGTAATAAATTGGTCAAATAAGTCTAGTTACAAAAAAAAAAAAAAAAAAAGAGTAGAAGGAATTCCTAAAGAAAGCCACCAAGGAAGAGCGAGAGACAGAGAGCAGCTGAGGTCGCTGACAGTGTGGACCTCCGGGGAGTGACAGGCTCTGTATGTGTGGGCTAAGTATCCCAGAAGGAAACTGTACAGGAAGAAAAGCAGAACCAAGAGAGAGTGGGAACATGTAATATGACCACAGTAAGCTAGGATTCACTTGGTGCCCCAGTTGCCAGGTTTAGGGGTGTAAGTGCATATTTAAATTCTCAAAATGTACGAGGAGTTTGAATGTTCACTTTCATACCTGGCTCCATTGATTTCCTTCTTCATCCAACTGACTAGGATTACCAAGCCAAATTGGCTCTGCACGAGAATAGATGTGTGAATAAGTGTACCCTGCATTGGACTGGTGCTCTGTTTAGTGGTGGTTTCTCTGAAAATAAGATTGAAACTAGGGAGGAAACATCTATCAAAATGAGCAACCAGCAGAAGAGCTGCACTGGAGAGCTGGCCTTGTATGGTGCAGTGACAAAAAAGCCTCTAAAAGAACTTCTGCTTTTGTGTTTTTTTTTTTTTTCTGCAAATGTAAGATCTCTCAAACATTAGAAGCAATTCTGGAGTTTGGATGGAGGCTACACCTGAATGGTGTGTAAAGCCTGGTCATGGCAAAGGTCCTAATTCAGTCTAGAGTCAGGAGTTGAGCAGGGTGAAGACTCGGCTTGCAGGAGGAAGGCTGAGATTAAACAGAAAGAGAGAGATAATGAGACACAGGAAGTGAGAGAGGAGTGCTTTTGAAACCGGAGCGATGGGAAAATGTCATTAATAGATAGGGATCACTCATCAGGAATTACGCTGCCCAAGGAGGCTGCAAGTTGGTACTCTATTAATGTTTTACTTTGTATACTCTTTGTTTTCACGTCTTCCTTCTGCTGCTTCGTTAATTAAAGCCCAATTGTTATTAATCTTTTTCGTTATTATTTTAGTGTGGATGCTACACCCTGAAAGTGTCAAAATGTAAGATAAAGCAAACAGCATCCTAAGAAAATATGCAAACATTTGAAATACTGTATTTAAAACTTCTATTAACCAGAGATTAAACAAAAAAGACCTTTTTGTATATACTCCTAAATAATTTACACCAAGTATGAAACACTTGGGAAGTAAAATTTACATATATAAAAGTGGCTGGTTTTCAAGCCTTCATGGCAGATTAAGAAATTGAGTTACTTTATTTTGTAAACTAACCTTAGTACTCTAGTCCATATTTTTAATAATGTTAAATGTTCTTATTTAGGTAGTATAGCATTGCGATATTTATCCCTTTTAAATGTAACTTTAGGTTTATGAACGTTTGAAGTTGGGATACACAAACACAAAAACAATAGCCAAGAATCAAGAAATAACATGTATTAACATATCATTACAGACTATTTATTTATATTTTGTATAGAGAACCCAGTGTAAGATATTTGCTTCATCAGTGTCACTTTCCCTGTGGCCCTCGTCTCCATATATGCATTGTACTTTTATTGAACTTCTCTTTCTAGTATCCATTTTGAATAATTTAGTTTGAATCCATGATTGCAAGTCTGTAATATGTCCTTTTACAAAGAATGAATTTGGATATGTAATATGTCCTTAGATTACTTCTTAAGTTAAACCAAACAATGCAAAAAAAGGCACATCCATTTGCATTGCCCCTTCTCTTGAGAACATTCATCTGGATCTGGAATACGAAACCTTAGGCACTGCTTATTATCATACCAACAGCTTCTTTTCCTAGACATTTGTTGTCAGCAGCTATTTGAAGAGGATGAAAATGAACTGCCTCATTGTTCCTAGGATATGGGTTCAATATTTGGACATTTTTTCCACATACTGGCTTCCTCTCACAATCTTTTAAAAATGGTGTATTATGTCAGTTGTCAGCTTTATACTGGCCTGGTATGAGTAAGTGTGGGTGTGTGCATGCAATATGCGGACATCATTTCCAGTGTTGGCTCCTTTCTTCTGCTTTATAGAATAGGAATCTTATCAACCTGCTTGGACAGACTTTAGTTCCCATGAGACTAAGCAAAAAGCGAGTTTGCAAATTGATGGACTACTATTAACTTTTTCGAAACGTATGTTATAAAACCACAGTTTAGCTTTTCTTTTTACTGTTAACATTGCAGTGAAATCTTTTCTCTAATTTATTTCATATAATATAACCTTTACCTGTGTTTTCAAAAGTTACCTAAAGCATGATTTACATTATACTGTTCATTTTGAAAAAAGAATGGTAATCTATTAGTTATATATTAAGAAATATTCAAACTAAAGTAAACTTAAAAATATACTGTATCATAAATACATTGCAGAGCAGTAGAACAGAGAATTTTTTTTATTTTTAGAGAGTAGATCAGGGGTTTTCAATCTTGGTCCTGGTTTTTGTTCCAACCAGATTCCTAATCAGTGACACCAACTGATAACACTGATCTCATTTAATTAGCCAGTATTTTTTTTTCCACTTCTCTTATTCTACATTCAGAAAAGCATAGCAGCATGATTTTTACATTTATAAGACATTTAGAAATATTTCTATTTTTACTATAGATTTAAATGCTTAACTCTCTTTTATTGATTTCATTATATTTTGCCCTTTTTCTATGCAGTTTGCTCCCTTCATTGTATCTTAATAATGACAATTAACAACTAGCAGAGCAGACAGCCAGGCAAACAACACTACGACTACTTTAGTGTCAGACCCACTAATTAGTAAATAATGGATTAATTCAACAATTAGAACTCCTAGAAAAGTAGAAAGAAAATCAAGATGAAAATATTGATAAAAAGAAAAAAAAATACAATATTCCCATATAACTGCTTAGCACATGTTTAGATATATATTTTTTCTTTACAAAACTTAGTTTTCTAATTTCTATATTGTTCCCAAAACACAGAATCTGGGAAGTAACAGTTCACTTAATTATCCCAGGAGTCCGATTAAAAAGAGAAGCTGGTTGGAACAAAAATCTACAACCACAGTGGGTCCCCAGGACCGAGACTGAAAACCTCTGCAGTAGATATTAATATATAAACTGCTTTTCAAGTCTATGTAATGAAGAAAATGAGGTATGGGTGGACACTTAATACCATACAGACAATGGAATAACCTGTACATCATGCATTAATAAACAACAATAAAACAAACGTCTCCAAACAATTATTAATACAATGTTTATTATTCTTTACTTACAGTATTTTAGTATTTAATTGAATGCTCTTGTCAGGTAGAGTCCTGAAGCAGAGCAGATGACATTTACAAAGCTGATCATTTTGGAGAGTCCAAAGCATCCAACTCTCTGTTAATACAGGTCACCACATGATTCATGAGGATCAAGGAGAATTTATGCATCAGTTTACAGCTGGGATGCACATGGAAGAGCAGAACATATTCACTCATTGTACTCAGCAAGAAGGGAGACAGCAGTGTCTTCCGAGGTTTATCACAGCAAAAATGTATTTGATCCACTATGTTTCCATCAATGCTTGAGCACAACTCTCTGTAATGTGATAGTTTTACCCTCCTAAATTGCAGAGTGAACTCCTGATATCCATAACGAAGGCTAGCGATGCTCCAATGACAAGCCAATGAGTGCATTGCATGAAAGTTGAACGTGAAGATGGATGCCCATGGAAGTTGTGTACTTGGTAATTTAAAAACATGTTTTTTTATTATTGGTTGATGGCATGGGAAGAGTCAGGCATGCAATATACAGTAAGATAATACAGCAACTTAACTGTATACCAATGAACTGTTTGTCACAGTTAAGTTTCATCAAAGAATTCTTGTTTTATCTCCAGTACTTCTTAATCCATGCATCTACTTGAAAGCCACAAGGAGAAAACATCCTTTGTTAGTGGCATTAGGCATATGGTAGGAACCAAACCTGGATGGGGCACCAGGCAATTGTTTGGCAGTCATTTCCAATTACCCATTAACACCATGGCAATTTAGTTGCCATTTAACTTAACACACATTTCTGTAATGCTAGAGAACATTGAAATACTCTGAGGAAAACCAAAGTTTAAATAAGTTGAACATGCAAACTCCAGTCGACCAATGACAATTACTAATGAGTGTGCCACGTTGCAACCCTCTACAATAATATTCAGTGTTTTTCCCCAAAGTAATTTATTAATAACTGACCAACATTACATTTAAGTAATTTAATTATTTAATTAAAAATAAGTGGCTATCAACTTAACAGCTCAAGAGGAGGTACACATGGAGTGTAACAGAACTCTTCTTTCCCTCTTTTCATGCTCACTGCAGGCAAGCTGAGCTAGACAGCTTTTCTTAGCAGTTACTTTATAATATGCTTCAAGGATCAATTGTGCGGAAGTTTTGTAATGATAGACTCAGTAGTCTTAAGGCTGGCCAGCCCAACAATCAATTTAATTAAAGTTGCATAAAGACATAATGAATCCAAGGAAATTAAATGTTATAATGCTTCCAGACAGTCAAAAAATATTGTTGTGCTAGTAACTGGAAAATAGAACCCACAAAACGAACAGACTAGAAGAGGAGACGCAAATCATAAACCAAAGTAAAGATTGTAACCACATAAAGCTAAATACTTTAATCTAAACTAAAAGTGTGCAATCAAACTTCATAGTCAAATAAACAAACAGAGTCAAAAATTCTTTAACCAGAAAAGTATTTTGGAAAAAGGTTTTGCCAATAATTGTTATGAGTCATCTGCAATCTCAGATAGAGCAGAATGTATGAGATGATCTTTTATCCCACTGCGCAAATAACGACACATGCTGTCACCCCCAAAACCTCTCCAAAGACTACTGTGAATCATGACTTAAAAATAACAATCACAGAATGGCAGCACCCATTAATAAATCAAAATGGTGAAAAATATTTTTAACCAGTTTAAATAATTTTCAAATTAAAAAATGTGGATACATCATGCTCCAAAGTGCAAAATAGGTGTAAAATATTAGAGCTAAAGATGACAAAAAGCCTACAAAAATATATCCAAATCTTAATCTATTGACTTTAACGAATTTCTTACTTAGAATACATTTTTTTATTACTAAAGCAATATATTTTTAAGACTTAGTGTTAGTTATTTTGTTACAATTCAGAACCCTTAATTGCCTATTTTAGTTTTAAACTGCTATACAGTATTAAGGTTTTAATTGTTTTCATTTCCTTGACCAGCTATCAGTTAATAATGGGGAGCAGATGAGAAAGGATCCACCAGATCTCCATCTAACAAACTTCCATTTAAACTTGTGTATATGCATCTTGAAGTATCTGTATTAATACAATGGTTTAAAAAAGGGAAAAACCAAGAGATACAAATCTGTTCAGGACCACAAAACATATGAATAATTTTCCCAGGAAACGAAAAATCTACAATGTGATAAAGATTTGTCTTAGAAGAATGAAAATGCTAATAAACCATAAAATTACATCCTGCAGCCACCAAGGACTATAACTGATGATCCCTGGTCTAAATCATTAGTTTGTCAAATTGACAACTTTGAGAAAGCATCATATTGTTTTAGAACCAGTTTTAATTTCCATATAAACCATCATCATACACATATGAGTCATATTCTTTTTCATTCAAGGGCAGAAGTGATGTGAAATTGAACAGTGAATTGGTTTAGCAGTGGATATTTTGCAAACAATCCATCAGATTTTGTCGGTTAAATGACACCTAGTCTGCAGACAAAACTTTACAGTTTACTAATCAGTCCAGATCCTACTCCTCACTAATAGTCACATATTAGTGATTATCAGAATGAGATTTTGAGCACAAATGGCCAAAATGAGATTTCCCCCCCCAAAAAAAAAGCTGGCCAAACACTCCAAGATAATATGAGGGTCTTAACTATACAGGAAGACCCTGGAGCAGAATTGCTGCTTCCCCAGATCAAAAAGAGCTAGGTGAGGTGACCTGAAAGTGTACCGAGGATACTTTCTGGGTGCCTACCAGTCAGGGCTTTCAAAGAGAAGACCCAGAACATGCTGGAGGAAGTTAAGAGTTAGCAAGGAGTTAAGAGTTTGTGTTATTTAATTAAACAATATATCAGTGCCACCATTGGCAAAGGTAAATATTATACTTTCATTATAACCCTACTTGACTTGCTCTGTAGATGAGAGCTCCAGCCTTTATATTTAGATCAAGATAACTGAATGACATTTGTCTAATGAAACAGAATAATTCAATTCATAGGAAAACTCTAGGATTCAAGAAATATCTACTGTAAACACTCAAGACACATAAGAAAAAACAGCATATAGCACAGAATTGACTATACTAGAGTCACGTGAATAATCTCTTAGGTTAATTTCTACTTGGTTTCATATGTTTTTCTATAGACTGAAGTGAAATCTGGAGATCAGCTACTTTCCCTGGCTTTGTGGTTTTTGCTTGAGGCAAATGGCTGTAATTAACCCTACAGCTGTAACATATACTTTTGAGCCAGACAGGGGCTAAGCAAGCATTATTAGGAAGAATCTCTTGATTTCTGCTTAAGAAAATTAAATTTAAACAACTTGCAAAGTGGAACGTTTTCCCAACAGAGTTATTAATGATCCTTGTTACACAGTAACTGTTACACAGAAGAAAGCAACACAATTATTTAGCTGGCTGTTTTATAACGAATTCTGAGTTGTCTTAATACATTTAAAGCCCTTTATGACACCTTGCTTTTTAATACATCATTCTCTGGAAACTATTGCATTTAGTTTAGATAGATTATACTAAAGAACTTACGGATCCTGGTAGTGCATACGCTGGTATCTAAGCCCATGGTCTTGTTTCAACTGTGGCTGTTTATCCTTGGGATGATATAAATTCGTTGAATACCTGATTCCTGTGCTTGCTCAACCTTGGAAGTTTTGTGTGTTTACCTAGAGCTCATCTTTTGGTAGCCCCCAAGTATGCAATATAGCTGTCTTCCAAGTTACACATTTCACAGAGGCCCTGCTCCTTGGAGCAATGTTTGACTTTATACCCCTTTCAGGTTGCATTCATGATAGAGAATCAAAACATGAACATTCACTAGTATGCAAACACACAAGTTGAGTGAAGTTAGTTTTAAAAGGAAGGTTTTCCTCCAATTTAATCACAGACCACTTTTGGGGATAGTTAGGGCCCAACTTTATTATGCTCTGTGGCCACTAGGGGGTGCTCCACCTCCCCAAACCCCTGACACACACTGGCTTGAACACAAGTCTCAATAAACAAAGGATGTTTTAATATGGGAAACCCTTCATCCAGCAAGCGTTTCTCACGACACAACCACAAGTACAGTTAAGCACACACTAACTGTCTTGTTCTGTTTGTCTCTCTCTCTCTCTTCCCTGCTCCTCCAGCAAGATATGTCCTCCTTCTCCTCTCAACTCTGGCTCCAGGAGTTGAGTCAGGCGGTTTCTTTTATGTAACACCTGGAAGCACTTCTGGGTGCAGAGGGAGTCTGCACACTGTCTCACCCAGTGCTTCCCTTCTGAGAGCATCCTGGCAGAGTAAGGTTCCCGGCCATCCCTCAAACCTATTATGTTTGTCCCTCAGAGATGGAAATAGGTCAATTGCTGGATGGCCCAGGCCCTATTTTTAGTAGCTAGTAGTGCATATATTGTTTCTTCATCATGTTATTTCAGTTTCTATCAAAGCATGAGTAGGTGTCTTCAAATTGACCTTTGATGATGGGTTGGTGCCTTGTCCAGTGTTGTTTTTTGCATTGCTTCTGGCACATGCTCTCCTCAATTGGTTTAAGCTGGTTTGTGAATGCTATGTTAATACTCTAATTAGATGTACAGTAACTCCATGTGGTTGTGCACTAGGTTAGGATGTTGGCTGAGAGTTGGGGAAGGGCAGCAGCAGATTGTAGAAAGACCTTTGATCTGCCCCTCAATTTGTAAATAACTTTCCAGGTCATATATCCATTCTGGAATGAACATTTATTTTTTTGAACAGGATCAGGTCAAGGAAAATTACAGGTGTATGTCTTATACAGAAAGCTCTGCATGTGCATCACTTATCTCTTGCCTTACTGTTAAGTACAGAAGAATATTTCTGTCCATAAAAGCCTAAGCAAATAAGGCAATGACCACTTCTCCTTGCTGCACTCACAATAACTACAACTCTGTATGGCCTTTCCTTCCGCATCCACAGAGATGTGTGGTTTGAGTTAATTGGAAGCACTAAAGAGTGTGTGAGCCTCTTAGGATAGACTAGAAACATGAGCTACCAAGGCATGCTTCAACCGCTTTAACCCTGAAATGGCGTAATTGTTAACCTCTGAGTAACCACATGACATTGGTACGAAATCACAAGACTGTAGCCGAAACTTTATAAGCAAGAAACCACTCAAAAATAGACACATTTATTTAGTATTCACAATGTGACTAGAACTGTGTGATCCAATAAGCAATTGATTTGAACCAAAAAAAATTGTATATTAGTTTCAGCTTCTAATTTATTAGCGGTGCAGCAAATAATTACAATGATCTCCCAATGACTTATGATCCAAGTGCTTTTATATTATATAATCTAAAATGTTAGGTTACATTGTAAAAAGTGATGAATATAAGTCAAGGGACATTATACTCGGACTATATAATGCACTGCTGTGACACTATATGGAGATTGTGTGTAGTCCTGGTCAGAAACACATAGCAGCACTTGATGCTGTGCAGAGGAGAGCACCCAGGTGCATCCCAGGACTTCAGGACATGTCACACTGCAAGAGACTCAGTAAATTAAAAAAGTTTAGACTTAAGCAGAGGAGACTGCAAGAAGACGTAATCCATGTCTTCAAAATTCACAAAGGCATTGATAAAGTACATCCAGCTGAATTCTTTCAACTTAAGGGTGAATGACCTACTCAGAGCTTTAGTGAAAATTAAGGAGAAGTGCATTTAGGACTGAAGCCAGGAAGAATTTCTTTACGCAAAGAGTTGTGGGAATCTGAAATAAATTATTGAGTCATGTAGTTGAAGCAGAAATCTTGACAACCTTTAAGACAGGGGTCTCCAACTCCTATCCTGGAACGCCACTGTGGTTGCAGGCTTTCATTCTAACCCTTTTTTTAATTAATAACATGTTTCTGCTGCTAATCAAGTCTTTTACCTTAATTTTAATTGCCTTGCTATTTAAGACTCAGAGTCTTCAATTGTTTCTTTTTTCCATAATTAGCAGCCAAATAGTAAAAAATGTATAAAAACAACCAACACATGACCAGCAAACCTGTATCCGCCATACCATATCTGAAAATAAAGAAGGGAGAAGGTCTCATTAATGGTCTACTCAGGTCCACAAAACATTGACGGTGCTCTTAGGAAAAATAAATCAACAGTTTTGGAAATGTCTGTTGTTTAGAATGAGAACACCAACAAGCCATGGAGTTAAATAACGGGCTTAATTAACAAGAATTCCCTTCTATTTAAGAAACTGGTTGGAGTGAAATTGGATGTAGTTTGTGGTCCCAACTTAGCTGGTCATCTGTTGGCTCACTTCACATCTCATTTCTATTTGGGTTTTTTTATGGAAAAATTTAGCAATTCAAATGACTGAGTATAAAAAACAAGGCAATGAAGGGAAAAGAAGACAATTAGCAGCAAAAATGGTCACCAATTAAGAAAAAGGTTAGATTGAAAACCTGTAGCCACAGTCACACTCCAGGACTGGAGCTGGAGACCCCTGCTTTAAGAAGCATGTAGATGAGATACTGTACTGTACCTACAGTCATGTCACTAGCACTTCTCTTGAAAAGCACAAAAACAAACATTTAGTTCATTTGCTCTTTGTTTTTACCACTGTATGACATGGAGTCCATGGTGGCACAGGGATTACAGCTGCTGCCTTTTAGCCCCAGAAAACTGTTCGAATCATAGCCTGGTCACTGTCTATGTGAAGCATGCATGTTCTTCCCATGTCTGGGACAGTTTTCTTCCTACATTCCAAAGGGGTGCATAATAAGTTAACTGGCTGGACTTTATATGATCTTGTTTGGTTTATTGTATAGGTTTATTTGACATTCGATGGGAAGTGTGCCCTGCAGTGGACTGGCGCTATCTTCAGGGTTTGTTCCTATCTTGTGCCCAATTTTGCATACTGCAACATTCAGGTTCAGAAAATTGATGGAGAGTTGGTTTTATCTCCTTATTAACTTGTATACTTGTACGAATACACTAGAAAAATATTTTTTCTTATTACTAATATTCATACAGGTATATTTTATCAATTGCTTTCTCAGTTAATATGCTGGATTAACAAGTTATTAAAAAGATTCTTTTTTTTTAAAAAAAACAGCTTTTTTCTTACCTGTCTTATCCATTATGGAGATTTGTTATGTTTATTACTGTTTCTCACTCTAGAAAATACAATTAAACTTAATGTAGCTGTTTCCTAGTAGTAGTTAAAAAATGTTTCTATTCTCAATCACTACAGGACACCAGGTGCATCTCTATTTTTAAGAATGTTTTAAGCTATCACAAAACAGTTGTAAGGTGTCTCTTCATACTTATTTCTCATTTGTGTTAACATGTTAATTTATTTTAGCTGCAGTTACAAAGAAAATGGTCAAGAAATTAAGAGTTAAGAGATGGTGGTGCCACTTTATACTCAAAAATGTACTGCCATCATAGTATCAGACATATGCAGCTAGCTTCCAGTAATGCAAATCTGGCACTCAGAGAAACTTAAACATGTTTGAGTGTTGAGTGCCAGCTGAGTGAGAGAAAGGAGCAACGTGCCATCTTAGAGACTGCAACATCTGTAATTAGTACCTAAATTTCCAGATCAGCACATTTGAGTGCCTTTGCTGTCGTTTTTAAACAACTAAACAGCTTATGTCATAGAGGAGAAACATACAGTATAGCTATGACTCTCCAGTTTGTAGCAGTGGGGTACAGTTACAGAAAAAAATGACCTTTCAGTCACGGGTAAGTAAACCATATGCCAATTAGCCAGAGAAACATTCACTGCATTGCCAGATGTAATGAAGAAAAGAAACACTTCAAGATTCCAACAGAGGATCAATTGAAAGACATGACTGATGGTTAGAAAAAGTGGGGATGGCTTTAGACAAATGCCCTCTTCCCATCATTTATACACCTTCTACTGGACGAAGAAGGGTACAATCATTTTTCCAAGGTCTGTCATATCTCAGTTATTTAAAAATAGTGGAGCAATATGTTAAAAATAATTGTTGAGTTTTCACACTGATTTCCCTTTGGCTTTAGTTGGACAGTTTTTGGGGGTTACTCAAGAACAAGTTTTTCCACTTCAGCATTTTGTTTGACAGACTTTGGTACTATAGGATTCCAATGGTATTTAAGACTATTCTGACATTTTCTCTAAATTTTCTCAGTGTTTCTTTACACATGACTGAGGTAAAATTAATTCAAATTTTTTAAAATTATTTTTGTTACATTTAATCATATCATTGTAATGTTCTGCTCATTTTGCAATTTAAATGGGCACAATCTTATTAAAGGTAGAGAAGCTGACGCAAATTAAACACTCTTGTCATTCTGTAAAGAAAATGTTAAAGAGTTTCAGGATTGCCCTTTTCACAAAAGTTGGCCTGATGATTTTGACCGTTGCCTATTTGTGATTCTTGCTATAGCAATCTCAAGCATCTGCCACTATATTCTCTAGTTCAGGTTATAATTTATTAACATCTAAACAAATGTGATGGTCACAAGTATTCGGTAATCCAAACCCCTTAAATATCCACTAACAAGAATGCTTCCCTCAAGTGGAAATGAAAAAGCAGCCAAAAATAGTCTTCTTTGGTTTGGCCTTTTGTTTTTGCCAAAGCCTGAGTAGATCTCTGCAAGTACCTTTTCTTGGGTTTCTTGGGTTTATTGTTGCCTACTGCCTGAATTACTGATCGTCTCTCACTGACTATTTGTACTTCAGACACCCATTTAATTTATTCAAAATGACCTTTTAAATGGTTCTCATTTCATTTTACATTGTTGACAGATGCATATTGGTTAGTTCTGTTCATGGTGGTTTGATTCCAGGTAGCTGAGAGGAACAAAAGCTTACTGGCAAAGAGGCTGTGTAGTCAGTGATATTAGATGAATAGATAATGGGAGGCAAGAATTAGTATTATAACGAAAAACACAAACAAGCATAAATAGTTGGGGCACCCACGGCAAACCCCATATAATTGAAAGCAAATTCAAAGTATAAACATGTTAGGAAGGGAAAAAAAACATCTTCACAGATGCAAGTCTCAAGATTGACTGCTCCAAGATGACGTCACCTCCGGTTAAGTATGGGCCAGATAGGAAGGGGTAGGTCCAGGTGGGCGGACACCAGATGTGATGTCAGAGGTGGAAAGGCTGTCAATCATACAGTCTGTAGCGGGAGGAAGAGAAGCAGCATTAGTATACAGCGCCACCCTGCTGATCAGCGAGGTATTACCACAACCAGAGCCATTAAGTTGTTCCTAAGGCGCACACGTGAGACAGTATTTTGAAACAATATTAGACATCCCAAAAAAAATAGGAGCAAAACATGTACATGTTTTTAGACCAGATGAGTGAACAAGTCAAATTTCAGTTAACTTCATACTCCAGCTTTACTCACTGCTCAAGTGTCTTTTGTGTTTACTGTTTAACTGAACGGCCTTTAAGTTATTTGACATTACTTTAGAGCACAGGTGTCAAACTCCAGGCCTGGAGGGCTGCAGGTTTTCATTCTGACCCTTTTCCTAATCAATGACCAGTCACTGCTAATTAACTCCTTTTCCCTTCCTTTTAGTAGCCCTGATTTTAAGGATTCCGTCCTCTGAATTGATTTGTTTCTTCATTAAATGGCAGCCAAACATAAATGAGACGTGAAACGAGCCAACAGATGACCAGCTAAACTGGAACATCAAACTCCAACCAGTTTCTTAATGAGAAGCCAATTCTTGCTGTTAATTAAACCCGTTACTTAATTCCATGGCTTGCTGCTGCTCTCATTCTGCTACAGCAGACATTTCCCACAGTGTTGATTTTCTGTTTCTGATTATTGACCTGAGAAATCAACCTTACCGAGACCCTCACCTTTCTTTATATTCAGATAATGTGGTTAGCTGGTCACCTGTTTTCTCATTTTGTGTCTCATTATTGTTTGGCTGCTAATTAAGGAAATAGAAAGAACTAAGGGGTCTGAGTCGAGTTAATTAAATCTAAGGCAAAAGAAGTTAATTAGCAGGAAAAACAGGTCACTAATTAAGAAGGTGGTTAGAATGAAAAACCTCCAGGACTGGAGTTCGACACCCCTGCTTTAGAGGTTTTATCATCATTTATAATATTTTTTAGGAGGTGCTTATTCATACACTGCTGTTGCACCTCATCAAAACTTTAAGCTAAATATATAAAAGACTCCTCTCCTTCTCTTAAGAAAATATTAAAAACACAGGTCTGCAAAATTAAACTTATAAAAGCAATGTTTTAATTGTGAAGGTATTTTTACTTGCATTCATGAACACAATGAAAATTTGCAGTTAGAATGTTTAAATGACATGTAACTAAAAGTTAACAGATAAAACAATTTGTTCATACACTACTGTGCTAATCATCCAAGACAAGATGAAATATAAGTAATTTAAATGTAGACCTCAGGGTTAACATTTTCATTGCTCCATGTAATGGGTATATCTCTGTTGTATGCCATTTGGTACGGGATTTGTAGAAGCAGTGTTAATGTTTCTGATGCACCATCTGTTGGAATGACAGACACAGCAACTGGATGGACAAACACACTTGTCCTTTTATTAAGGTGAATACAATATTGTTCTAAATCAACTCAACATTAAAATATTTAGCCAATCTAATATTTTTAAACATATTGTGATGCATGAGTTGGTGTCTTGCACCTCAACGACGAGGCGGAGTACAGTGATCCCTCGCTATATCGCGCTTCGCCTTTCGCGGCTTCACTCCATCGCGGATTTTATATGTAAGCATATTTAAATATATATCGCGGATTTTTCGCTGCTTCGCGGGTTTCTGCGGACAATGGGTCTTTTAATTTCTGGTACATGCTTCCTCAGTTGGTTTGCCCAGTTGATTTCATACAAGGGACGCTATTGGCAGATGGCTGAGAAGCTACCCAACTTACTTTCTCTCTCTCTCTCTCTTGCGCTGACGTAGGGGGGTGTGAGCAGGGGGGCTGTTCGCACACCTAGACGATAGGGACGTTGCACTGTGTGCAGCTGCTTCTTGAAGGATATGCTGCATGGTGCTTCGCATACTTAAAAGCTCGAAGGGCACGTATTGATTTTTAATTGAAAAACAAACTCTGTCTCTCTCTCTCTTTCTCTGCTCCTGACGGAGGGGGTGTGAGCTGCCGCCTTCAACAGCTTTGTGCCGCGGTGCTTCGCATACTTAAAAGCCAAACAGCCCTATTGATTTGTTTGCTTTCCTATCTCTTTCTGACAGGCTTTGCTCCTGACGCGCACTGCTTTGAAGAGGAAGATATGTTTGCATTCTTTTAATTGTGAGACGGAACTGTCATCTCTGTCTTGTCATGGAGCACAGTTTAAACTTTTGAAAAAGAGACAAATGTTTGTTTGCAGTGTTTGAATAACGTTCCTGTCTCTCTACAACCTCCTGTGTTTCTGCGCAAATCTGTGACCCAAGCATGACAATATAAAAATAACCATATAAACATATGGTTTCTACTTCGCGGATTTTCTTATTTCGCGGGTGGCTCTGGAACGCAACCCCCGCGATGGAGGAGGGATTACTGTATCAGTACTGTACTTCATCACAACCAGCTTTATTCACTCAAAACAAGAACAGCAAGGTTATATATTGTAACAGGATCTACCATTCTACTATACACAAATACAGCAAACAGTCAGGGTCGGGGCCAGGTCAGTGGCCAAGTTATAATGTTCCCTGTATCACCCACTAGGCAACCGGCGCTTTATGCGTGGCATCGATTAACTTGTAGTCGTTTCTGTGGCGCTGCAAATCTACAGTTGCCTCGGCAACTGACAAGCAGTCATGTGTCTGCATGCCATCCCGTTGGGAGAGGGTCTCAAAAGAGTTCACAAGTCTCACAATATATAAGTAAAGAAAACAGAAATAAATATTCATTGAGTTACATATAGCTTCTCTAGGTTTTGTCACCCCTTAGGTTTTTTTGATACAAAAGGTCATTTGGTGGCCCGTTGTTTGTACACTTTTTCTGGTGAATCCCTATGAATCATCCAGCAGTAGTCTGATGTCCTACTGACATCCCAAAGTCCCTTGTACCTTCTTTCCATGGCCTTGATATTCTGATAGAATCTTTCACCCTGCTCTTAACTCACCGCTCCAAGATTTTCAGGGAAAAACTCCAAATGCAAATCCAAAAAAGTGAACTTCAAGACTCATGCCGCAACCCAATTCCTTAAACTCAACTAATACGTCTTTCACAGTTTCTTTTTAATTTGTATCTTTATTATTATCTAAAAACTTGCACTCCTAGCACTCTTGTTCCAGATCATTCATTGCACCATGAAATTCTGTATCAGAAATCATCTTTCTAAAATCAGGTCTGGCAAAAATGCCCTCCTTCAATTTAGCCTCAGGCAAACCTTTTGGTACAAATACACACAGACTCCATCTTTTTATTGGGCATTGACCAACTGCTGCATCAAACTAAGCTTAATATGAAGGGGTGGAAGCAGCACTTTGTCTGGACCCACCAAGCTACGTCTGATGATGTGTTTGGCACCAAGCTGTAGCTTTTTTCTGACTGGCCCAATGTAAATTTGTGGCTCTGCTGTCCCACTCACAGAGAAGACGTGGGCTCCCAGTGGCTTCACAGGCTGCTACCTGCTGCTGTGGCTTATCACCATGTTTAATTCGACTCCTATCACCTTATCAATGAATACAATGACTTTTACTTTAAGCATATATTTTAATATTAGAAAATGTTAAATTGAAACAGGTCATCATCACTGCTGGTCCTCGCAGAGATTCAATTCAATAAATGAACAAGTAAATAGGCAGAAAATGCCTATTTTGCATTTTTATTTCCAAAAATAAATAGATAGAGAGATACTTTATTAATCCCAAGGGGAAATTCACAAATAGTGTATCAGATTAGCATTTTTTATCAGAAATTACTTGTAAGTGTAAAAACACTTTGGCTCAAAGTACAGAAATGTATTGGAAAAATGGAGGGAAAGTGCAAATAAACACATTTGGCCCCGAAGGCCTAACCCCCGAGTTCTGAATACTGAAGCCCAGCTGCCATTTGCTCTACTAGATGCTCTTATCAAATTCAAAACAAAAATACACTTCTCATATATCACTTCATCAGTTAACATGGGTTCTGGTTTATATATTGAAAAGCTTGAGAATGACAATGCTTTGGTGTCACTCTGTACTGTAGCTGTAGGGGATATTTGTTTATTTCAAAGGGTCATGGAGTCAATTACCAACCAGCTGTTTTTTAATGCAGCACAACAAAGAAGCAAAGAAATGCTGCATCATCATCCAGACAGGCAGACACCAGGGAAGGTTTTTCTTAAAAATATATCTAAGAAGTTCATTGAAAAGCTGGAAATCCCAGTTTGACTGGAGACATTTGATACTAAAAACATGGGAGGAAAAAAAGCTAAATCTTCACCCACAACTTCTATTCGTCATGGTCAAATTGTAAAGAAAAACAAAACGTAATGGAAATAAAACAAGCTGATACGTGATGTTTCAGAGCTAACAGGAAGTGCAAACATAGTTCTCTAGAGGTGAAGGGAATTAAAGCTGGTGGGGTGGGGGGCTATGTTGGAGGCCACTTAGAACTAGAGAATACACAATATTAAAAGAGAAAGTCGGCCAGTGAAAGCATTAGTAAAGGAAATGGAATTCAGAGACCAAGTCAGGAGGATATTAAATGCAGCTGCTACATAATCAAGGCAGAAACTGCTGCAAATAGAGTGTGCGGGATGTTGTATTTGTGAGCAGGTGAAAGGCTGGGCTGGGTGCATACAGGGAAGTCAAAATTCAGTAAGGGGAATCTTTAATTGATACTGGGAACTTTACATCACAACTCACAAGGTATTTTTAAAGCAACAAAAATATTCAAGACAAGGAAACTAAGTTAGACAGGCTAAGCAAGCTAAACATGTTTGGGTCCAGCCAGTACTTGGATGAGAGACCCTCTGGGAAAAACTTGGGATGCTGCTGGAAGAGGTGTTGGTGAGGCCAGCAGGGGGCACTTACCCTGTGGTCTCAATGTGGCCTTCAGTGCAGTGACGAGGACACTGTGCTGTAAAAATGGCGCCATCCTTCAGATGAGACGCAGCACTGAAGTTCTGACTCTCTGTGGTCATAAAAGATCCCTGGGTATCCTTCGTAAAGAACTGCCTCTTAATCAGTGAGATATGGCATTACAATAGGCAGAGCTGACACCGAAGAAGAGTCTCTCTCTCATCTGTCTCTGATATGTTGCCATTATTCCATCCACAATTCTCCCTCCCATTAGGCTAAAGTTTTGCAAGGAACAGCTACAAAAGTGCCTATTGCTGTACATTTAATGGGAGATTAGCTGCTGGCTAAAACAAATTCCTCAGCTATCTTCTCAGCAGGGGACTCCCCTACTAATGACCTCCCACAAAACTGAACTCTGCCTGTAAACTGTGAAAACTTCAAAGTCTTTAATTCCCATTTTTCATTTTACTTACCACACACTCTTTAAAGGCTCCCTTTCTAATCCTGCATATGCTTTCACACTCTCTGACATTTTTCTATTACAAAACCTGGCACTGATGAAAATGGCCGTTGAAACAAGCAGCCAGCCAGCTGTGCTATCAGTAGAAGTCATTTGCCAGTTTTTTATTTTTCTTTTTTAATTTGCAAGAAAAACCAAGGAAATGCCGAGTCAAAGAGTGTGTGCAACTTTGTATGTCATTTAAATACCATTCCTAAATATGAACAATTAAAAAGATAATTTTTGAAAAGTAACTTCAGAGTAGTTGACTGATGCTCATTCATTTCAAAGCTTTTATGTTCTGTGCATATTTGTGTGTATTGTGCTGGAGTGGGCAGCACTTTATATCTTGAGGATATGCTAATAAAAATCACTTTGATTAATTCAAATAAACCAGGTCTTGCAATGTGACAGTGTCATATTTTCAGTTGCTTTAAGTGAACAGTATGCCTATATATGTATTTGTAATCTTTAACAAATCAATGTACTGTATTCATCTTGTTTCTCAGGCTGTGTCATTCATAACATTCATCTGCTTTGTGGCTTCAACTTCTGCTGCCTTTGTGACTGCACCTCTCATTGAATTCCTGATGGCTTTGTTCATACTCTTTGCTTACTCTACCAAGTTGAACAAACGCTTCAAAGGTTTCCTGTGGCCATTAATGGTAAGTGTAGAAGTGAACGTCTGTTCTTTATGTTAAAAGAAAGCTGCACTTTGTTACCCTGTAGAATCATTAATGTTAAACCCACACTTTGTAGCACAAATTTAAAACAAGACCATAGTTTGCTGGTACCACCTGATTCTTACATGTATGGTCTCACGCCATAATGTGGCATTGGTACTTAAGAAAGCTGGTGACATAGTGGAGAGGTAATGATCAGTTTACTGATATACTATAACAAATCTTCAGAAAAGTAGAACCATTTTACTCTGATAAATGTGCTGGACAAAAAAATGCTATTTATTATTATTTTATATCACCTTACCCATATCTGTGTACTATAACTCACAAAAAGTTAATAATAATTCTTTACATTTATATGGCATTTTTCTCACTACTCAAAGTGCTTTTCATAATGAGTGGGGAGCCACTTCAACCACCATTAATGTGTAGCATCCACCTGGATGATGTAAAAGCATCCATTTTTGTGTGAGTACACCCACCACACATCAGCTATTAGATGGTGAGAGAGACAGAGAGAGATAGTGGGCCAGAACAACTGGGCCGTGAAGGGTAATTTAGCCTGTAAATCGGAATACACCCTGTTCTTTCCGAAGGATACCCAGGGATCTTTTATGACCACAGAGAGTCAGAACTTCAGTTTTACGTCTCATTTGAAGGACGGCACCATTTTTACAGCACAGTGGCCACATTCAGACCACAGAGTTGGTGCCCCCTGCTGGCCTCACCAACATCTCTTCCAGCAACATCCCAAGTTTTCCCCACATGGTCTCCCATCCAAGTACTGGCTGGGTCCAAACATGCTTAGCTTTAGGGAGATGACCACTTGTGAAGTGCATGTGGTATGGCTGCTGGCTAAAATGTTTAATGCTTAAATCCTTGGTTCCTTTAAAAAGTAATGAATCTTAACGCACAGGCTGAAAATCCAACAGTAGTACATCATAATACTTAGCACAGTGTTATAAAACCAAAGCACTAAATATTTTACATCTGTCTCTACATACAGGATGTTTGTATGTCTGACGTGAAGTGTATTTCATTTATATATGATATACAGTGCATCCGGAAAGTATTCACAGCGCAGATTCAAGCACAGACTTGAATCCGATTGAACATCTCTGGAGAGATCTTAATATGGCTATGCACCGATGCTTCCCATCCAACCTGATGGAGCTTGAGAGGTGCTGCAAAGGGGAATGGGCGAAACTGGCCAAGGATAGGTGTGCCAAGCTTGTGGCATCATATTCAAAAAGATGTGAGGCTGTAATTGCTGCCAAAGGTGCATCGACAAAGTATTGAGCAAAGGCTGTGAATACTTATGTACATGTGATTTCTCAATTTTTTTATTTTTAATAAATTTGCAAAAACCTCAAACTTTTTTCACGTTGTCATTATGGGGTGTTGTGTGTGGAATTCTGAGGAAAAAAATGAATTTAATCCATTTTGGAATAAGGCTGTAACATAAAATGTGGAAAAAGTGATGCACTACGAATACTTTTCGGATGCACTGTATATTATACAGTGTATATATATATATATATATATATATATATATACACAGTATGATATGTACATATTTAGGTATTCTTGGCTATGTACTGTAAACGGCACTTTTAATAAAACCCTATGTATTTTTTTTTCTTTTTTAGGACTTTCTGCGTTGTGTTAGTGCTTCAGTTATATACTTTATTATTTCCATTATTGCAGTTTCAAAATATAAAGATGCAGCATCCAAAGCAGCCGGGGTGAGTATAAACCCTGACTTAATCTGCTTTTATAGACGCATTAGAACAACAGAAAAACATTTAATGAGAATGGGCCATTCAGGTCAACAAAGCTCACCAATCCTATCCAGCCAATTCCTCCAAAACAACATCCTGTCAAGTTTTAAATGTCCTTGGAGTCCTACTGTTCACCACACTGCTTAGTCACTTGTAGACTGTATCTGTAGTTCACTGTGGAATAAAACTTTGTAAGATTTGTGCAAAATGTACTCTTAACATGTTGCTATGTCCTTGTGTTCTTCTTGAACTCATTTTAAATTAGCCATTTTGATTGACTGTATTCATTTCTTTTATAATTTCAAACACTTAAATCATGTCATTTCTTAATCTCTGTTTACTTAAACTGAAAAGGTTCAATTCCTTCAGTCTGTCCTCATTATTCATACCTTGCATCCTAGAATCAGCCTAATTGCTCTTTCTTTGTAGTTGGCACTTTCATGTTTCAGACCTCCCACTGTGTATTGAAATTTTATTTCCTACATGTTAATCTTACTGGTTTATCTGGTAGCTGAGTCATGGCAACTGGACTAGTTCAGTTGCCATGACTCAACTACCAGATAATTTCACCTGGATGACTGAGAATCTTCACAGACTTACTGATTTATAGTTTCCTTTTTTGATTTTGATATACTTTACTAATCTCCATCCATCCATCCATCCATTTCCCAACCCGCTGAATCCGAACACAGGGTCACGGGGGTCTGCTGGAGCCAATCCCAGCCAACACAGGGCACAAGGCAGACTAATCTCCATGGGGAATATTATTTGCCATTTTCCAAGACACAGGAATTTCCCCAGTTTGCAGTGACCTTCTAAAAATGCGTCAAAGGTTTATTTATGTACCCACTAACCTCTTTAAATTCTGGAGAATAAATATTATCTTGTCCTTTGTTTGATTTCAGACTTTTTAATCTTGGCAGTACTTCTCCTTCCACAATTTCCAAATCATTCAGGACCTACTTAGTAGTCCCTGTTACCACTTCCTAAAATGTTAAAACCTGCAATTAATATGCAAGTTTAGAGTATCTGCCAGTTCACTGTGTTTATATTTTAATTCCCTTTTACACTTTGTTACACTTACCCCACTTCTTGACTATTCTTTTACTATTAAAATACTGAAAGAATCTCTTTGGGTCATCTTTTACCATTACTGCAATATTTCTCTCAAACTGTCTTTTAGCTTCCCTAATATCCTTCTAAATAATTACCCTCAGGCTCTCATATGCCCTATGGTTAGCCTTAAGAGTTATTTGTCTTCAACACCTCATACATGGATCACATTATTTAATTGATGACCATGTAACAGAATGCAGCTGCAAGACTCATTTTTAATATTCCCAAATTCTCACACACTACACCTCTGCTGCGGAACCTGCACTGGCTCCCTGTGGCTGCCCGCATCAGGTTCAAAACCCTAACACTTGCCTTTAAGGCCAAAACTGGAACTGCACCACCTTACATATCAGCACTGGTTAAGCAGCGTGTCACTTCTCGCTCTCTCAGAACATCAAGCACTGCTCGTCTCGAACCACCCTTACTTAAAAGAAGAGGACGACATGCATCAAGACTCTTTGCAGTGTTGGCTCCTCAGTGGTGGAACGAACTTCCTCTTGCTGTACGAACAGCGGAGACCCTCACTGTCTTCAAATGTCGTCTGAAGACACACTTCTTTAAACAGCACTTGGGGGACTAAAGTCCCCATACTCTTTTCTACCCTTTTCTCAAAAAAAAAATAAAAAAAAATTTTGTACTAACAACTTACTATTTTCTTCTAGCATGGTTTTGTGTACAACTTGGTCAGCGGTAACTTGTTTAACGACAGTAGATTTAATCCTAGCCTTAAAGACTGAAGAACAGTCGTAGACTACTAAGCACTGTTGTAAGTCGCTCTGGATAAGAGCGTCTGCTAAATGATGTAAATGTAAATGTAAGATAGAATATAGTTCTATAACTTCGGAATTTTTACAGCAAGCTCCTTCACAAGTAACTGCCTTCCACCACCTTCACAGTCCATTTTAGCACATATCATAGAGAGAATAACTCCCAATAAAGACAATGACACGACCTCATATAACTGCACAGGTGTGCACCATTAAACTCCTAACGACAGGCAGAAAACAGAACTCTGATTCTCAGTTTTGGATGATAACCTCTCACACAGCGAGGGCTGCATTGTTAACATTTGAAAGTCTGATTTTATTATGTTATCACATAAAAAAGATGTTTCTGCACTTCTTTCCTCATCAAATAACGTCTTTCTCATATATTTAGCTTTCACAAAGTAGAGTACTATCAGATAAATAGCATACAAGTGTTAAAATGCATAAACATTAGTGTAAACATTAATGAAAAGTGTTGCCTGGTCTTCTACAAAAGACTTTTTGATTAAATGGTTTATGCCTTATAAATACATCTCTGTCATCCTTCATGTATCTGCTAATTAAAAAATATTCCCTCTGTTTATGGGGTATGTGATGACATTCTTTTCAGATGCACTTACGTATTAGTTTCTCTCTCACATAATATTAATATTCTTCCAATTCAACTTCTTTGCAGGTATTTGGCTTTATAGCTACAATAGTGTTTGCATTAGATTTTTATATCATCTTCAATGACTTGGCCAATTTTCTCAAGAAGGGCGATACTACTGACGAGCCTGCTGAAGGTATGAATGCTTTAAAACCTTTGGTAAATCATGCAACTAGGTAACTGCCAATAAAAACATACTTAAGAAGAAATACATGTCCTGTGTCCAAATCAGCATGACAGGGATGTGTTAGGTCATATATTTTATTAGATAGTTTATCCCATCATAACTTATTTGCTGTTAATAAATTAGATTTATGATGTTAAAAACAGAGTCCTTGTATTCAACTCCGCTACTGTGCAATGCTAAACAAATTGCCTTAGAGATAACTGCTGTGCATCTCCCCATAAAAGAACTTAGACCACCAGTTTATAACAGTGTCTTATTTCAAAAGGAGAATATTGTTGTATATGTTCTGTCATATTTCTGGTCTTTTTAGCATTTTGTTCCGTTTTTCCTTTAATGCATTTCCTCAGTTTATAATAGTTCAAAATACACAAATAATGAGAAACAGTGAACTCACCAATATGAAATCACTTAATACAGTACATGGCTGAGGCATCATGCACAAGCAGAAAAGCTCGCAAGCAGTTCTATTTCGAGTTCTGCACACAGGAGTTTAAGGAACTCTGACATGAAAGTAAATGAACCTCTACTTTGTTGTGTAATTTGACGTGCTTACCTGTTTAGCCTTGGTCCATGCTAACAAGTTGTCGTCATCATAATCATAATTTAGGTTTATCTGATCCCAACCCATTAATCTCTGCTGATGGTATACTTAAGACTTCAGTTCCATGCTGACAAGACCTGGGACACTGTTCCTGTTACAAGTGGAGTAGTCTTCACTATCACAGGCCTGGATGACAAACATCTCCTAGCAATCTCCCCTCTTTCAAATTCACTTGAGGACTTCTTATGATTCTGTCCAGATTTCCTATAGAGCCATACTCTGATATTAAAAAGTTAATGGTTAAAGTGGCATCCTTTTAGGCAAAAACGTCAAGTCTTTTGCATCACAGAAATTCTTGGTTTAATCCATCCCACTTTTTTATAGTCAAAACAGATTTGAAGTGTCTCAGCCTTCTCCATGGTAAGACTGGGAATATTCATTTACAGTATGTAACACAAACACACACATATTTGTATATAACTGGACTTTTGCATTGGGTGAGTTCACAGCTTATGTTTGAAATAAGACCGGCAAGTAACAATTAACTTTTGAATATTTCAAGTTTAAAATCTTGTCTCTCTATTATGAAAAAAAAAAAAAAATCTTGGAAGGAATAGAGAGACGAGACGTGATTTTCTTAGAAAGACATTTTCACATCCCGAGAGATATTGTCTGACACATTTCTTGTAGAGAGAAAGAAATGATATTCACTCACAGGCAGTTATACGTTGCGTTGTCGCAATGTAATTCCAAACACGGAATCAAAATTCAATGTGTTATTGATGAAAAGGCAAAAGCAAAAAAAAATTGAATATATGGACATAAGTGATATGACAGGAGTGCGCCGCACGAGATGCAGATCATGCAGCACAGCAGCAGCTGATTGAGCAAAGTGAAGGTTAAAAAAAAACAAAACTGTATTTGTTTCCCATTGTATCACCATTTAAGAGGGGGTTTCGGAGAAGCAAACATGTCTCCTTGGGATGCGTACAGCCCCCCTCTTCACAATGTGAGCGGCAGAGACGCAAAGTGCCTGGCGCATAGCGCAGGCCGGGGAGGAAGACGGGGGGTTGGCAAGCAACGTGAGCAGGGGTCAAAGCCCCATAGTTTAAATATATACAAATGTGCGTTCAAATTTCTTAGGGCTACATAAATGTACCTCATGGCAACATACAGATAGACCTTTACAATGCTATTTTTAAATTAAATTATTTTGAGCACGTTTATACAAAACATGAGTAGTACTGATTAAAAGTTCTATGAGAATTAACCATAGGGTCAAAAGATAAAAAAAAACCTTAATGAATCTTTTGGAACTTTAAGGAGGTTACTCCACTTTTTATCGCTCATGGAGTTTTGTTTTAGGGTAGGTGGATGTGAACCACTCAGCATGGAGCATTCCAAATCTCAAAGAAGCTTGAATATTGGGCACAATTTCAGCTGAGGTTTCTTGTTAGCCTGTTTTTACTTTGATTGCATACGTCTGTAAATTCTAAACTAAATGTCAATCAGTTTTAAGCGTTCCTGACATTTGGAGTCTATTGTTTGCTAGTGCAAATCATTTCATTATGACACTGCTATCAGATTGCATGTTGCATTTAAATCTCTTTCTTCTTTGTAACATGGTGAAAACAAACTGAACCTAAAACTGTACATAAATGTGAGCTTAAAATTTGGTATAGGAAGGTTGGCAGCTGCATTAACATTGAGGTACATCATCTGTTGGATTTCACATATTAATAGGAGGGTACAGTGTTTTTAGTCCAGCAGATGGTGCATCACAAATGTTTGTACCGTGGCATAGATTTTCATATCTATACATGGCACAGAAAATGAAAGCATGTCTAAAAAACTGAGTGTATCGTTGATATCTCTCCTCAAATAATACTGCAATATTGTACTGCATTGATTTTTCTGGCACATTTGCAGGCCAAAAGGCAGTCCACAAGACCTGGCAAGCAAATTCATACATAGCCATATGCATAAAGGGATGTGAAATGTTAGATTACCTCTGTAATCCCATCTGCGTAGAAGACTGTGCGTCCTATAGAGTTTAAGTCCGTTATCTACTGAAGTGTTTTCACTTTTTGTTTGCTGTGTGAGCTCATGTACTGTCATATTAAATTAGTAAGCTTGAGGTTTTCTGTCTTTAATGCTCTTTCAATCCTTTATTTACAGGTGAGGAAGACTCTGACTCCGATTCTGATTAATATTGGAAATGAAATATGCAGGACAAGAACACTTATTTTTGGAGTTTAATTGTACTCCTATACTCCAGCTCATCCAATGGGAAAATGAAACAGCTGATGAAGCAAACCAAAAACAAAACAACCATAAAATCTACAGACCACAGTGAACCCTTACAGCTTAAAGCAAACCATTTTTTTTATTTAATATGACTGTACATTTTCTACAAAAATAACAGCTATGGCAAGTCAGTGGTAAGTTTGTCAAAATAATAATCACTTCAAAAATTCTGAAGTTAGTAATTTGAAAGACAACAGATTAAACGCAACTTCAAATTTTAAAATTAAAATTATTTATTAATTTTAATTTTTTATTGTTCATTTTATTAAATGAATAAAAATCCTACACTACATTTAATTTTTTTTTTATCAATTTATATGGAATTCGAAGTAATGCTTAGATCTTTAAATAAAAATTTCACCAGTACTTATCAGTAGAAAGGTTAAAATTATTGTGAATGTTTAGTGAGAAGTCAAGCAAAATGACACATTTTATTGGCTAACTAGAAAGATTACAATATGCAAGCTTTCGAGGCAACTCAGGCCCCTTCTTCAGGCAAGATGTACAGTAATACAGAAAGTGAAGTTCTCTGTGTTTATAAGGACACTAGGACAAATAACAACATTGGAAAACCTTTAAGTGAGTCTTCTTAAATGTAAAAAAATTAACAGACCTCTTCAGATTCCTTTAGAAAGAGAGGAGAACAATATATGGTCAAGATCTCTGCTGTAACCTCTTGTGGTTTAAAAAAGAAAAAAGAATGCTGTCACACTATAAATGTAGTGAGGTCCAACATCTGACCCAAAGTTTATGTGTTGAATGGAAGAAAGAAAAATGAAAGCAAGAAGAAAACAGAAGCAAATACAAAGTTTATATAGGAGGTTTAGGAACACTGATAGTAACATTGGTACTGATCACCTCAACAGAAAAAAAGCTTAGTTTTTGTTTGAAGTGCATTCAAAATATTTTGTTTTTTCGTTGTAAAAGCTACTGGAAAAAATAATCTCACGTTTTATCAATGCCACTCTTTTCTTAATGCCATATCAAAAGCAGTATTTGAATCAATAACCATGGCAGCTGGTCTGCCATTAATCTTTTTTTGACATGGCACCTTGATGTGAAAGATTTAAATTTTTTAAAATATTGCTGTCAGTTAATTTACTTACTAAATTCCATTAAATAAACTTTGTTTACGTTGTGCTTATATTCTACCGTTTACAAAGCTTGCCATGTGCTTTTAACCCTGGCAAATTCCTTTTTTAATTAATCTTTAATAAGCTCAAAATGCCAGCACAACAGGCAAAACCCAAGTCGATCAAAGGTACAACATTCCGGTACATGAACACACAGTACTTTAAAAATCATCAACATGAGACACAATTCAGACAGCTTCCTAAAGACGCCAGAAAAGGCTTTCAGTACTTCAAGGCATTTTATTTTGTGTCCGTCTTATGGTGAACAACACATTAGGATGTCAACCACTTGTAAGGATGAGATGCTTGATGGGAGTGAACCACTGTTATTACTATGGCACTTTGTTTTTAACACTTGTGTCTATCCTGGGAGAAACATTATTTGAATTTATCCCAGTAATTCAATATGTGCATGCTTTCACTGTAATGCATTTTAGGTTATTCCTACTAACTAGGTCTTCTCAACCAAGTTGGCATGTATATAGCATTAAAATACAAATCTACTCTGTGCCATGTAATTTTGAAATAAAGTAAATGTTAGCCACCATCTGAGCCATTTTTTTCAGTTTTACATATTGTATCTTGACATATAGTTTAACTATGCTCTTCTTGAGCAATCAACAAGTGTAAACACCTATAAAAGAAATAAAATTTAAAATGATCACATCATCTGCTGTCTAAAACAGAAGAACACGGGTGCAGTTAACACAGTTTAATATCCTGTAATCCTGTAACTAATTCACTACAACTGGATTCTTATGCTTTTTTCTTCTAATGCCCATGAAAGGCCAGAGGTTTTTGGCTCCAATTTGTTTATAAAGTTATTTTTATTTTTTCCTTGTGTTTGTCCTCTAAATTCATGTCATAATTTTGTGATTATAGTTGAAATATTTGCTTTGAAAAATTCAAATGGCTGAAATGCTTGCAGAATGTGAAAATATGTTCCTTTCATTTCCATCCATTATCCAACCCGCTATATCCTAACTACAGGGTCACGGGGGTCTGCTGGAGCCAATCCCAGCCAACACAGGGCGCAAAGCAGGAAACAAACCCTGGGCAGGGCACCAGCCCACCACAGGGGGGGCGCACACGCACACACACACCAAAGCACACACTAGGGACAATCTAGAATCGCCAATGCACCTAACCTGCATGTCTTGGGGCTGTGGGAGGAAACCGGAGCACCCGGAGGAAACCCACGCAGACAACATGCAAACTCCACGCAGGGAGGACCCGGGAAGCGAACCCAGGTCTCCTAACTACAAGGCAGCAGCGCTACCCACTGCGCCACCGTGCCACATTCCTTTTTGTAGCATGTTATAATTTGATTTTAATTTTTTGTTGTCATTCATTGGCCTCAGAAATCATTAAGTTGTCATTTGGGGGGTTTCCGAGGTCAAGGAATTCAATGGGTTCATTTATTTTTTTGCTGTGATGCATTTTTATGAACATTTCTATTTTTAATTCTCCCTCCCACAACACCATTTTGTTTTTGCATAAACACTGCCATTATAGTCGTGCAGTGGCTAGGATGCACTAGGCCCAGGATGCAGGTCAGCATCACGTTTCCAGATCATCCAGGTATTCAGATCACTAGAACCTGGTGTAAAATTTATTATATTCATTTGACATCTTGGTTTTGATTCATTTTGGCTTCTTGGCTTTAATTCTTGTCTCTCATTTTGGTTTATAATTCTGTAGTGGACTGTAAGCTTGAGCTGGCATCCCTGTTCGGAAAGCCAAACTAGGAATAGGCAAGAAAAAAGGCAAGGCCTTCCCTGGCTGAGCCAGGAAATTGGCAGAAAATGCCAGCACATAAGTGTATATGATGGTGTGGACACTTTATGTGACTGAAGACAGAGAAGAAAATTAAAATTAGTAAAAACCTTTTATTGATACATACCAGGCAAGGGTAAAATGACAGAGAAACACAGTCCTAGGACACCGCACTTCATCTGCCTCGAGTGTAGATATCCTTGCTCTTTTATACCTTTCTAGTCTCCTGATCGTAGACCATGTAAGCAATAAAAATAGCGTCCTGACTCATTTTGTATTATTCCAATTGGTAAAGTCTTTACCCTAAAGGTATATTTTCTTGTCACACACATCATTGAAAGAAAACTTCCAGAAAGTATATATGCTTTTTGTCACGTACGCAAAACATAAACAAGTTTGATCATTCTGTCCTATTTTCTGTACTTACACACATACATTTTGTTCAATTACATCATTTTATGTTTTTACACTCCTCCCTTTTTGAACAAAATGATGTGGGCAGTAGAATTAAATTGAAATGGTTGATGAAGGGGAAGGGGGGGGGGGGGGGGGGGGGGGGGGAGGGGATGGGGAGGAGAAAATGGAAGAAGCTATACGAGACATGTGCTCCTCATGTAGCATATATGCCCTTTCCATAGAGGTGGTAAAGTACTTAGATAGAGATCACCACCCATCCTTGGGTAGCCTGAGAGGGTGCGGGTAACAGTCAACAGAAAAAGTATTTTTAAGATAGCCATTTCTTGCAATGCGATGCGTGGATCCAGGCAGGCAGTCCTTCAACTTTCACGGCATGTGGTGTGGATAGAAGAATTTGGAATGGTCCTCTCCACCTAGGCTGATGCCAGTGTTTCCTCCGAGTATCTCGAACCAGGATCCAGGTGCCCAAGGGAATTGGTAAATCCTTAGAAGGTGGGCTGGTCCTCCAGGCTTGATTAACCTGCTGGTGGACTTCCTTCAACGAGGTTCGGAGACCTGCAAGACTAGAGAGAAGATCATTGTCCACAGTATGCAAATTCACATTTCCTACAACCGTGCCAATGGGCATGGGACGTCCGGTCAGAATCTCAAGCGGCGATAGTCCCAGTTGTCGGTGTGTCCGTCCCCTTAGTCCCATTAAAGCTAAGGGTAGTGCATCCGGCCATGATAAATTAGTTTGTTCACAAATTTTTGCGAGTTTAGCTTTTAAAGTGCCATTGCATCGTTCTACGATGCCTCCGCTTTGGGTATGGTATTTACAATAATGGTGCACATTAATTTGGAGCCAGGTGGTTAATTCATTTATAACGGAGTTCACAAAATGAGTGCCATTATCTGTTTGTAACTTTTGAGGGATACCCCATCTTGGAATAATCTCTTTAATTAGTGCTTTAGCTACTGTTTTGGCATCGTTGTGTTTTGAAGGGAAAACCTCTACCCATCGGGAGAACACATCGACAATCACAAGACAATATCGGTACCCTTTAGACGGGGTTAGTTCAATGAAATCCATTTGGAGGTGTTCAAACGGACCCATTGGATTAGGGGTAACGGCGGGACTTACCTGGGTACCTTTTCCCACATTAAACTTTTGACATATTGCACAGCGTCTGCAAAATTGCTCTGCATATGTAGAGAAACCTACAGCTTCCCAATGTTTTTCAACATCTCGAACCATGGCATCTCTACCTGCGTGATCGAGGCCATGGGCGATTTTTGCCATTCCTGGGAAAGAGGCTTTTGGGAGAAAAGGTTTGTTAGTGTGTTTATGAGTCCAGACTCCATCAGAGAGGGACCCTTCTTTGGACCATTTTCTCCTTTCGATATCCGTGGCTGCACTCTGTAAAGAAATAATTTGATTATCAGGATCCTGGTCATTTCTCTGTTGGAATAAAGAAATTGGTGTGTTATTATGTGCAGCCTCTTTAGCAAAGTGGTCAGCTAATTCATTTCCTTTGCTAACAGGATCCTGTTTTCCTGTGTGAGCTTGACATTTAACAATCGCTAGCTTCGATGGTTTGGTTATAGCTTCTAAAAGGGATTCGATCAATTTCTGATGTTGGATGGGTTTGCCAGTACTGGTCTTAAATCCCCTTAGTTTCCATAGTGCTCCATGATCATGGCAGACTCCAAAAGCATACCTGGAATCCGTATAAATTGTTACGATCTTCCCTTCGCACAGCTGACATGCTCGAGTGAGTGCTACGAGTTCAGCTGCTTGTGCACTCAAGCTTGATGAAATTCGATTTGCTTCCAGCAGGCGGTCCCCTTGGACCACTGCGTAACTGGTTGAGGGTGCTCCATTTTTCAATCGCAAGGAACATCCATCCACAAAAATCATTTCTCCAGTTTCTAAAGGTGTTTCCTGTAGATCTACTCTAGGTTTTACAACCTTTGCTATTTCATCATGGCAATTATGTGGTTCTCCTTCGTTGTTAATTGGGAGAAGAGTGGCTGGATTTAAAGTGGAGCATCTTTCAATTGTAACATTTGACAAAGTACAGAGTACATTCTGATAGTGTATTGCCCTAGCAGTAGTGAGATGTGAAGTTTTGGCTTGTACTAGGATAGAATGTACAGCGTGAGGCACTTTATCTGTTAGGGGGCTCATGAGAACTACATCCGTGCTTGCTAATACAGCTTCTGTTGTTGCAGCCACAGCACGAAGACACGGAGGAAGTGCTGCGGCCACTGGATCCAGTTTTTTAGAAAAATAAGCCACTGGTCTTTGTTTATCTCCATGTTGTTGCGTCAGTACTGCATTCATAAATCCCTGCTTTTCGTCCACGAACAAAGTGAATGGACGAGAATGATCAGGCAAACCATGCGCGGGCGCAGATAGAAGAGCAGTTTTTAGGTTACAGAGAGCCTTCTCAGCCTGTTCATTCCATTGGACCTGGCCAGAAAGGGGGGTGCCAGGAGTATTAGCCAATTGTTGCAACGGCTGTGCTCTTTCAGTAAAATTTAGAACCCACTGTCTGCAGTAGCCCAGAATACCTAAAACAGACATAACCTGTTGTTTTGTGACCGGTCTAGGAAGATTTTGGATGGCTGTAATGCGATCGCTAGAGAGAGCTCTTGTTCCATACGTAATGTCATGACCTAGATATTTTACAGTTGTTTTGATTAGCTGCAGCTTAACTTTAGAAACTTTATGGCCATTGTCCCCCAAAAACAGCAACTATTTCTGGGTATCTTTTGTACAATCATCTTCCGTAGCGCTACATAGCATTATGTCATCTACATACTGTATCAATGTACTACCTCTGTCCGGCCAAAAGCCTTCTAAATTTTGGGCAAGAGCTTGTCCATATACACAAGGGGCTTCAGTGTATCCCTGAGGCATGACGGTCCATGTCTAACGGCGGTTTTGGAAAGTAAAAGCAAACCAAAATTGAGAATCAGGGTGTACAGGTATAGAAAAGAAAGCATTAGCTAGGTCAATAACGGAGAAGTACCGAGCGGAAGGAGGGATAGTAGAGAGGATAGTGGAAGGATTAGGGACGATAGGGGCCCTAGGGAAGATGGCAGAATTTACTTGTCGCAAGTCTTGTACGAAACGCCATGAACCGTCAGCCTTTTTTACAGGTAGAATGGGGGAATTGACTGGAGAGTATTCAATTGGAATAATGGCACCGCGTTTGACGAGATCGGAATGTACGGCGGAGATGCCAGCCTCTGCTTCGGGAGACAGAGGATATTGGGCACGGTGCGGGCGGAAGGAGGATTTCGGGTGGATCACCAGAGGCTCACAATGGGCTATCCTTCCATAATCATTCTTTCCCTGGGACCATAGTGAATCAGGAAGCATAGAGAGCCAAGAAGGGAAAGTGGTTTGCAATGAACAAGCAAAAGAGGAAGGACGGCACAAAGCGCGATGTACTAAACAATCAGTTTGAAACACCACTTTAGTTATTAAACGGTCAGGAGTATCAAAAATACCTGGAGTAACTTGTAACCAGTCTGTTCTTTCAAGGCATTTTTCCACCCATGGTCCTATTTCCCCCCATTTAACAGTGCGTGATTTAGCTAAGGAAATATGAGGCACTGAGCCGCCAAGATAAAATATATGCTGTGAGCATGTAAGATGAACAGAAGCAGCTGCCTTTGTGGATGAAATAAAAACACAGGAGATGTGAAGGGTTTCGGGGCGAGTACCAGAAGTAAGGAAAGATTCTAGCCAGGGGGTGTCTACTTCTATAGGGAAGTATTGGGCAGTACAGTGTAAAATGTCAGGGGCCTGTAAATTGGGAAAGAGACAAGGGGAAAAAGAGTGTAGGGCTTTGAGGAGAATGGTGTGTGGGGAAATATTTAAAGTCCAAGCTGCAAAAGAGGGTTTGGGGTAAGGGGCAATTTGACACAACAACTTGGGGGTAGAACAGAAAAAACCTTTGTCAGTCATAGAAATAGAAAGAGAAAGTTTTGTCATGAGATCTCTTCCTAAAAGGTTAACTGGACAGAGCTGAAAGAAAACGATGCAGTAAGGTATGTCCGCTAGGACGTGACTGGACTTGAAGAGGTTTTGATACTTGAAGAAGGTGAGGTTGTCCAGAAGCAGTAAGCACAGTAACAGTCTCGTTCGAGGCAGGGACCTTTGCCAGCGAGAGGGTAGATCGAGTGGCACCAGTGTCGATTAAGAAAATAGTCTCAGTGCCATCAACGAACAATGTCAGTAAAGGATCAGTCTCTGAATTATGGGTGAGCAAAGGTAGTTGAAAAGAGTGGCTGGAGGTCCCTGCGTTTTCCTATGGCCAGTATTGTTGGTCAGGGGTGTCAGAAAAAACAGGTGGAATAGGGGGAGGCGGGGGCTGCTGCTGTCTGTGAGGGCACTCCCGACGAAAATGTCCAGTTTCACCACAGGCGTAGCAAGAGTAGGAATTAACATTGGGATTAAAGGGAGAGGGAATAAAAGGATTCTTATTGTGGTCAACAGGAGGAGCTCCAAAACCACCTCGTCCTCTTCCTCGTCCTCGTCCCCTTCCTCTAAGGCCATATCCTCGGCCTCGGTCAGGAGTATTCCTGGTATAATAGTTCATCTGTGCTGCCAGTAATTTGGCATGAGAGTCCGATTCCTTCTGCTTAGTTTGTTTTTTGGCATGTTCAGCATGTCGTTTGACTTCATCAAACGCGGCACTTTCCCACTCAATACAGGAAGTGCGGACCTTGTTTTGTATATCAAGGCGCAAACCGGAAACAAAAGGTGGAACTGCAGCTCGGGTGCGGTCATCAACATTTTCCAAGCCCGAGTGATTAGCCATAAGGTCTTGAATCCTATGTGCCCATTCATCAACCGTCTCGTCTCTCTTTTGTTTTGCAGCAGAAATAAGGGACCAGTCCGTTCCTTTTTTATATTTTTCTGCAATATTTTGTCTCAACACCTCCCATTGTGGGTTAAATTCGCCTTCTCCACCAATCCCCTGTCCTCGAGTTAAAGCTGGGTTCCATACCCATGGAACGTCATTGCGGACACCCCTGCTAACAGTGGCCCATGTGGTCCCAAGCTTTCGACTAAGTACCTGGGTCCATTCAGCAGCGTTAGGCTTATACATGCTATCTAACTGATCAAGTTGTTCAACAAATTTTAGTCCTCCTACTTCCTTTGGATCTGGAAGTGCATTTACGACATCCTTTAGTTCTTGCATGTCCCAGTTCCGATTTATCATAACTGTTGTGGGATTTTGGGGTCCGGCTGGATGGGCAGGGTTATAATGGGGATTGGGAACTTCTATTAAAGGGCAAGTAAAAAAAAAAAAACATTGCATCCGGCACCGCCGTGAGTGGCAGCCTTTTCAGCAGCTCCGTGTATGACTGTATATGTATGTGTACTTTTCTACTTTTATTTTTCTATTTTTATTTATTGATCACTCCTACCACTTTATTTTATGTGGATTCCTTCCCTGGACACACTTACTTTTACAACGTGGGCATGGATTTTAACACGCCGAGACTCGCCTATTCAAGTACTCAACTTCGGGCGCTGAGAACAAATGCCAGTGCCGGTGTGGTTCCATATTTACCCGACGAGGTAAGAAGGCGGTATCGTGGCAGCAGAGCCGGCACTAAGCTAAAAAAGAAGCGGCTTGCGAGAAAGTGGCGTTTTAAGCCTTCGGTGCCTTCTGTGATTCTGGGGAATGTAAACTCAATCTCAAATAAGATCGACGAACTGGCTGCGCTGGTGAAAAATGTAAGGACCTACAGAGAATGCAGTTTGTTGTGTTTCTGCGAAACGTGGCTAAATAACACCATCCCAGATGCCAACGTGGAGCTACCCGGGTTTAGCACCGTTAGAGCGGACAGAGATGCAAGTACCTGTGGGAAGCACAAAGGAGGAGGACTCGCTCTCTATGTTAATACACGGTGGTGTCACTCTGGACATGTTAACGTCAAAATCTCCACTTGCTGCAGGGATATCGAACTGTTGGCCGTAAGTTTACGTCCCTACTATTTGCCCAGAGAGTTTGGACATGTCATTGTTGTTATTGTATACATTCCTCCTCGGGCAGACGTGGAGTCAGCGAGTGACATCATCCATTCCGCTGTTGCTAAGTTACAAACGCAGCACCCTGAGGCGCTTGTGCTAATCGCTGGAGACTTTAACCATGTGACGCTGGACAAAACATTGCCTGCATTCTCCCAGTATGTGGACTGTAACACCCGGGGAAATAAGACTATTGATTTACTGTATGCAAACGTTAAAGACGCATACAGCGCCACCCCCGCTGCCTGCGCTTGGGAAAGGAGATCATAACCTGGTTCAGCTTCAGCCTCACTATAAACCAAAAGTTAGAGTCCTACCTACAACCACACGATCATTCAGGAAGTGGACCCTGGAGGCTGAGAATACTCTGAGAGAACTTTTTGGAACTACAGACTGGGATATCCTGCAGTGATCTCATAATGAGAACATTGAGGAAGTTGTTGACTGCACTACTGACTACATCAACTTCTGTATGGACATTGTAGTTCCAGTAAGAACAGTACGCTGCTATGCTAACAACAAGCCATGGATTACAAGTGACATCAAGGGCCTTTTGAATCAGAAGAAAAGGGCTTTTAAAGACGGTGATCAGCATGAGCTCAAGCGCGTGCAGAAGGAACTCCGAGTCCAACTCAGGGCGGCGAAGGAGCAGTACAGGAGAAAGCTGGAGCAGAAGTTGCAGAATAACAGCATGACGGAAGTGTGGGGATGGGATGAAGATCATCACTGGCTGCAGCTCGAAGCGGGGTACCACCATTGAGAGAGACGTGAAGAGAGCAAACCAAATGAACAACTTTTTTAACAGGTTTGACCACCCTAACCCACTCTCACTCTCACCTCGGAGTACTGCACCCTCCACACATCCTTCTGCTGATACCAGCATAGGAAAAACATCCCCACCCATAATAACAACAGCGCAAGTGAGCAGAGAGCTGAGGAGACTTCGTGCCAGCAAAGCAGCGGGTCCAGATGGAGTATCGCCACGACTGCTGAAGGTCTGTGCATCGGAGCTGGGGGGTCCTCTACAGCGCATCTTCAACCTGAGCCTGGAACAGGGGAGAGTCCCGAGGCTTTGGAAAACATCTTGTATCACCCCAGTCCCAAAGGTATCACGTCCTAGTGAGCTGAATGACTTTCGGCCTGTTGCTCTGACATCACATGTGATGAAGACCATGGAGAGGCTGCTGCTTCACCACCTTAGGCCACAGGTTCAACACGCCCTTGACCCTCTGCAGTTTGCATATCAGGAGAAGGTGGGAGCGGAAGATGCCATCATCTATATGCTACACCGATCCCTCTCTCACTTGGACAGAGGCAGTGGTGCTGTAAGAATTATGTTTCTAGACTTCTCTAGCGCCTTCAACACAATCCAACCTCTGCTCCTTAGGGACAAGCTGACAGAGATGGGATTAGATTCATACCTAGTGGCATGGATCGTGGACTATCTTAAAGACAGACCTCAGTATGTGCGTCTTGGGAACTGCACGTCTGACATTGTGGTCAGCAACACAGGAGCGCCACAAGGGACTGTACTTTCTCCGGTCCTGTTCAGCCTATATACATCGGACTTCCAATACAACTCGGAGTCCTGCCATGTGCAAAAGTTCGCTGATGACACTGCTATCGTGGGCTGTATCAGGAATGGGCTGGAGGAGGAGTATAGGGACCTAATCAATGACTTTGTTAAATGGTCCGACTCAAACCACCTACACCTGAACACCAGCAAAACCAAGGAGCTGGTGGTGGATTTTAGGAGGCCCAGACCCCTCATAGACCCAGTGATCATCAAAGGTGACTGTGTGCAGATGGTGCAGACCTATAAATATCTGGGAGTGCAGCTGGATGATAAATTAGACTGGACTGCCAATACTGATGCGCTGTGCAAGAAAGGACAAAGCCGGTTATACTTCCTTAGAAGGCTGGCTTCCTTCAACATCTGCAATAAGATGCTGCAGATGTTCTATCAAACAGTTGTGGCGAGCGCCCTCTTCTACGCAGTGGTGTGCTGGGGAGGCAGCATTAAGAGGAAAGACGCCTCACGCCTGGACAAACTGGTGAGGAAGGCAGGCTCTATTGTTGGCATGGAGCTGGACAGTTTAACATCTGTGGCAGAGCGAAGGGCGCTCAGCAGGCTCCTATCAATTATGGAGAATCCACTGCATCCATTAAATAATGTCATCTCCAGACAGAAGAGCAGCTTCAGCGACAGACTGCTGTCACTGTCCTGCTCCACAGACAGATTGAGGAGATCGTTCCTCCCCCAAACTATGCGACTCTTTAATTCCACCAGGGGGGGTAAACGTTAATATTTAACATTATACATAGTTATTGTCTGTTTTTTTCACCTGTATTATTATCATTCTTTAATTTAATATTATTTATTGTATCAGTATGCTGCTGCTGAAGAATGTGAATTTCCCATTGGGATTAATAAAGTATCTATCTATCTATCTATCTATCTATCTATCTATCTATCTATCTATCTATCTATCTATCTATCTATCTATCTAGTAAGTAAAGGTGAAGGATCAGAAGAGAAAAAAGTTGGAGCTGGTTTGTGAGTGGAGGTTTGACTTCGAGTGCATTTGGAGACGGGGGTTTGTCTAGTACGGGGTGGGTCATAGTGATCTGTGCCTGGGGGATCATCGGGGGAAACTTCTGCCAGTTGTAGTGTAGGGGGGGCAGTCGGAATGGGGGATAGAGGAGGGGATAATGGAGGTGCCTGAGGTTGGTACTGAGGAGGGGAAAAAATAATAGGATAAAGGGGGTCTTTATTTGGATTATTCTTCCTTTTCCTCCCGTCTGCCTGTGGTTCAGTGCCTGTCTGAACTTTCTGTAATGTAATTAGTAATTCCTCTTTCTCCTTTTTAGCCTTTCCCTCATTTGCCCACAACAATTCATTCTGTTTCTGTACTGCTTCTAAATTTCTGTCTTTTATTACTAATTCCCATCTATCGAACATATCCATTCGATACGGTCCACTATTATAACAACCCTGCTTATTCCTACACAGGATCTTCCTAGCTTCCTGTATTTCACTTACATCTCCTGTCCCCTCTATCGGCCAACGCCCACCACTCTGTCTATTCCATTTCCTACATGCCTTCTTGAAATCTAAACCTGTCTTCTTTTCTATAAATTTCCTAGGAGACCCATTTTTACGGGGCGTCTGTTGATCCTCCGAAAATAATTCTTCCAGCGTTAATGATTTTGATCCCCCTGTGCGGCGATTAACAGGCTTACTGTTATAAGTTCCCATTATGTCCCCTTGCTCTTCCCGGGTCCTGTATTTAATTTTCCAACTATATACTGATTCGTCTAATCCCTTGTACGTATGAATCAGCGAGGTATTAAGTGTGCCACTCACTATTCCCTTACTGTTCCCTTCTTTTAGTCCCAAGGGGAGACACCCAACTATCGGTCCTGTCCCAGTTCCCAGGAGAACACGGTATTCCTATTAGTATGTAGATTTATTTATTCCGTCCTAACAGCAAACCTGCAATCTGTGCTCTTTTTCTGTTTCTGTTTCCATATATATATACCACCCCGTTACTCGTCCCGTTAGCCTGTCCGCTCACATCCCCGGATTCCAGCTCAGGTGACTTCGTGTCCGATTCGGTTCAGCAGAATACTACATCAATACGTCCAGCCGAGTCTAGGATATGGGTGAGGCCAGTATCCTTTCGTCAGACCTTTCGTATGCGTCAAACTGCTTGGGTCAAGTCTCCATCACCTTAAGCAACCCGTTGAGATATGAATATGACTAGACGGTCAACAGGAAACTCGCCCTCCCGTAATTTAGAAAATAAATAAAAAAAATGTTCAGAAATTCCCCGGTGCTTACCCCAGCCTGGAAGTGTGCAAGCTCTGTCTGGAAATCCGTTCAGTCACTGTGGATGTAGCAAAGAGGAGACCAGGGGCTCCTCACGCAAGAACTCTTTCAGGACAGGGCAGTCCTAACTTTTGCCGGAGCTGCATGCTCTGCTGCCGGAGTACTCAAGTTGACGGCAGTCCGCTGGTAAGACGGATCACTGAAATGGTCTCGCTGGAGGAGTCGACCGGCCGTCTCTTGCCCCACGTCCGGGCGCCAAAAAACTGTGGACACTTTATGTGACTGAAGACAGAGAAGAAAATTAAAATTAGTAAAAACCTTTTATTGATACATACCAGGCAAGGGTAAAATGACAGAGAAATACAGTCCTAGGACACCGCACTTCATCTGCCTCGAGCGCAGATATCCTTGCTCTTTTATACCTTTCTAGTCTCCTGATCGTTGACCACGTAAGCAATAAAAATAGCGTCCTGACTCATTTTGTATTATTCCAATTGGTAAAGTCTTTACCCTAAAGGTATATTTTCTTGTCACACACATCATTGAAAGAAAACTTCCAGAAAGTATATATGCTTTTTGTCACGTACGCAAAACATAAACAAGTTTGATCATTCTGTCCTATTTTCTGTACTTACACACATACATTTTGTTCAATTACATCATTTTATGTTTTTACAATGGCATCCAGGTGGGGCTTGACCTGGCCAGTAAGCCCTCATAATGGAGGGACAGGGGGAGACAACCTGTGTCGACTATTTGCTCCATTGACACACTAGAAGGCAGCGTTCCTGGACTACCCATACAAACATCCACAGAGCACTGCAGTCTCGTGGGGAAGTAATGTTGGGTTCTGTTGGTACCATGAGGGGTATAGCGGGGATTAGTGATCCCTACTTTGTGGGGATTTCGAGTGACACAGATGTGCTTTCTGTTGCCAATGTCTTAGCACCAGAAGTACTCCCAGGTCTTATATAAAAGGAACTAATATGCCTCACCCAGGAAAGTTGGAGACAGGTGAAAAAAGACAAAGCCCACTTGGGAGGAAAAGAGTGAAGAAAAGAGAATTGTCCTGAAGGTTACAAGAAACCTGTTTAAAGGTATTTCGCTGTAATAAATAATTTTTTTCTTATCCCAGGACTTGTGTCTGTGTGGTTGTATCTTGGTTCAGGGTGCTGTTACGCCTTTTTGCTTTTTATGCCAGATTTCTGCTACATGTTTTGAGCTCTGTTTAAAATACTAATTTTCTTACCTCACTGGCACCAACCTTAGTTTGTTTTTCTGACTTCATCTCCGGACTCTTAATTTAAAACCATCCATGACTGTTTCTTCCTGCTGGGGCTCAAAGTCCTGTTTTATGTCCTTTTCGTTCTTTGCTGAGACATTTATTTATGTTAATCTTACTTTGATCAATTATCTGCTGAATTTTCTTTGCCTGTGTTATGTTCCATGTGTTTTGTGGGTGGTCTCCCAAGAGGTGGGGACACCTGCAAATCATCCCTTGGAGCTCCCCTCCGCCCTATGAATTCAGAGGGTCTCCCACAGTTCCTGGCAGTTTATTCTGAATGCACTAGGGCAGGGGTTCCCAAACTTTTACATGCCAAGGCCTCCCTAAGAGACTTACCTTAAGCCAAGGACCCCCTACTTATCACCATCTAAAAACTGACATAACCCACATGCATATAATAAACACCTATACAGACCTGCTACCTGTTAGTGCATATAACAAAATTATATAAAACAAGTCACTTTTATAATGGAAAAACAGACTGCTCATAATAAATAAATAAATTATACTCGCTCTAGGCCTAGTGAGACATTTGGGCTTGGATATCCTTGCCCAGTTTAACCACTCTGGGTTGCAGCAAGCTTGGAGACAATCTCAAACAATTTTCCACATTTGGACATGGTCTGTTTTTGGTTTTCAGTGCTTTCAATGCAGACATACCTCTCTCACACAGGTAAGTTGTTGCAAATCGTAAGAGGCAATGGATGGCTTTTTCACTCAACACTGGGTATTCGTTTTTTGAGATTGCTCCAAAATTCTGACAGAGGAATGGCAGAGAATTTAATTTTCAAACTTCCAACATTGGCTATTTCAAATAATTCCTATTGTAACTTCAAATCAAGACAATCCTCTTCAGTTCTGGGCTGAAATGAATTTCTGATCCAGTTTAAAGGACGACTGTCCACGTCTGGGAGATAGTCGCTAAAGTATTCCTTCAGGTGTGTCAGATATACTTGCGACAATATTATTGGCAGAACTATGTCAGCAGGCGCACTGGATGTTCCTAGCTCCTGTTGAAGGAGAAATTACATCACAGGATTTCCTTCGTTTAGCTTCTATTCTCAAAGTCTGATTTTTTTATATAAATGCACAAAGTCATCTTGCAAATTAAGTAGGCCATGACTGCAGCACTGCATGCTTTGATTCAAGGTATTTAAAAGTTGAAACATGTCGGCCAAATACACAAGCTTAAGAACCCTTGACTGTGTCAAAACAGCTGACAAACTGAGAGCAATCAGACAAGAGAAATTCAAGCGGCTCTCTGCGCAGATATAAACACTCGTAGAACTGCCCCAAGTGATAGCCACCGGACCTCAGAATGCTGCAGAAGGATTTCAAAACTGGCACCCTTGTCACTGCACAGTCTGGCAAATGGCCTGCGTTTAAGGGGACGTGCTTTGATACTATTTACAGCTTTAACAACGTCTTGAAGCACTTGTTGCAAATCGTCCTTTAACCTTTTAGCGACAAGTGCTTATCTGTGAAGCGTGCAGTGTGTATCCACGGCATCTGGAGCTCTTTATTAATGCAATGACTCCACTACACTTGCAAGTCATGGCAGCAGCACAATCCATACAGATGTCCACGCAATAAGACCAACTAAATTTGCCTGCATGAACGTGTCCAAAATTTGAAAAATGTCCTGACCTGTTGTATTTCTGTGCTGCGTTAGCTATGTCTGTGCTTTCATTCAACTGCAATGCAAACCAAGGGCTGTTTTTTACCTGTTCCAGTAATTGGTCTGTTGCATCCTCAAGCATAATGGATATCCATCTATGCACAGTGTTGTCTGGACAGTGCCAATTTTATGGGCAGCTTCCTTACCAAGCAATTCCCAAACTATGTCTTTGTTCACCGGTAATATCAGATCTTTTCCAACTGCATGAGCTTTCTTTGCAGGGGCAATGGATTGAGATCTAGTGACTATGGGGGCCATTTGAGCACATTGAAGTCCTTGTCATTTTGAAGATACCAGTTTGATAAAATCTGAGCTTTGTGATATGGCACATTATCCTGCTAGAAGTAGCCATCAGAAGATGGGTACACTGCAGTCAAAAATGGATGGACATAAATATATACATACTGTGGAAAGCAGCCCAGACACAGACAGGAGGACAGTGATGGTTCAGCCCACACACGTTTATTATACATATTATTATATACAAGGTGCACACACAACCCCAAACTCCCCCAAAGTTCACGCCTTTCCAAACTGCCTCTTTCTCTTCAGGCCGCCTCCTTGACTCTCCTCCCGAGCTCCGTCCTTTTCCACTCCCGACTCAAGCCATCAAACGGAGGGAGACGGCCCCTTATATCCCCACCCGGATGTGCTCCAGGTGCCTCCTGATTAGCTTCCGCCAGCATTCCCCAGTGTGGTGGAAGTACCGGCTGTGCACCCGGAAGCACTCCGGGTGTCCCCAGTCTTCTTCCCCCCAGCACTTCTGGCTGTGGCAGAAGTGCCAGAGGGCCAGTGCTCCAAAGGCATTGGGGCACCCCCTGGCGGCGACCACAGGACCCTATAGGGTTACGCTTCCAAGCCCAGTTCCCATGGTCCCCAAAGCAACCAGGGTGGTCGCCCCCCACATGGTCTTGTTGTAAGCCCTCCTCTGGTCTTCCGGGGCATCCCGGCTGGGTACCACCCCCAGCCACCTGTGACAGTACATATATACATACACACATACATACATACTGTATATACATATATATATATATATAAATACATACTATACATACATATACTGTATATATACATACATACTGTACATACATACATACTACTAAACTAAAATTATAACCAAACTGAATTTCCAAGACGACAAAAATGATTTTAAAAAGGCAAAACTATAACAACTTTGGTATGAATTTACTAATGAGTACGTTGACAGCTTTTTAGATAAAATTAAAACCTGATAAGTTACTGTTCCTTTAAAGCTTGCAACTAAACATTAAGTTGGTTTGTTTCTTTATGTTAGCAAAATGTATCCTTATTACACAAGACAGGAGGCGGACGACGGTACATATATGTTGCAATACAATGCTTTTTGGCTACTCAGTCCTATCCAAAGTTTGCTACATCATCTAACTACAATGTTTTTTTGATTTTTTTTTTTTTTTACAGGAAATATCATTTAAGACAAAGAAAAGTTGGGAAAAAATGAGCAGGTGAGGGATAAAATGTAAAAAAAAAAAAAAAATATCACAGAAAAAACAATCATCAGAGCACAACACACTTGGCAAAAATCGTAGTTAAACGACAAACAAAAAATGGTCTAAATTTAGTTAGATCCTTCTCTTAAAAAATCTGTTGCAGGGTAGCTCTTACAGAGTTTTAATCCAAAACTCATGCATCTGAATTACTGCACCTCCATCTTAAATAAGGAGGGTGAGATAATGGCACACAATTTTTTGACAACAGTACCACTGAAACAGCAATCGAAGAAGAAAACAAAAGGACAAAAGGGCACTGCAATGACATCGTAATATGATGAGCATATACTGTATATTAATAATAAAATAGCAAAATATTTTTTTTTATTAAACATAACGTCAAATGAACCTGATCAAAATTTTATTTAAAACACAGACAGATGAGAGACAGCTCTGCAAAGGATATCAACCATGTAAAGGCTGGACCGAGTGTGAGCTCCGAGGTGGTGTGTTGGTCTCGTACTCCTCCATGTCTGTTGTTAAGTAGTTGGGTGCTAATTTTGCCCTGTGGGAGTTTAAGGAGATGGCACCTGTCTTCAAGTTTTTCTTTGAAGCCATCTTCAATGAAGATAGGCAGGAAGGTAGACAGAGGAAGGTCTAAGCCCTTATCGACTTTAAGTGTGAGTTTTTTGAATGACAATGACATGTCCACAGTGTTTCTGGAGTTTATGACCCTCCTATGTGGTAGTCAGGAGAAGGGTTGAGGCTAATGAGGAAACTGAGCAGGATGTTGGCATATCCTGCCACATGGCTCTTCTTTAGATTCCGAAGTCTCTCTGGAGTCCAGTGATCTGAATGGAGGCCACATCTAGCCATTACTGGTGGCTTTGTCTCAGTCCTCTGGTTTATGGGTTTTATCCAGGGCTGGAGATCTGCTTAGGGAGGACTGAGCAATGTTGCTAAATGAGTGGCTTTTGAGCATCTCCAAGCTTTCATAACAGGATACAACTCTTTGTTTTTGTGTTGTTTGAATTCCACAACTGACAAATTCACATTTCAATTTAAAGGGATACTCAACACAAAATGACTTTATGTTACTTTACCCATGCACTTTGAAGTGGTGGCCAATAAAAAAAAAATTGTTTTAATTGGGAAAGGGCAGAACGTTTCTAATAGTATGGGACTCACTAGTGACCAGCACTGGACAATTGCAAAGGATGCCAACATACTTGGGTTAGATTTGTGGTAGATGAAATTTAGAGTACAGTAAATAAATGTAAAGCATTATATGTAAAAATGTTAGGTTTGTACACAATTAAAAACTGAAAGTACACCTTATGAGAAGGATTTAAGAGTCGTAGTGCCAGAGACTGCTCAGAAGCCATTGAGAAGGCTAACAGAATGTTAGGTCATTATGAAGGTTATTGAGATTATGCACTGGTGAGGCCTCATCTGTAGTCCTGTGTGCAGTTTTGGTCTCCAGGTTACAAAAAAGACATAGCAGTGCTGGAAAAAGTCCAGAGAAGAGTAACTAGGCTGTTTTCAGGGCTACATCGGAACGAGGAAAGATGGAATGAGGAAAGATTAAAAGAGCTGATCCTTTTCAGTTTAAGCAAAAGAAGATTAAGGAGACATGATGTTTAAAATTATGGAGGGAATTAGTCCAGTGGACTGAGACTGTTACTGTAAAATTAGTTCATCAAGAACATGGGGGCACAGTTGGAAACCATCCATCCATCCATCCATTTTCCAACCCGCTGAATCCGAACACAGGGTCACGGGGGTCTGCTGGAGCCAATCCCAGCCAACACAGGGCACAAGGCAGGGAACCAATCCCGGGCAGGGTGCCAACCCACCGCAGGACACACACAAACACACCCACACACCAAGCACACAGTAGGGCCAATTGAGAATCGCCAATCCACCTAACCTGCATGTCTTTGGACTGTGGGAGGAAACCGGAGCGCCCGGAGGAAACCCACGCAGACACGGGGAGAACAAGTTGGAAACCTGTTATGGGAAATTTCACACCGACATTAGGAAGCTTTTTTTTCACACAGAGAACTATAGACATGGAATAAGCTACAAAGGAATGTGGTAGACAGTAGGACTTTAGGGACTTTCAAAACTCAATGTTATTTTAGAAGAATTAAGTGGATAGGACTGACAAGCTTTGTTGGGCTGAACAGCCTGTTCTCGTCTAATTTTTCTTAATATTCTAATGTAAAAATATCCATGTAAAAAAGAAAAACAATTTCACATTACTCCTGTCTCATAATCCACGTCACTTATCCAGTCCATGTTCAAAATGTACAAAATGCATGCTTTTTTGCTAAAATATTTTTAGTTACTGCTAGAATAGATGTCAAAATCGATAAACAGGAACCTAAAGCATCACTTGAATTGAAGGCAGGACTACTGGCCACAAATGAGGGGAGAGGTGCTGGCATTTTCCTTTAAAGAAGCAGTCTGCAGTTATTCCAATGCCTAAAACAAACCTAAAGCATTGTCTTATAACACTGAGACCTCTCTTTGGTTAGAGTAGACACAGAGAGGCCTTGTTAATCATCTTACTTGTTCGGCAGTCCAAGATTTCTTTATAAAGTTTGCTTCAAAGCCAGGTGAAGGCTCTGATGATACTCGTCATGCCCCGTGTACAACCTTCAACAACCAGAGTTTTTAACACACAAGACAGGAAGAAATAAATGGTGGAAATGTACAGAACATTCACCCAGTAGCCACAAACAGAATTCTCGTGGACTGTACACTCTCTGAGGGTAGCGTTTTCATTTTCTAAACTCTACAAATGAAATGCAGAACAATGATGGCTTTTTAAGTGTGCTCCAATATGCTCACCATATGGCTTCATTTGTCATTCAACTGGGAAATGAAAGTTCAGACCAAACTCACTGCATTGATAAGTTGTCGGCTCTTATTATCGTCAAGAACACAAAGCTGTGCTCCTCTCAGACAGATGGGCGCAAGCCATAGCTTGTGAGGACTGCTTCTGTTTTTTGATACAAGGGTTCAAAGTAAACCAAAGTCAAAGTCGGGGTGTGCTTTGGATAGAACTAATCTGGAGACTATTACTCCTTAGCAAAATTAAAGATACTATAGAATACAAGTTGTGATGTACTCACTCTTCATAAGCACCCAGGGTACAACCAGATTGTCAAAGATGAGTAACATGAGCAAAAAAAAAAAAAATAAAAATGATTGAGTTAAAAAAAGACCCTGCTGAACCAATCATGCGGCCAGAGGCATTCATAGGAAAAGTGTCGACAGGAAATGAAAAGTGACTATAAGAAACAAAATGCATCTTGGGAAAAGTCTTATCTCAACTGGCTTGGCAACTAGTACTGTCCAATGCATGAGCTCTCATAGAATATCATAATGACAACATATACAGTGTGTATGTGTATGTGTATATATATATATATATATATATATATATATATATATATATACATATACAGTATATAATTTAAAGAGATTGCTATTTTCATTTCATTCATTTTCATTCATTTTTTATTTCTTGATATTTGCCAGTAACAAAGCTGTAGTGAATGAATTATCCCCAGCCCCACAGGGCGGCTTGTGGCATGCTGCGTGATCTGCATGTTGCGCTGTGCGATGATCATTTAAAAGCCTGTACAGCAGCTGTCCTTTTATCTCACTTCTTTGTCTCGCGGGACATTAAAGTGTCTCAGAGAATTTGTTTGTAAGTAGGGCGTGTTGTGCACATAGTCTCGCGGGACTTCAAAGTGTCTTCCGAGAAGATCACGTCTCGTCTCCCTCCCAAGATTTTTTTTTATGATATATATATATATCGGGGGTGGGTGGGGGTGTACAGTTTACTTATTATGAACATGTTCTTCTTAAGTTTGCATATGCTGGATTTATGTCCAAGTGTCTGTTGATGGCGTTCTCATTTGATAAGCAAGATTCGGCCAGCTCTCTGGCACTTTTAGTACTGGCCTTAAATCTTACTTGTACCCCCCCCGATCACACTGACTTAGCCACCACCCCCCCCACCCCCTCCACGTAATGTTTTTCTATATATTGCCTTTGATTCTTGTAAGTCTAAGCATTATCCTCTGAAGAAGACCCCTGGTAGGGGTTGAAAGCTCAGGAATAAAAACTACTTTATGATACGTGATTCATTTTTTTCAACCTTTGTGGATCTCCAGCTGCAAATATGCAAACCGTATCACAGACCTCTTCCATTCGTACGACCTTCGGGCAAGAAGCCCTCCAATGTATTAGACGATGGGAAACTTCGGCAATCCGTGAAGCACAAAGCTATGAAAAATTCTTCTTCCTCCATAGTTGTATCAGGTATGATATAACTCCGAAATGCCTACGATTCAAACCACCAACGAACACCCCGAAAATGTCAACCATCATGCAACAATTTACAAAACGAGTTTTATATGAACTTATTACGGAAACACACCGCCAACGGACCTTTTACAGATCTGAAACTACGAAGCAACGTTCTAAACTTTTCACAACATGCGGACAAACAATTACAGAGGAATGGACCAAACGGATCCAGGACATGGCTTCCAAAAACCGTATTTCTAAAGGACATACACTCAACAAAAAATGGAATAAACTCACTGGAAATCAACATACTAACAAACCCCAATCTGGAGTACACAACCTATCCAAAAGACAGCTCTCCACCACAGAACACAATATTCTCTCCAGAGGATTAAAATTCAATTACAAAGACACATCTGACATGAACTTCCTAGGTTCCTTGGAACACATATTATTAACCGAAAAAATACAGACATAAAATGCACAAGAAATAAGGTGCAACGTCGCCAGCCAGCTACACACAGGACAACCAACCACACATATTCAGCTCTAGTTGGGCTGCGCCATAAGATGGCTGCACCGACGAGAGCTCCGAGTCATCTCAGCAAAAAGTTATTATTTATTTTCTTACTACTCACTCTTTTTGTGCGTTCTACTTTATCACACTTTCAGTATGACCGGCAAACACTATTGGAATTACGTTCATCAGCCAGTTTGGATTTTACAACAGTTTTTGATATCGCGGACACTGTACTGCCTGGAGCCTTTTGCTTACTCGCGCGATGCCGAAGGAAAACAAAGAGGGGGAAATGCGCCGGAGTTCTGTGCTGAACCCGACAGAGGAACAACAAGCCTCCTCTGCCTAGCATCCTGCTCGCTAATGTTCAGTCTCTGGACAACAAATTAGATGAGCTGCGCGCACGGATAAAGCACCAGAAAGACATCACGAACTGCTGCGTTTTGCCGTTCACAGAGACGTGGTTGGAGCCCAGCGTACCTGACTGCGCAGTCACACCAGACGGGTTCACAGTTTATCGGGGAGACAGAACGAAGGACTCAGGCAAGTCAAGGGGAGGGGGTGTGTACTTTATGGTTAACTCTTCGTGGGCTACGGATGTGTGTGTCTTAAAAACACACTGCTCACCGGTTCTTGAGCTGCTGACCATTAAAGTTAGACCCTTTTACCTCCCGAGGGAGTGCAGTTCAGTTCTCCTTTCAGTTGTTTACATCCCCCCACAAGCTGATAAAGCTTCAGCTATGGATGAACTGTATGATGTTATCAGTGGACTAGAGAACGCTAACTCAGAAGCAGCATTTATTGTGTTGGGAGACTTTAACAGAGCAAACATGAAGAAAGTTCTCCCTAGATACTATCAGCACATCTCTCCCCCCACAAGAGGTGATCAAACACTGGATCATTGTTACACCTTATTCAAGGACTCCTACAAATCTCTCCCTCGACCAGCTTTTGGAAAATCAGACCATTGCTCTATATTGCTGCTGCCTGCATATAAACAAAGACTTAAACAGGAAAAACCGGTTTACAGGAACATCTACAAATGGGACAGTGAAGCTGAGGGGGTCTTACAGGACTGCTTTGAAACAACTGATTGGGAGATGTTTAAGGATGCAGCTGATGGCAACATCAATGAATTCACAGACTCTGTCACAGGATATATCAGCAAGTGCATTGACGATGTTGTCACTAAAACCACCGTTTGCATATATCCTAACCAGAAACCCTGGGTAAATAGGGAGATCCGGGCTAAGCTCAAGGCGCGGACCTCTGCCTTTGGCTCAGGGGACTCTGATGCATACAAAGCAGCCAGATACGACCTCCGGAGGTCCATCAAGAAGGCCAAACGGGACTACAGGGACAAAGTGGAGTCAAGCTACCACAGCTCTGACACCAAGCGCCTGTGGAATGGACTGTGCTGCATCACTGACTATAAAAAGAAAAACACATTCAGTGTTCAGCCCACTGCATGTCTTGCAGACGAGCTCAACACTTTCTATGCTCGTTTTGATGCAGCCAACAAAGAACAGGTGCTATATCCTCAAGGGGGCAGTGAGTCTGTCACTCTGATCCTTGAAACGTCTGATGTGAGAAGGTCCTTCAAAAAGGTCAATCCTCGCAAAGCTCCGGGACCAGATGGCATCCCAGGCCGTGCCCTCAGGGCGTGTGCTGACCAGCTAGCAGGTGTGTTCACCAAAATTTTCAATCTCTCCCTGAGGCAGTCAGTGGTCCCCACTTCCTTCAAGGCATCCACCATCATTCCTGTCCCAAAGAAACCGGTGGTCTCCTGTCTGAATGACTATCGCCCGGTTGCACTGACATCGGTCATTATGAAGTGCTTCGAGCAACTAGTCAAAGGTTACATCTGCTCCTCCCTCCCTGACACGCTGGATCCTCTCCAATTTGCTTACAGAGCAAACAGATCGACAGAGGATGCCGTTGCGCTAACAATAAACATTGCCCTCACCCACCTGGAAAGAGGAAATACATATGTAAGAATGCTGTTCATAGATTACAGCTCGGCATTCAACACCATCATCCCCTCAAAACTCGTCTTGAAGCTTGACGACCTTGGGTTGGGGACGACCATCTGCAGATGGATTTTCTCTTTCCTCACAAACAGGTCCCAGGTGGTGAGAGTCGGCAAACACACATCCTCATCACTCATTTTAAACACAGGAGCGCCGCAGGGCTGTGTGCTTAGCCCCCTCTTGTATTCCTTGTTCACCCATGACTGTGTTGCAAAACACAGCACAAACACCATCATCAAGTTTGCAGACGACACAACCATCATAGGCCTTATCACTGACAATGATGAGACGGCCTACAGAGAGGAGGTGCTGGCATTGAGTAATTGGTGCCTAGATAACAACTTGTCTCTTAACGTCAGCAAAACCAAGGAGATGATTGTGGACTATCGAAAACAACAAGGCAGAGAACACCAGGCCATCTACATCAGTGGCATAGAAGTTGAAAGGGTCAACAGCTTCAAGTTCCTCGGAGTAAACATCACCAAGGATCTCTCGTGGACCCTTCACATAGACACTGTGGTCAAGAAAGCTCGCCAGCGGCTCTACTTCCTGAGGAGGCTGAGGAAGTTTGGCATGAATGCCAACATCACCTCAAACTTTTACAGGAGTGTGGTCGAGAGTCTGCTAACGGGCTGCATTACCGTCTGGTATGGGAGCTGCTCTGCCAGCAGCCGGAAATCACTACAGAGAGTGGTGAAGGCAGCAGAGCACATCACGGGCAAGAGTCTTCCTGCCATTGAAGACATTTACCTCCATTGGTGCTTGCGTAAGACAAGCAGCATCATAAAGGACCACAGCCATCCAGCACGCCAGCTGTTCTCCTTGTTACCGTCCGGCAGACGATACAGGAGTCTGGCTGCTCGGACTACAAGACTTAAGAACAGCTTTTACCACCAGGCCATTCGACTCCTCAACAGCAACACCTGAACACTTACACACACTTACATTACATCTACATTGCACTACTCACACACAAACTGTACCTGCACACACTCTGAATACTGACTGGAACATGCATCTGCACTTTATGGAATATGCATCTGCACTTATAAAACATTATCTGTGCAATAACTGTCATTTGTACTTGCTGCTCATTCAACTCATATTGCTCTATAACTTCTTTTAAAACATACACATTTTATTTTATATGACTTGTCTATTTTTAACTTGTAATCTTTTTTTTAAGCTTTATTGGATCTAGGCTGAGTGACTTGTTTTTCTCGTCATACACATTTCATTGTATGTTGACCCTGTGTTAACCTATATATGACAAATAAACCTAAACCTAAACATATTCCGGCAAGTGAACAGAAAGCTCTACGATCGCTACGGAATGACAACAGCATCATTATTATACCAGCCAACAAAGGAGGCGCAACTGTCGTCCTAGACAAAGAGCAATACACCGCAGCTATGGAAGAAATGCTTTCTGACACTAACACATATCAACAACTGAGAAATTACCCGACAAAAACTACACTCAATAAAATAAACTATACTCTGACCAAACTCCGAAATAATAACCGCCTGGATGCACCGAATTATTACAAATTGAAATCAAACGATGCTAACTGCCCTGAATTTTATGGACTCCCCAAAATACATAAAACACCACTGAAATTCAGACCGGTGGTTAGCCTAATAGGCGGACTATCTTACAACTTATCAAAAAGACTTTTCCAGCTACTCAAACATTTAACTTATGACTCTGATTATTCGGTGAACAGCGCTGAGTTGGCATTAAAGCGCTTGAAAGAGGTATCCATTGCCGAGGACAAGATCATGGTCTCGTTTGACGTTGTATCACTATACACTATGATTCCGATTCATCTGGCCACAGAGACACTATTAATGAGACTGGAAAGCGACCCCACCATAGAGACAAAAACTAAACTGTCCATTAAAGACATCCATCCATCCATCCATTTTCCAACCCGCTGAATCCAAACACAGGGTCACGGGGGTCTGCTGGAGCCAATCCCAGCCAACACAGGAAACCTAAAACCTCAAGGGAATTACTTTTTGAATTGAAGACCCATCTCTCCTCTTCATTCATTGGTCAAGAGTTGTGTCTTCAATTTCTGTTTGGGTGCCGCTTAAGGAAAAAAACAAAGCAATTCAGAGGGCCAAGTGTTAAAAAAATCTGCAGTGTTTCCCACTCTACTTTCTCTTTTACGTAGAGATTTCCTCACAGGTGGCACAGTGGTAGTGCTGCTGCTTTGCAGTAAGGAGACTGTGGAAGATTGTGGGTTTGCTTCCCGGTTCCTCCCTGTGTGGATAGCGCTTTGAGTACTGAGAAAAGCGCTATATAAATGTAATGAATTATTATTATTATATAATAATTGTACAAATATGTCAAATTGTGAAACAAAATATGTACCTACTCAAATTTCAAGTTTCTTTGATAGTTCTTTTACCTGATTAGATACATTTCCAATTACGGTGTTATCTTGTGTTTGTACCAAGTAATTTCTTTGCATTGTTGATAAGTTAAATAACAGTTAAAAATAATGAAATGTGCAACATAGTTAAAGACCTGTTACTAAATAAGATGAATAATTAGATATTCCCAAAATTATATATTACAGTAATCCCTCCTCCATCGCGGGGGTTGCGTTCCAGAGCCACCCGCGAAATAGGAAAATCCGCGAAGTAGAAACCATATGTTTATATGGTTATTTTTATATTGTCATGCTTGGGTCACAGATTTGCATAGAAACACAGGAGGTTGTAGAGAGACAGGAACGTTATTCAAACACTGCAAACAAACATTTGTCTCTTTCAAAAGTTTAAACTGTGCTCCATGACAAGACAGAGATGACAGTTCTGTCTCACACTTAAAAGAATGCAAATATATCTTCCTTTTCAAAGGAGTGCAAAGCAAGCAGTCAAAAAAAAAATCAATAGGGCTTTTAAGTATGCGAAGCACCGCCGGTACAAAGCTGTTGAAGGCGGCAGCTCACACCCCCTCTGTCAGGAGCAGGAAGAGAGAGGAAGAGAGAGAGAGAGAGAGAGACAGATAAAAAAAATCAATACGTGCCCTTTGAGCTTTTAAGTATGTGAAGCTCCGTGCAGCATGTCCTTCAGGAAGCAGCTGCACACAGCCCCCCTGCTCACACCCCCCTACGTCAGCGCAAGAGAGAGAGAGAGAGAAAGGAAGCTGGATAGCTTCTCAGCCATCTGCCAATAGCGTCCCTTGTATGAAATCAACTGGGCAAACCAACTGAGGAAGCATGTACCAGAAATTAAAAGACCCATTGTCCGCAGAAACCCGCGAAGCAGCGAAAAATCCGCGATATATATTTAAATATGCTTACATATAAAATCCGCGATGGAGTGAAGCCGCGAAAGGCGAAGCGCGATATAGCGAGGGATCACTGTACTAGCAAAATACCCGCGCTTCGCAGCGGAGAAGTAGTGTGTTAAAGAGGTTATGAAAAAAAAAGGAAACATTTTAAAAATAACGTAACATGATTGTCAATGTAATTGTGTTGTCATTGTTATGAGTGTTGCTGTGTTTTATATATATAAAATACACACACACACATAAACATATATATACATATACATATACACATATATATACATATCTACATATATATATATATATATATATATACATATACACATCCACATATCAACATATATATATACACATATATACACACACACACGCTTTATGGGTGATGATTGTTTTAGTCTTTTTATCTTTATTTTATTTTATTGTAGAATCAACTCCTATCTGCGCACAGCAGGGCAGCCGTGGGCGGATGCGTATGGTGTATTCACTCCATGTTATCGTGCATTGCGCTGTCACTGGTATTTTGATAAAAGAATTTGAACAACATATAAGAAGCGTATAAATTATTAAACAGTAAAACATTAACATTTAAGAAGTAAAGTTACATTAAGTACTACTGCAGTGCCTTCGGGTATACCTCATTTTTTGTTTGCCCATTACATGCTTAAATGTATACATTTTTTGGTGCACCTACCCGAGAACACGCGACATATAACCGAGCGTGGGAGAAGCATGGATTTTAAACACGCGTTGAGTTCATCTGCTGGTCTCCCTCGTGGAATAACTGGTAATGTTTGACTAAAATCTACAGCGAGTAAAACGACATTACCTCCTATTTTTTTTTTTACGATCTCTGAGATCTTGCTTTTTTCGGTTCAAGGCTTCATAAGCTCTTTTATGTTGTATGGTGTACTTATCCCAAACCATCATCTTTGAATGTTGCAAGACTTTTGCCTTGTATGTAGATCGGGGTAATTACATTCATTGCATTCCTAGTCTGAATCACAATGTGATTGTATGGGTGGTTACCTGGCACTGTAGGGTTGCCACCCGTCCTTTAAAATACGGAATCGTGCCACGTTTGAGAATGAAATTGCGCGTCCCGTTTTGAATCAATACTGGACGTGATTTATCCGGTATTTTTTTTATCATTTTTTTTTTAAAGCAGCGTCTCATGCAAATCATCCCACACGCATTTTATGAAGATGCCTCCTTTCCTACTTTTGATTGGGTAATACTTGATGTCATCGTTAGTTTGATTGGTGTTTTTAACTGTCCAGTGAGGAGGGCGTGTCTTTTAAGTACAGTCTGCAAAGTGTTAGCACTGAGATGTGGCGTCAGCGCCATAGTTGAAGCCCCTAACGTTGCGGTCAGCAAGTCGGCTAACATCCGCCATGTGCCGTCTTTCAGTTGCGAGAAGCAGATCATAGAATGGTTGAAACTGTTGCCCCTAACGTTGCGCCACGGCGTGTGGTTCGTTTATACCTCGTGTCTTCTCATTAAAGTTTTATCTCGCGAATATGTTATTGCAATCCGCAGCGGGAGCGTTTCTATAAACTTAATTGAAACTTACGTTTTACACCGTGCTTTGTTTCCCTTATGAACATGCTTGTATGCTTAACTCGCTCCGTTCTCAATTGTTTAATTAATTTTTTGCTCTTCGCTGTTTGCGGCTGTTCCTCCATTTCCCCCTACTTCGTTCTTTTATTTTGCGAATATGTTATTGCAATCCTTAACGGGAGCGTTTCAATAAACTGATTGAAAATAGTTTTGCATTTACCTTTTTAGTAAAAGGCGAGCTTTTAAGCCTGAGAAATCACCCCGTAAATGCACACGTTTAATTGGACATGTGTTAATATGTATGGTTACACAGTATTAAAAGACAGTGAACAACGTCAGTTACCTTTCTTCCCGCGTTTGATAAAAGGTGAGCTTTTTAGCCTGAGAAATCACCCCGTAAATGCACACGTTTAATTGCACATGTGTTAATATGTATGCTTACACAGTATTAAAAGACAGTCAAAAATTAACGTCATTTACCTTCGTTCCCGCGTGTGACTCGTGCTGTAAATGTCTTCCTTGTTTTTAGTTCACGTGATTACGTAGGAGGTGTGATGACGCGATACGTGACTCCGCCTCCTCCATTACAGTGTATGGACAAAAAATATGTTCCAGTTATGACCATTACGCTTTGAATTTCGAAATGAAACCTGCCTAACTTTTGTAAGTAAGCTGTAAGGAATGAGCCTGCCAAATTTCAGCCTTCCACCTACACGGGAAGTTGGAGAATTAGTGATGAGTGAGTCAGTGAGTCAGTCAGTGAGGGCTTTGCCTTTTATTATTATAGATTCTAGGCCTGTCTTTAACTGTTTCATTCTGTTAATATGAAAAATCAGAATGTAAACATGTATGCAACTGATTAATTTTCTTCTGCCTTTGTGATGCTGTTTGCTTTTTTAACTCATTTTCAAATAAAAAAATTAAATGATCAAAAGACCAAAAATCCAGCATTATATGAAAAGAGTCCTAATTCTAACAATGAAAATGTTCTCTGTCAAGCAAAGGTTCTATGGGGAACTACACAACCCTCAAAAGGACTATTAAAAAAACTATTTTTAACTGTGCTTATCCAAAGTCTATGCACGAGTAAACACCCTTATTTACAAATTTACCAAAAAGACAAGCATTTCAAATGAAATACAAAAGATGAAGTATTCTTAAATTTACCTTCCTAATATTATATCACAATGATCAACTTTCTACCTCACAGCATTACATATGCAATTCTAAAAGAGTTAGTTATATGTTCTCTTAAATAAAAAAGTTCAGACGCAAAGTGCTTAAAGGAATACTCCACCAAAAACATTATTTTTAAAATGTTACTTATCCTTTATAGTGACAACCGAAGTACTAGGGTGTTGTACTGTGTTAGCCATTATGAATGTAGAGAAAAGCCAAGCAAAATGACACCTTTTATTGGCTAACTAAAAAGATTACAATATGCAAGCTTTCGTGGCAACTCGATTACATCTTGCCTGAAGAAGGGGCCTGAGTTGCCTCGAAAGCTTGCATATTGTAATCTTTTTAGTTAGCCAATAAAAGGTGTCATTTTGCTTGGCTTTTCTCTAGTGACAACCGAGCAAAACGTTTAGTTTGATGTTTTCATCCAGAAAGGTGGTAAGAAAGTTTATAATTCAATGGTGACGATAAGTAACCAACACACGAAAACAGCAAACATCCATGAACATCCACTCATTTGCTCACAATGTCCTAAATATGTTTTAACTAAAACACTTCCAGAAAAACGCTTTTGTGAAAGAGAGCAGAAAGTACACACACGAATAAGCGTCTGAACTGAAGACCTGCCCCTCCACCTCATTCATTGGTCAAGAGCCCAGACTGCAAGTCAAAAGCATAGAATTGTGCGAATGTGTTGTACCATTTACAGAACATGCTGCTTTTTCTGGAAGTAAATATCAATAATATTTTAGCAAAAATGCATGCACGAGTAGTCAAGTTTGGAAGCATGCACTGACACAGTGCATTGCCGCACCCACTACACGTCGAAACAGCTCGGGGTCCCGGTTGGCAACCCCCCAGGCAGACACGCGGTACAGTCCTACCCTCCGCAAATGACCCTCTATCTGCCACAGCCAGGTGTTTTACGTGGGTGACGCCTTGGCCTGGTCCAGCCACTTGGGTCCCCAACAATGTGGATCTTATGAGCCGGATCACACTCGGGGAAATGCGCCACATGGCCGTAGTGCCGTAACTGATGCTCCCTCACAATGCAGGTAATGTGCCTCATTCGGAACTCCATGAGCAACTGCTCATTTGACACAAAGTCAAACCAACGGTACCCAAGGATTTTCCGGAGACAACCATATAGCAAGACAGGAAGCACCAGGACTCTAAAGACTTGGACCTTTGTCAATTTGCATAGATATCGGGAGCGCCACACACAACCTTCCAGCGACTTCATGACCCCCCATACTCTCCCAATCTGTCTACTGACTTCACAGGAAGAGTCACCAGAGACATAAATGTCACAGCCAAGGTAAGTAAACCTCTCAACAAGGTCAACACTCTCTCCGCAAACAGACACACTGCTGATGGCTGTGCCCAAGAGGTCATTAAAGGCCTGGATCTTGGTTTTTATCCAGGAACCTCACAAGCCCAGACACTCAAGACTTCTCACTCAGTCTCTCGAGCACCCCAATCAAAGCCTCCATTGACTCCGCGAAGATCACAGCATCGTCAGCAAAGTCAAGATCCGTGAATCTTTCTTCACCAACAGATGCCCCAAAGCCGCTGGACCCCACGACCTTGCCCAACACCCAGTCCATACAAGCATTGAACAGAGTAGGAGCAAGAACACACCCGACATACCCCAGAATCAACTGGGAAAAACACAGACGTCCTTCCTCCACTCTGCACAGCACTCACAGTACCAGTGATATCCAGCAACCTCAAAGGGATCCCGTGAACCCTCAGGATATCGCACAGGGCAGCTCGATTAACTGAGTCGAACGCTTTGCAAAAATCAACAAAGGCTACAAAGAAACACTGCCGATATTTGCGTTTGAGCTCTACGAGAACCCTCAGTGCCAAGATGCGGTCGATAGCAGACGTCTTAGGCGTAAAACTAGACTGTTCCGGTCGCTGGTAGGTGAGCAAGTGATCACGGATCCTATTGAGAACGACCCTAGCAAGGACCTTACCCGGCACAGACAGCAGTGTTATCCCCCTGTAGTTGCTGCAATCCAGGCGATCACCCTTCCCTTTCCAGATAGGGACAACAAGTCCCGTTTTCCAGTCAGTTGGGATGATGCCAGTCTCCCAAATGGAAGCAAAGATTGCTTGCAATGCCAGGACGACAGCCTTACCACCAGCCTGGAGAAGTTCACCCCGTATACCACAGATCCCTGTAGCCTTTCCCCACTTCAGCTGGTTCACCACCTGTGCAATCTCAATGAGATTGGGTGGTTTACAGCTAATTGCAGGATCAGCCTCAAGAACCGTGGACCCAGAGATATCCAACGTCCTAGCCGGAGGATCAGCTTTGAACAACTGCTCAAAGCAGCCAGCCCAGCGGGTCACAACTGCAGTGTCATCAGTAAGGACCGTTCCATCAGCTGCCCTGACTGCGACTCTCCAAGGAACAGATTCAGATGTGCATAATGCTTCGATTTCTCTGTAAGCAGGATGTGGGTCGCTAGACCACAGATGGTGTGTCACTTGCTCACAGATTCCTCTAACAAACGCCTCTTTATTTGCCTTCAGAACCCTCGCAGCCGTCCTTCTCAGTTCCCGGTACAAACCAAAGCTGCCATTGAGCCGTGCGCTGCGACTCCTCTCGATGATATCCAAGGGTGCCCTGCGAAATGAAACACCTCCTTCTGGGAACACCGGTAACACCAACACAACTCTCAGCAACCTTCAGGGTCTTGTCATGGAAGGTCTCCCACATCACATTAGGATCGGCAGTCGTACCCAAATCTGAAAGTTCCTCACACAAACTGCGTGCAAACTCATTAGAAATACATACACTCATACACTCACGAGTAGCATGAGAATTATTTTTTCTTGTCATTTGCTGTTGTCTGGCATTGGTGACCGTGAGTTTTTCATATAATGGAAACTATTTTCTCTCATTCTGCACGGAAACATTAGATTTCAATTTTTTCTCAGCCATCATTACAAAAACCCACGGGGTAAATAACATTAAGCATTTCTGAGTGGGGTATTCTTTTAAATAGTCAAAACTTTTTTTTTTCCTCCACAAAAATGATATACAATAATTTGCCATGGGAAATTGTTTTCTTAATTGGTGTATTTTTAATAAATTAAAATACTGTGTCTGTTCTTGTGGTTTAAAATGGGGCCTGTGTGGCATCAGTCCAAATGTGAAAACAAAAGCCTTAAAACACATTAAATATGCCCACTTTGAAGTGGTAAAATCAGAAAACATGCCTTTGGAGTTTTTCAGGTATGTTTAGGACGATGAAAGGAAATTAAAATCAGTTTTATCACAGATTCTTAGCCCTATTTCCCTGTTCACCTGCCTGTCAAAGCAAACATGGTGGGCAATGTTTTTATGCAAATAATGAAGTGAAATAGCAGGAAATCAAGCCCATGTCTGAAGTGGTTTTAGTGCAACAGGACTTTCTATTTCTGCACCATCTGACATATAACTGGTACAAAATGACAGCCTATTTGTCTAATTTGTGAGAGGAAAACAAAATTCTTACCATAAAGCAGAGGCTTCCAAGTTCAGTCCCGGGGGTTCCTGGGGGCTGTAGATGAGCCATTCTGCATCTAACTGAGCTTGTTTTTAATTAGATGGACCTTTTTTTCTTCTTTTATTCTTCAATTGGAAAACAGCTGTTGTGGGAAATTTACATTCAAAATAAATTCAAAAATATTTTTATTTTTGCCAGTTTTTTTAAAACACTCTTTTGTCATTTTCATATTAATTTACCTTCTTATGTGGTGTTGGCATCCTTAAATGTGACCTAATAATGACAATTAACAAAGAACAAAGCAGACACCTGGACAAACAATGCTGAAAGGCTATAATCACCACGGCAGAGTCAAATCCACTAGTGTGCTCAATAGTAAATAACAACTTCAATAGCCACAATGCCTGGAAAAGCAGAATGAAAATCATAATGACGATGACGACAAAAAAAAAAAAAATCACACCACATCATTATCTCCTTGTAACCTTCATAAATGATGTCTATAGTCCAATAAAATTTAGAAAACCTGCTGTAAGGGGGATAAAAAATGTTCAGATCTGAAAATATGTGAAGTGTACTGCACAAAATGTGCTTGTTTTCTGAAACATAGTTTGTTGATGTTCTTTTGATATTGTGTACTTATGATATCAGGCATTGTTATAATAGTATGTTATGCCTTTAATGAAAAAGTAATGTTTGAACTTAATATTTCAAAGAAAAAGTTTTCTGACAAGTAAGCATATATTCTAAATGAAACAGTATAAAACCACTGCACCATTGTGGCTGTCAATGAGTTAAAAACTCAAGCTCAAATGTCAATCGACAGGAAGTTTACACGTATTCTTCAATGCAGCAGTAGTAAGAATTGCTGCCTTATAACCCGAAGGTTATAATCCTGTGTTTGAGACCGGCGTGCCGCATTCTGAGTACTGAGCTGCTATTATTATTATTATTTCTACAATATAATAAAAATATACATTTGACTGGAGTCTGTAACACCTGGTGTAAATTTTGGCTACTTGTAAAAGTTAGCGCTTGTTCTTTTATTATTCAGTTTGTCTCAGTGACGTTCACGTGGTACAATGAACTTGTTTCTCCCTCCCTGAGTTGATGGCATTTATCTCCATTCTTTTCACAAGATCAGCGCTGTGGCTGATGCCTGCTCAGAATTATTTGTTGTTGTTAAGGTAACAGTTCTTACCACTGCACCATTCAAGAATGTGTTTAAACCTCCTGTCGACTGACATTTGAGCTCAACTTTTTAACTCATTGACAGCCACATGTAAATTGAATATTTTTTCTCTTTGGTTATATTCTTGAATAAATGTGTAAGTGTTTATTTGATATTTGGACTAAAGTTTTCACACATTATACACTTCACGTCATTATTAGTATAACATGGAAAAAGTTTCTGTTTTAGGTATGTGTTCAGCATTTCTTGCATTTTCTTTCATCCTACACTTACCCAGATCTTTGTAGACACGGAACACACAAGAAATGCATGTATTCCAAATAACGATATATTGTATTATTTACCTTATACAATTCCAGATCTCACACGTAGATAAGGAGCCTTGGCTTGAGCTATGGAGAATTTGTTGCCTGCAAGCTGAGCTCAGTCAAGGCAGGTGAATGGACAGCAGGGTGCTTGCTGCTTGTGCTGATCGACACATTTATAAAACAAAAGATGCTGATGGAGAGGTGCAAAGGGATTTAAGGTGGGCTGGGATTATGAGTTTTTTTCATAGGCTTCAGGAATTCTAGTGTTAAAATGGCAGAATTTGAGAAAAGCATTTTTTTCTGAATGTGACATAGATACATTGTTTTAAAATATGTATGCAATCTCAAGACAGATATATACTCGAACATTTTTTGGACTTTTGGATTTGTGGCTTTAGTCTTCACTTATGGACTAATGCTCCCTAGATGCTATTTTAAACAATAAGAATACACACATGGTCATTTTTTAAAATTTATTTTGAAAATGCTTCACTTAACGTAATTTTTCATGGCAATATAAATCAGGATTTTGAAAATATAACTTTATAAAGTCAAAAATGGTATATTTACCATTTAAGGGTCATATTTCCTATCTGTGAATCAAGCATTCCACTTTGGAGGCAAAACATAAATATATATCAACAAGTCTGAATGAGTGCTCTCATGATCAGTTAACTTGAGGCTTTGCATTACTGTATATTTCAATCACGTGGCTGGATCTCTTTTCCCATACTGGACCATATCCTGAAAACACCATTGAGGGAGAGAAAGGAAAAGTTAGTCTTACTGCTGTTCCTCACTCTTCAACACATCTTTGAACATAAGACATCAGAAGAACTGTTATTTTTGAGATACTTTATTCAAATTAGAAAGGACTAAGTCATAATTAAGAAACATTTTAATTTATTTCTCATTTTTGGTGAAACGGGGCATCTATGTCAATATCCTGCTTACGCTAGCAAGTTCATAATAAAGCGCCTTTGTTGGTTGGGTGGGGTGTGCCATTTACATGCTATGGGAGTTTCCCACCCCTTATGACATTACTCTCTTTCTCTTTCTTCAGTTCCTATGCATTTATAACTTCCTAAAGATTTGCTATTTTTGTGAAAATAACACACCAAGGAAACACAGAAGTTATGCACTGCATTACTCCATATGAAAACTGCAATGTGAATGAGAAGTATTTCTTTTTTAACCAAGTGATTTAATTATTTTTATTGTGTATAAAAATGGGAGAAGTCAGGGTTACATCACAATCAGCAAATTTGTGTGAAATACTTCAGAGGCTAATATTTACCTAAACCACACACCACATGAACATGGCAGCTATCGCATTACCAGTAAAGAAATACACACCACCTCAAACAAGGGATATAATAAACAATCAAATGTACTTTCAAAGGGTCTAGTTAAGCTCCCATAACATAACCTATAACCATTGCTGCCTGGCAACATTTTACAAGCTACTGTATATCCAAATTCTGCAATGTCCACTAACAACATGAAGAGGCTTTGGGCTGAAGATACTCCTGGAGCACAAAAATACTCAGCAAGCAGGGTTATACAATATAGCAAGAAACCTCTCTGTACCACTGAGGCAGTGGGGACAGTCGGGAGTAAAGTGCATTCCACTAAACACAAACACCAAAAGCACTGACTGTGTTGTAGTCAGCAGGTTCTCTACATTTTATCAGCTAGAAATTTCAAATTGCATAGAAGAAGAAAAATTAATATTATGCAGACACAAAATTTATTGAAGAATGATGATACTGTATACTTAAAAAAAGTATAAATGACAAGTTATATGTGTTAAAATAGTATACACATAAACATCTACAGATAAAAATATAGGAATCAAAGCTTTCAAACAAGAACTTCAAGACAGCTGAATTAAGAAAAGCCAAAAATTCAGACTTTTTGATCCTTCAAAACACAAAAAGGCACCATTTTTTTTCAAAAAACTACATTCACAATTTTTTTGGATTACAAAATATGCTTCTTCATATACTTTAAGAACATCATCCAATAATGCACTTAAAGTTCTAAAAAAAATACAATCAATACCCAATATCACAGATTAAACAAGGTAAAATATTCAAAATAATTTTAAAACATAACTTTAATAAATCTGTAATATTTTAAACAATAAAAAAACGGCAGAGAGAATAAAATGCATTTGAGATGCACAATTTATTAAATCCTGATAACAGACTTGGAACAATTTTTTTTTTTTTTTTACTACCATGTTGTTATCTAATTGAATACAGGCATAAAGAATCCCGCAAATAACCACACAATTCACTAAAATGATGTCTGCATATGAAAAATTCATAATGGAGATGCTGAAGAACTCACTTTATCCAATTTGAAGTTACTTTCTTCTTTTCCAATATGTGCATTGTTACACAGTGTAGTGTAGCTATCCGGCACTTCTGTAATTGAGGGCATATGTGTAGAGGTATAACTCATAACTGTCTCTCCACGTATAGCAGGCAGATGAGTTTAAAACAGTTCAGTTTTGAATTTTAGTTACATAAATGCTACATAATCAGCAGCAAAATCAGTGGAAAAATAATTACAGGTTGCTGAAAAAAATTTAAGTGCATCCCTATATTATCGTTACCTCAAACACCTAAAATTAAAATCAAGTGCACCAGATCAGGTACAAATGATTAGAAACCTCAGACATTTAGCTTGGTTTGCTTGTTGTTGCTGAAGTATGAGTTATGATCATAAGAACACTCTGAGGCCTTCAGAAAGAAGGTTATAACAACAACAACAACAACATTTATTTCCATGACACATTTTCATACACAAAAGTATAAAAATGCTTTACAAGCTGTCAAATGCATTGTTACAAGAAAATAAAAACAAACTAAAATTAGATTATAATAATACATCACAAAAAATAATCAATATGCTCTTACATAAAACAGATTGAGAACGATCTATTAACAGAAGAGAATTTATAAACAGTATCATTTTTAAAGTCACTAAAAATGAGTCTGATAAGATCAGATGGCTGTGAAGGACAGAAAAATGTAACAAAAAAAAAATCTGTAGGGGTTCCAAGGCCAAAAAATCATCAATCCATATCTAGGCATTCTACCCAACATAAACATTCTTAAGTAGTTCATTATTGTTTTTAGGCTTCTTTATAGAGTATTTGTTGCAGTGGATTATTTAAAGGACATCAGGAATAACCACCTTCATTCAAGCATCACAAGAGACTCATAGTGCCTTGATCAGGTGGTGGTGGTGCAGGAGAGAAAGCAGAGAATTGTGTAAAATAATAATGACTGCAAGTACATGAAGAATAAAATAATTCAATGCAAGTAAAGTCAACTAAGAGTACAACTAAAATACTGCTGTAAAAATGCATATTAAACACATGGGTTTTTAGGAGTTTTGAAAAATGTGTCAGCTTGGTCTCAATACAATGGTGCTAAAGCTGGTGAGATGTGATCAGAATTCATGGATGAGTCCATGATCACACCTCAATTTTTTACTTTCATCTTGACTTCTAATTCTGATGGATCATACAAGTCTCTGAAAAAAAAGATCTCTAAACAATTGGCAATACTTATCAACCATTCCACTGTCCGTAAGATCATCTACAAGTACAGATGTTCCCAAACAACTGGCAATTTGTCCTGGCCAGATTGCCACAGCTAATTTGACCTGAATGCAGAACACAAGATGCTCAAAGAAATCTCTCAGAACCCCAGAATTTCAACAATAGGTAGTTTTTTTTGTGACTGCTGATATGTTAAATTACACAAATCTACTATTAGGATAATGTGACACCATCTGTCAAAAGACTGAAGTTCAACTAAATCCACACCTTGCAATACAATAATAACCTTAAACATACCAGTAAATTCTCCAAAGAGTGGCTGAAAGTCAAAGCCTGGATCTGAAACCCACTGAGTTGTTGTGGGGGGATTTGAAATGGAATTTGCATGAAAAAAAAAAAAAAAAACTATATTAAACATCACACCACTGAAAGAATTCTAAATGGAGGAGTGAGAAAATTTACTTCCAGTCAATAGTCAGAATTGGTAGACAGTTACAGGAAATGCCTTCAATGAGGTTGGCAAAAATATCTATTATAGCCAAGGATGTATATAATTTTTCTGAAGATGTAAATGGCGTTATCTGTTCATGTTCTGTTAAATAAATTATTGAAGTCAATTTTTCTTTTTTTTATTATCAATTGCATAACCTTTATCTAAAGGTAGTTTTAATCAAGATCAAATATTGAAGCTGTACATATATGTTAAAAAAGAAAAAACATTTCATGTATTTATTTTTTCATATAAGTGTATTGTATCTTATCTAGGAAAGGGTTCAACTGTTTCTGTGTTCTAATACCTCCACATTTAGAACACACTTAACTGCTGAACTGAACTATTATTTCAATGACTGAAGCCCTTCTGTCACTGCACATAATGGCAGCATACATTAATGTTTGGTTTTAAGTCATATTGTGGTTATTTTATTTATTTATTTTTACCAATTCTCTACCTGTGCTGTATTTAAATTATGACTACAGAAGATATGATATGGCCTACTTGTAAAATGGTACCAGCTGTGACTTTTACACAACCAGTATTTGGGATCTCCCTACACTAAGCCAAGTCTGACTCTGCCTGCATGGGTAGATATCAGATGGCTTAAATTCAGAAAAATAATGAAAATCAATTAAATATAAATAAAGTATACAGAAGGTGAATTATTAGATCTGGTTTCTATCTACACAACTTTGCTGAAGAAACCCTTACCAGGAAGTCAAAGATGATTGTGATGGTGCATTCTTCAGTAATCGTTTGGTCATCATTCCAAATATATACATATTAAAAAACCGTTTACTCAATATGGTCTTCATAAATATTTGTGGCTTAACTGGTTACCTCTTTTCCTATTCCATGACATTCAAAGTTATGAAAACTACCCAGCTGCCATTAAGCCAGCAATTTAATGAATGCCTGTGTTTTTTTTCCCTTTCAAATACACAAAGCCTTTTAATAATAAAAAACATCAACTGCAAGTTTATTTTTTAAAGAAATCATGAGAAAACAACAACTAGGACTGTTTTTGCTTTATAAGGGTTAAATAGTAAACAAAGCAAAATATCAACTAAAATGGAAAAAAGGCTGTAGTCATAAGTACAAAACATATACGGCGTAATTTCTTTGATACTGTGATACTGTTCAATATCAAAGTGTGCATTAGCAATTAAATACCAATATTACCAGTGCTAAGAACACATTGATTTCTCTGTCAGTACGCTGCTTGGAATGTTAAAAAAAGCCTAAAATCTAATGCACATAAAAATTTTGCAATTAGTATCATATGTTATACACTGACTGCACAGTAAAACACAAAAAAAACCCATCTATTTGTTGTATATACATGTTACAAAAACTGCAGGACTACAAACAAGAATGTAATTCAGTGATTTAAAATAAAACAAACCCAGACAAAAATGCAAATACCTTCTTAAAGAGTGCTGTGTTTTAACAGTTTGATTAATCACATATTGAAACTACAAATAAAAAAAAGAATACAATCCTTATTTAAACGTAAAAATTAAATGACAATATTTATTAAATAACAAAAGTTACATTAAAATATATTACTGAGGAATTCAGTACCAACATGTACAGTGCTACAGTCTTAAAAGTAAGGCACCCTGGGTGAAGAAACGCTTACCTCAGCAAACAGTCAAACTGATTAGAAATTGTCAAACCTCAATATTAGTCATGTTAGTGCTATTAATTACCATTTATTTGTTAGTATTCTAATAATAAGTAATTATATCTGAACAATACTTTGATCCACCAACCACAAAAGGTGTATTTGTATACTCTAACTGAAACATGAAACAGTAAATGTGTCACTGATCGCTCATATTTAAAATGAAAATGAGCTGAACTAATATGCTGAACACAAGATTAACACAGTAGATGTTGCATTAAATTAATGAGGATTATCATGTGTCTGGAATTAAAACAACAGAAACTAAGACTGTACATTTATTTTGCACTGTCCTTTCTTCTAACTGGCCTTATTACTTGTATTCTGGCTACTCTACCAATATAATGAATGAACTAAATATGCTATACAAATTTAGCAACTAATAAATTTTGTGAGTGATAACAAGAGCATGTTCAGGCAAACAATACATACATACCTGCACACATAACAGACTACTGTTCATTCAAAATCGTACTATACTAATTATCTATGTTCATCACACAAATTAATAATGTGGGAAAACATAGGATATCTTTTCACCAAATAGTCACCAGTCAAGAAAATGAAAGATGCTGACTTTTCCTAAACTAATTTCATTAGCATAGAGGAAAATACATCTAAATTCACTGATCATGGGCAGATGGTTAATTGTATTTGCTTTTAAAACAAGAAGTCAAAAGGACCACTGCAGAGATACTGTAGTGAAAGCAACAGGTAATAAAATAAGCATATCAAGTAATCTTAGTAAATACCTACTTAACTTGTAAATATGAAATTATTTTTCCTTCATTTAGATACATTTATCTTTGAATAACATCTTAATGTGAAATCATTCCAGTGTCATTATTAAATGTAATTAACCATTAATTATCCACTATTATTCACAATCATCTAATAATTTCTTAATTTAAACTGGTATATATAGTAATTGTAGACAAAATGCTTAAAAACCTGTTATAGTAACAGAAAATTACATAATTCCTGCTGGAGACTTCCCAACATTTGTAAACGAAGTATCTACATTGGTATAGGCAGGCAAAAGGATGCTTTCTTAACAGTGTATTATGAGTATGTCTATTGAAGTTTATTTATGCCATCCAAAAATTTTCATTATTTTGCAAAAGTACTGTGGTATTATGCAAAAAATATTACTTGGTAAGGTCGGTATTTTTGTGCACACATATGCTCTGGACGTCCTGTGACAACTAGTGATGGATAAATTAATGATGTGCATAGCATACGAACAAGTGACAAGAACTGAATAAACATCATAGATATATATTGAGTATCTTCAAGGATAAATTTAATCAGCCCAGTTTAGTGTCACAGGGAGCCAGAGATTAACACAGCAGCACTGACTGTAAGGCAAGAAGCAACTATGGTGAACACCACACTTGTCTGTGGTTTGCAGTGCACAATTGTACAGCCAAGCAGAAATTAATGAGCTAAGTACAAACCACTAACATAAATCTATAGATAACAATTTGTTTAGTTTTTATCTATCTATTTACTATAGATATTTTGACATAGTTGAATCTGGTGGCACAGCGTCTAATGTTCACACCTTGAATGTTCATGGGTTGAGGTTGATGGGTAAGGAAACAGGTGTTACTTACTTCACAGCACATGAAGGACTAAAAACTTTTTTGTTAACTGAGAAGTATTCCTGACTCATTTCAAGTATTCAAAGATCTTGCTTACTGTGGCTATTAAAAATTGGGAGTACAAATGAAGAGCAGTTAAGAACCCATGCAGAATACAAACAACTGACATGTACAGCTGCAAACCCCATGCAGGCCCTGGCACAGTGAGTCAGGAATGACAGCTCTGACATTCTGACTTTTTTAAAACAACACTAAACTTTAATATGATTAAAATTAAATGTATGTTTAGTTATTGTCAGATGATTACAGACTAGTACGTTCTTAACCTTTCCCTCCACATGTGTTACCAGCAGCAGCAGGTTGCTTCTTCCCTTACACTCAGTGCTGTTGTGATAATCACTGTCTCCCTATGACCCTAAACTGGGCCGATTAATAATAACACAATAATTATTGCAAAAAACACACAATTATTGAGAAACAACACAATGCCTTTGCAAAATAATGCAAATTTACTTTCGTGTAATAATGCAATAACATTTTTTTTGTGAGTGGTGGGAAAAGGCACTATTGCCTTCACATATTAATATAACATTCTCAGACCCACTAAATCCAATTCAAGGTTATGGAAGGTCAATACCTAACTTGACAACAGTGAGCAGCAAAATGTAGGAAAGAGACTGAAACAGAATGCCAGTCAATTGCTGAACCCACACAAATGCATATATACACTTAGAGGCACACAGACCCACACGCACACAAATCCATAATTACACTCACACAACTGGAAATGCCAATTTACCTAAACAGCATGTGTATGGGGAAGTGGAAGGAAAACATTTCCAATATTTAACAAGACAGAGAATTCAAAATTCATAGTTAGAAAAATCAAAATTGCCCATCTGATCCTATAAACGTTCAAAAATAGGTTATGCATTATTATCATTTATCAATACTATAACACATTGGAGCCTAACCTGATACCCATTAATAATTAGTGTAATGTATCACATAATATTCTCACTAAAATATGCCTTTTAAAATTCACAATACAAAAAAATGATAGTATAAAGTCAGTAATATATGTATACTGTAATCAGATCCTTTTCATAAGATTGTCTAAGTTCTTATTAAATTTTTTCCTCATTGAAGTATAAAACAAACAAACCCATATAAACTATACAAAGATTTCTAGTCACAATAATGAGCCTTTGCTCAAGAAGACAGCTGTACTTTAAATGATGCAGTAGGGGTTGCCTCACATTAAATCAATGCTGTATTTTATATATATATATATATATATATATATATATATATATATATATATATATATATATATATATATATATATATATATATATATATATAATTAAAAAAAAAAAAAAAAGCAACTGGCTGTATAGTATGCCTAAGTAAGAACTGCTGACACCAATTTTTGAAAACAACTGGATTTACATTCAGTTAGTTTTTTTTTTTTTTTTTTAATGATACCACTCCCAGTTCTGACATAACCCAATATTTACAATCCTTTTCTCCTACAATATGCACACACAAAACCTCCAGATCATCTTGAATGTTACTTTCACAATAAATATGATTTAACAATACATATTTTGGGGGTTCTTCATAATACTTTTAAAGAACATATTGCTAAGGCTGGACACAAAAAACACATTATTTTTCAATTCTGCCTCATTATCCTTCCAATCAGCAGTCTTCTACATTGCTTACATCCAATTTGTCACCTGATACAGCTTTCAGAAAGATTTTGTATCCGATTTCTCTCTCACTGGTAACAGCTGTAAAGTCCGATTTCCCAGTACTTGTTAAAGAATGATAATGAAAAGAGAATAATTAATTACAAACAAGTTTTTAGGCATGTCTGTACAGACAGATGCATCTTCCTGCTGTATTTTATGTTTTTTTTTAAATGTGCCTCAAATTAATTAATCCCTTAATGCCAACAGATTTAAGGCAAAAATTTAAAGTTTAATACAACATAACCAGAAAATAGCATACAAGCAGCATGTCTGAAATTGTTGTCTCAGCAACCACAGAATTGTATGCTTCATATTTTCTAATGATTGTAGAGAGAAACAAAGATGTTAAATTCAGGCTCTCAACTACCACTGGATCAAATAAGTGGTGAATTTTCCTATTTTCTCTTGCAGGTCTTCAACTACCACTTTTTTGTTTTCCTTCCATACAAAATATAAAAGATAAAAATAAAAAATTGATTTGTTTTTTATTCCCAGGTGCTCTTATTCAAACTATAAACAAGATATATGATAAAAAGGTAATAAATTAAAAAATGCACCATAGCAAAAGTATGAAATATTTTTTGAGAAAAATCCTTATTGATTTTGTAGCTATACAAGTTTGAAATTTTAGGATTTTTTTTTTTTTAAATACTAAGAATGATCTCCAGCTTTCCAAAGGATCATTGAAGATGATGAGGAGAAAGGTGGACCGATGTGTTATTGTTATTTTCAATTTTCAGGCTTCTAGTCGTTGAATCTCTGGTCTGGATTCCACCTCACCCCGAGACTCTGTCCTGGCACGTGTATATTCACTTGATTGCCCTACATTCATCCTCCGGCTATTCAACTGCCATTTCTTTACTGCCAAAAATGTGTTGAAGGCATACACTATTGTAACCAAGAAGCCAAACACCTATAAAAAAAAAAAAAAAAAATATTTTTAAACAAACCACTAAAAAGAGAAACTACTGGCACAAGCAACAACCTATGAATACATTTTCAATAACGTTTAGACTTTTTTGTTCAGAATTATTTGCACTAAACATTTTTTTTTTCATTTTTGCCAATTGCAAAATTGTAGATCTTGTCATACTTTTGAATATCCCTGGCATATACATTTTTGAAGAACACAGGTTAGGAAAAAAATGGCCATAATTGCAGTACATAAATGTTTTTCTCTTTGTTCCCATCAATGCAAACACATTTTTATTCTATGGTCACCAGGAAAATTCTCTGTTTTTCTCCAGCTTAATTTCAAATTATTAAGACTTTCACTTTTTAATTAAAATCTGTACTCAATACATGTTTCAATATCAAGCTGCTAGATATAATCAAGAAACTTTAAGAACTGGCATGAAGCTGTTCCTGGTATAGGTACTAATGACAACTGAATACATTTTCACAAAATGTAGCAGAAAAGAAGGTCTGAAAAGTATGTCCATGTTTGACAACACAGAACAATATGCACATTCTAATCCTAATGCAGGGTTCTTCAGGTTTCAAGTCTCTGTTTCATATGTTAAATTATGTCTATTTATCTGTACTACTGACAAGAACAACACTGCTATACACCAGAAATTGTTGGGCCCTACCTGAAAAGAGAAACAATGCAGTAGCTTTAGATAAAAGCAGAATATGTACATTCAAGTTAAATGGCTGAGTATATTATTAGTATAGAAACTGGAAATGTAAGAATAAAGAAAAACAAATGATTTATCCACCTGTACATTTCTGAACTTATATTTCTCAATTAAGCTCTTGTGTCCCACAATGCTGATCTCCTAAAGCTTTGCATGCAAATCAGGCACTAACTCTACAAATGACACTGGTCTGCTGCAGGGTACAAGTTGCAATCAATTTTACTTGTATGGGATGTGGTTTTAAAACCGGAACACCTGTAGAGAAAAAAACACAACAACAATGACAGATTGTGTAAACTTCACGCAGTAAGAGGCCAGGCTGGAGCCCACAGTTCTGGGCTTGTGAGGCACCAGTGTTAATCACAGCAGAACCGTATTTTAACAAATGCAATTCCAATATATGTGGTGAGAATATATGTTTATTTTCTATTAGTTTTAATATCCTCTGTATTACATTTATAGCCACAATGATTCTATAATCCTCTCTTTTTCAGCATGACTCTATATCTAAATTTATCTAACTCATGAAATGTATCCTTGCTCCTAATGGGTTGGCATAAACATGTTTCTTTCTGGAGGTTTAAAATGAAAATATTTAAATCTAATAAATATAAGAAATTTTTTACATTTTTCACACTGTTATAGAAAGATGGAAAAATGTTGTTAAAGTTTTTTTTCATTTCTACTTTCAGGCTACTTATGGTCTAGATTCCACATCACCCAGAGAGACTGTCCTGGTACATAGTTGTGGACTTTAAATTGATAAATGTGAGTTTTGTTATCAGTATACACTCAATAACCAATAATGATAAAGTGAAAGCATGTTTTCAGAAAGGTTTCCAAATTTATTAAAAATAAAAAAACTGAAATCTCTCATTTATTTAAATATTCAGACCCTTTACTGTGGTACTCCAAATTGTACTCAGGTGCATCCTATTTGCTTTAATTCCTTGAGATGTGTCTAGAATTTGACTGGAGTCAACCTGTGACCAACTGAATCAATTTGACAAAACTCAGAAAGCCACACATCCTGTGTATATAAGATCCAACAATGCACACTGCATGTCAAAACAAAAAATCAAGCCATGAAGTCCACAGAACTCTCTGTAGACATCCACAATCAAACTGTGGTGAGGCACTGTTCAGGGCAAGGGTAAAACACCATTTCTAAAATTTTAGGTGTTTAGGACCGATGTGTTATTGTTCTTTTCCATTTTCAGGCTTCTAGTCGTTGAATCTCTGGTCTGGATTCCACCTCACCCCGAGACTCTGTCCTGGCACGTGTATATTCACTTGATTGCCCTACATTTTTCCTCCGGCTATTTAACCGCCAAAAATGTGTTGAAGGTATACACTATTGTAACCAAGAAGCCAAACACCTATAAAAAAAAACAACTTTTTTTTTTTTTAAACAAACCACTAAAAAGAGAAACTAATGGCACAAGCAACAACCTATGAATACATTTTCAATAACGTTTTTTTGTTCAGAATTATTTGCACTAAACATTTTTTTTTCATGTTTGCCAATTGCAAAATTGTAAATCTTGTCATACTTTTGATTATCCCTGGCATACATTTTAGGTGTTCCCAGAAGAACAGATTGGAACAATGAAAACTGTTCCTAGAGTAACCAGACAAGAAGGGCATTGGTTCTAACTCATGCTTTGTCAAATGAAATTCAAAGGACTGACAGCATGAGAAAGAAGATGCCTTGGTCTGATGAGGTAAAAATTGAAGTCTCTGGACAGAACTCCAAGCATTAAGTCTGGCAATGCTGATTACATGCCTAATATCATCCCTACAGTAAGGCACAGTGGGCTGCATCATGCTATGAGGGTGCTCTTTGCAGCTAACCTTTCTGAATACGTTTTCACTTTGCCATTATGGGTTACTAAACGAAGACTGATTGGCAAAAATGTATCCATATAAAATTAAATTAATCCACACTGTGTGCAGAAAGTGAAGGGGTATAAATACTCTTTGAACTGAATCAACTATACATTCTATATGTAAAAATAATATGAACATGAATGATTAATACAAATTATGTACAAAATGGACACAAAGAACACATTTTTGCTAATCTTAATAGTCAACATGGTAAAAAAGAAAAAAAGACTAGTAAGCACCCTCCTTTCCAATAACAACACTCCCTAGAGTTAGCATTTGCTCAGCAGAACAAGGGGGTCAATATTAGAAACATAACTCATTCTGCATTTTGAAAATTCAATCAAACCAAAAAAAAAATACATAAAATTTTATAAGCTGTCAAAATATTCGGAAGTCTTGACATGTAAATTATACTTTCTACCTTTGAATTTTGATATATAAAATAAGCAAATGTCAAACATAAATATAATCAGTATACCCTGCAGTAGAACCTGAACAAGATAAAAGACTATTATAAATGAGAAGCAATACGAGAACTACAATCTGCATTGTTTTCAGCTCAATGTCTAATGCTGCTGTAGATGAACTAAAATCATCACTGTTGAAACTTCAAATATGATGAAACAAATCTTCAATTCTTAAGCATTAATCTTACACTTCCACCACACAGGCCCTGGTATTGAAATTAATGTCTGTAGGGGAAGAATGAAACTGTAGTACAGTAGTTATCATTATATTACAGACAAAAGAAAATGTATGATCCATGAAAAGCCACTTCCCAAAATGATCATCTGATAAATGAGAAAGTCTTACTTTGCTTCTACACATAGACTAGGTAGCAGTCTCCTTGGATATTCATTAATCTTTGCAACAATCAATTTCACATGTCCATACATAACACTGTAATCAAGAGCAAATGTACACATTCTCAAACTGGAGGCCACCAAGCATTCTAAAGGAAGTCTTCTGTTACATTTGTTTGTAAATTCCACAACTGGCATAATTGCTATGTGATATTAGGATTGTTGTACAACAAAGTAAATGACAATTATAAAAGAACAACAAACTTAAACAACTGTATTCCACAATTTGTTTTTCAGTTTTTCATGCTAATTTCCACATACAAAAACTGTATTAAAATGCTAATTAAAATCTGTCATCTACACTCTATGAGGTGCTCTTTTAGAATGCAGTTCTGAAGTATTAAACATACTGTGAATCACATCGTGTGCAAGAGGAAATCAATAATCACAAAATAAGTTACCAATGTGTACACACATAATGTCTAACACAGATAAACACAACACAATATTCTCAAACCCATTTAATCCACCTAAGGATCATGGGAGAGCTGCAGCCTTTTCTGGCCGCATCAGCTCAAAGAGGTCCGTAATACAGAAAAAACAATTGGCCTTGCAAAGCATTATAGGACACTGGGGAAAAAACATCTCCTAAACTGTCCAAATTATCAGCAAATTCAACGAACAAGAGCAAACAAGAACACAGCAAATTCACTGTGAATAATGCTTTGGCCAAATTCGCTGATCAACACTAAATGGGTCAACCACTATAGAAACCTAATGTGATTTACACGCTCACTCTAATTATGATAACTAACTGGTGCTAGAGAGTAGGGGTGGGCGGTATGACCAAAATTCCTCAACCCCAAATCAGAAAAAGTTGGGACAGTGTGGAAAATGTGAATAAAAAAGAAAAAAGCAAGTTATAAATTCTCCTCAAATTTTATTTCATTGCAGACAGTATGAACACAAAATAATTCATGTTTTGTTTTGACAACATCATTTGATTTGTAAATAAATATCCATTCTTGCCATTCAGGCTTAGGGTATTAGGGCCACGGTGAAGAAAAAAAAAATACGGACACAGGGACGAAAAAAAAAACTATACGTCGAGAATAAAGTCGACATTTCCACTTTATTCTCGCCGTTTATGTCGAGATTAAAGTCGACATTTCCACTCTTTTCTCATAGTTTACTTTATAATTAAAGTAGAATGTCGTAAACTAAACTTCATCCTAAAATCATTGTTTAATTTACTAGATTTTCTCAAACCCCGTCATAAGTAAATGTAGCACATTAAATGCTTTGTGTTGTGTTCCCCGACCCAGTTGTTAATCACTATGCTCCTTAAACTGACTTCCTCCGCACTAAGAGGAGACAGCGATCACCATACACAATCCATTCACTGTATGATATTCCTGCTCTCTGAAAATTTAGAATGCGAAGATAAATACTTGATATCATTTTCATGATGAAATGCATTAAAGCAGGTATTAAACATGCACGGTAGTGTGGCGGTAGTGCTGCTCCCTCACAGTAAGGGGTCCCAGGTGTACGTTCAGTGTAGAGAACTTTATGGCAGGTGTGATGAGGCTCCGAAAAACTGGATGTATGAATGGGTATCGCACAGGTTTAACTTAAATATTGTTTAAATGTTGGGTTTGTGATCTGGTGGTCGGAGAGACGAACACAGAATTCAATGGATGTTATTCTGAGCAGGCTTTCTTTATTGCACGCTTGCTGTCTCTATCCGACATACCAAAACCCCAATTTCTATCCTTCCTTTTTCTTTCTCCACATAACCAATCACCACACAATAAATGTCTTTGTGAAATTAAAACTAGTTATAAACTTAGCCCACGGAGTGTTCAAAACTTTAAAAATATCTTCGTTATACATGTTTAATTATGCCATCCATTCAGGGTTGTGTCCATCCCTGAACGAGTTGCCAGTACATCGCAGGATGAATACGAGCAAAACACACACAAGCAGGGTCAATATAGCATAACAAAACCCCACATCCTACATGACTTTGAAAGGAAACTGAAGCACGCCGAGTAAACCCACCAGAAAAACATGCAAATGCAAGGCAGGGTACACCCGGGACACCCTTGCTGCGAGGCAGCAGTGCAACCGCCATGCCGCCGTGCCCCCACATGATTAATACATGCTTTAATGCATTTCACCATGAAAATTATATCAAGTATTTATTGTGGCATTCTAAATGTTCAGACAGCATGAATATCATGTGAATGGATTCTGTGCGGCGATCGTTGCCGGTGCCTCCTCTTAGTGCAGAGGAAGTAAGTTTAAGAAGCTCGGGGAACACTTAACACAAAGCATTTAATGTGCTATATAACTTATGACGGGGTTTGAGAAAATCTAGTAAATTAAATATTCATTTTACGATGAAGTTTAGTTTACGATGTTCTACTTTAATGACAAAGTACGAGAATAAAGTCAACATGTCATCACAATATTACACAGTACCCAGGTACATTACACTGTATTGAAAACAAATAAAACAAGTACAACTTGGCTTGCAGTATTATCCAGTAGTATAGAAACAGTATTTACACATCTGACCTTTTAAAACTAAAGCATCTCCAGGTGACAGACGTGACTCCTTTTTTTCGGCTCTCTGTCCATTTTCACCGTGCGGCATACCTATGCTACCGCCCACTATTTGGTGGTGTAGCAGTGAAAAAGAGCCCTAGTGCAACAAATCTGTGTTTAGCGGTGTAACAGTGAAAAAGGTCCCCACTTGAACAGTTTCCCGCTGCGCCACGTTCCGAACATCGTTTAGGCAATTTAAACCGGTGTTGCGATATAAGAAAAATCCATATCATAAAAAAAATAAAAAACGGTTTTCGGTATGAACCGGTATACCGCCCTGCACTACTAGAGAGTATAATTATTTTTTCTAGTCTAATGTGCCCATAGGAATTAGGTATGAGGAGAATATTTAGCAAAAGAAATCACATTCCACTAATGCACTGTAGAATATAGATTTTGCCAAATGGTAAACTTCAAACTGGCGAATGGACAGGAATGGACCAGGAATTACACTACTAGTCAAAGGTTTTAGAGCACCTCAGTTTTTTTCCAGTTTCCTTAAAATTGAATCAGTTGAAATGCAATAAATGACACAAAATGGTGAAAACGTAAGCAGTAAACTGCCAGAGGTTTAAATTTAAAGTTCAGGTTATCAAAAACTGAAAAAAGGAAATATCAGAATATTACAAATGGGCCTTCTTCGGGGAACAATTAATAACTTACAACCTACAGATGTTCTGCAGAAATTCAAGCAATTTAAGCCTTGCAAGGTGAAGCAAACAATTTGCACAGATGTCCCAACTTCTGTTGATTACTTAAAAACACTGTCTGAAAGCTGAGTTGGAATAGACTATGTTACTACACCCTCTGAAGTACTACTTGGAAAATATTGCAGTGATAATGGCAAGAATACAGCAATTAACAAATGAAATGAGATAGAGCATTACCCTTAGAAGTACAGGCCTTTCATTTAGAGAAATTACAAAAAAAAAAATAAAAAATCGAATTGTTAGTGAGTACTGTGTCCTAAACAATCCAAAGGTAATTGGAAACTGGAAGAAACTCTGATAGGAAGAGATCTGGCAGACCCAAAGTCACAACTCAATCAGAAGACAAGTTTCTGAGAGTCAACAGCTTACGTGACAGGCACCTAACAGAACAACAGCTTCAAGCACAGCTTAACAATGGCTAAAAATGCACGTTTGTTTCTACTGTGAAGAGTAGTTTTGTGCTACAGGTCTGACAGGGCAAGTGGCAGTAAGAAAGCCATTCTTTAAAGGACAAAAGAAAGACTGGACAAAGAAAAACTGGAAAAACTGTGCTGTTCTTTGGACCGGCTGTGTAATTTGTCAAAAACACTACTATTTTCCACACAACTACTTTTGCATATGTATTCCAATTATAATACATGCTAAGCAAAGAAAACTATGGATGAGAAATTAGAACAATGACAGAATCAAACATGAAGCAGCAATCACATCACATATTTTACAAATTTAAAAACTGGCTTCTTCAAGATAAATTTCACCTATTTCACAGATTCTCCCAATGCTCTGAATCATATAAATGTTATGCTATTAGAATACTTTGCTTTTAAAGAGCATTCACTTCCTATGAGGTTTTATTATTATACAACATTGAATCACACTGGATTTGGCTTTTTGACATAGTTCTATAGAAAAAGACAATCAAATGTCAAAGTGAACACAAATCTCTGCAAAAAGGTCTAAATTAATTACAGATATAAAACACAAGATAATTGATTACAAAAGTATTCACCTCCATCAAGCCAGTGTTTAGTAAACTCATCTTTGCCAGCCATGGCAGCATGAGTTTATTTGAACTGGTGTATCAGCTTTGCACATCTGCATTTTTCCCCATTCTTCTTTGCAAAACTGCTTTGTAAGGTTGAATGGGGATCGTGACAGAACAGCCAAGTCAAGTCCGGCCACAAATTAACAAATGGATTAAAATTTTGGCTCTGACCTGGCCGCTCCATGACATGAATGTAGTTTTTAAGCCATTCCGTGAGCTTTGCTTGGAGTCAATGACTTTGTGAAAGAAAAAAAAAAAAAAAGATTTTCTTGCAGACTATCAGGCTTTCCTCCAGATTTTCTCTGTATTTTTCCTGCACTCACTTTACCCTCACAAGCCTACCAAGGTCTATTGCAGAGAAGCATCCCCTCAGTATGATGAAGCCTTTACCATGCTTCATAGTGGGGCTGGTGCATTTTTGATAATGAGCAGTGGCTGCTGGCCAAAAAGCTCTATTTTGGTCTCACCAGACCATAGATCTTTCTTCCAGCAAACTTGAAAGTCCCCCATGTATCTTCTTGCAAACTTTAGCCAAAAGAATTTAACAGACATTATTATATATTTTAATCCTTCATGTGCTGAGTTTTACTTTAGTTTTCATCCAGCTATTTGATACACACACACATATTATTATTAGTAATAACTTCCATTTCTTTGTGCGAATGCGATCTGTACTCTCTGTTGTTCGACACCTTCGAATTGTAGTACTGTCATCTTTTTTTTAACTTGCTCTGCGTGTGTATCGCGCCGTTTGTTTTGAGCCTTTCGAATTCCACTGCTGTCATAATCTGTAACCTGCTCTGCATGAGTATGTTTGGACCTGCCTTTGTCTTTTATTTCTGAGCCCGTTTGGACCTGCAAGGTTTTCAATTCCACTTGTCCCGGGCTGATTATTACTTTCCTTGCCTAGGTCACCGTCTCACAGATGTCAGTATGACGTGACTTGACCATGACTTGACCATGTCACAGGAAGAAAGTGTCTCTGCCTCTCTGAAGTGTCTCTTTGTCTCTCTTCCAGATCACGTCCTGTCGTAAGATTTTTTTTTATAATAGAGATATATATTATATATATATATATATATATATACACATATATATATATATACAGTATATACACAGAAAGTGTGACCTGGAGTAGCAGCCATTGTTATCAAATTTGGCTGTGTTTCTGATCAGCTTCATGAAGGTTCAATCAGGGCTTAAGATTTAATAACAAATGCTGGTCACTGAAATATGCAATTTTTCCTTCAAAAGAAATAAGATAACAAAAGTAAACCACTGTTTGAAATGCATTACATTTTATTATAAGCAACTATGTGACATATTTTGTTAATTTTAACAAAACTGCCAATGTTCTTTTTTTTTAATTTTGGCTTTCTTTTATGCATAGTACTTAAAATCCCAGCCACTGTAGCTGGTAACTATTTTAGAGTTACCATAGGTCTCTTTATGGCTTCTCTTGCTGATTCATTCCGTTTCTGTGGATGGCCTGCTCTAGGCGGAGTTACGGCTGTGCCACAATCATTCCATTTCTTAATGAATGACTTAACTGGTGCTTTTCAATCAGGCTACCATGGCTGGCAAAGGTGCATTTACAAACAACCTTTTTTTGTGTTTTATGTGTGTAATTAATTTAGAGGGGTGGCATGGTGGCGCAGTGGGTAGTGTTGCTACCTTGCAGTTAGGAAACCCGGGTTTGCTTCCCGGGTCCTCCCTGCATGGAGTTTGCATGTTCTCCCCGTGTCTGCATGGGATTCCTCCGGGTGCTCCGGTTTCCTCCCACAGTCCAAAGACATGCAGGTTAAGTGCATTGGCGATTCTAAATTGTCCCTAGTACGTGCTTGGTGTGTGTGTGTGCACCCTGCGGTGGGCTGGCGCCCTGCCCGGGGTTTGTTTTGTGCCTTGCGCCCTGTGTTGGCTGGGATTGGCTCCAGGAGACCCCCGTGACCCTGTAGTTAGTATATAGCGGGTTGGATAATGGACGGATGGATGAATTAATTTAGACCAATTCACACAGATCTGTTTCAACTTTGACATTTCTATTGATCAATCTCAAAGTATTCAATGTGATACTTTTTATAGGTACTGTAATTAAGCTCATGAGCATGCTATTCCAGTTTTTTTGAAATATGCTCCAATTAGACTAGCATGCAAGAACTCTGAAGGTTTATGTGGTGTAAATGAGAGGCAAGTTCAAAACTAGTTTCTAAGAAACTGATTTGCTGATGTTCTCTACATGCAGTAAAACCAAACAACATTGCAATTTTTTTCCTATGAATTTATGAATCACTGATATAAGGAAGTCTCTGGTAAAAAGGAAAAGAATGAATGATGAGTATATAACCAATAACTAGTAGTAGTTTGTAAGCAAATAGGAAAGTAACAAAAAAAACAGTATGTGCTGTCTTCTATAACACACTAGCTGCCTTGCTGTGAGCAGAAAGGCTGTACATTACAGAGACACAATGTAGAGGTAGTGTTTTGATTAGAAACGCAAGAAAGGGATGGGATCTCTCCTTAGCATTTTGTAGTGAAAGAGGCATGGCAGGCAACAAGTTCATATCAAATACACACTGACGGTGCACTAACAAGCAGGGTAAGACACTATGTGGGGTGACTTCTTCAGTTTTGTATTTAGAATTAAGTCCAATCAACATATACTTATATAAAATGTATGATTTTCATTATTTTTATATTATACTAGGGGGCTCTGCCCCCTGTTCGCTTTGCTTGCCCACCCCTAGGTTTGGTTTCCCGGATATACAAGAGATTGTTATTTTCATAGGGAATGTTACATATGAATTCTTTTCACTTTTACTTTAAAACTTTTGTAAATAAAATATTTGGAATCAACTTTTCTTCAAGATTGCATTGAATTTTGATTCCGTGTTTGGACTTGCATCGTGTCAACGCAACATATAACTGCCTGTGAGTGAATATCGTTTCTTTCTCTCTAATAAATAAAACGACTTTCTCGAATGTTTGTCCAAGCTCTTTCTTCTTCGCTTTGTCGTTGACGTGTCATCTTGAACGTATAAAATTATTGTCCTGATATGATTTATAAGAGCTGAGAGCGCAGGAAGCGTGTCTGACATAAGCAATTACATGACTGACGTTAGATGACTGTGGTCTTGTTTGAAAATAGTTGTAAGTAGGGCATGACTTGAAAGAATCTCATGCTAAAAGTCTCTGTTTCACGGGACTTCATACCACAACAAAGTTTTTGGAATCTTTTAATTCTCACTGGCAACATGAATTAGACGATCTATAAGTCTTTGACTTGAACAATATATTCGATCTCTTTTCGCTGTTCCGTTATTTCACCGAGTAATAATTTCCATTTGTTTGCGCTAATGCGATCTTTCCTAACCTTTTTTTGAGACTTTGGAATTTTCATACTTCCATTATATCTAACCGGCTGTGCATGTGTACCGCACCAACATTTTTGAATGCTTTATGACGTTCTACTTTGTCATCTACTCTTTGTCCTTTGTTTCCCACCCCGGGTGTGGTTAAATCTGTTTCTCGCGGGACATATAACACTGCTGATGTTGTGAAGGGGGGGGGGGGGGGGTATTGAACGCATGCTATGGAGATACGGCCGGATCAGCTGCTGTCTGTCTGCTGCTCAAGTGTCTTATAATAGGTTTATTAAAGTTAATATACGCATACCTCTCAAAAGACTACTTTTATGTTATGTTTTGCATTTTCCACACTTGATAATTTGCTCATGTATAAGCTGCTGTATTAGATTCCTGACACTCATGCAAACTCCTCCAATAGACCATATATGTATGAAAGAGGCTTCTGAAATTATCTACAAATCAATAACCTCAAACTATGCAGGAATACCAGAACAGATAAAGCAACTGTACCAGGGTTAATTGTATTACAACTAGTAATGCTATTAACCCTGATGAGATTTTATCTTGACCCAACTAAGAAATAGTCCATTTCCATTTTCAAGGAATTCATTTGGAAAAGTACCAAGTTAAAGTTATCTCATGTAACCTGCTTAGACAAACAGAAAATATCTAATTTGATAATGGCACAAAGATTAATATTTGACTTGCTCAAGTAACACATCCCGCAAAAGACTTTTCTTGAGAAACTTCTGCTAGTGTGACAAAAAGTTATATTATATACAGATGAATTTAAAATATCTAAGTTAGCTTAATTTTAAATCTTATAATGTCAAAAATGTACAATACTACACTGATGGTTGTGAAATCCTAGTAAATTATCAATGCCACATCTGTGTTAAAAGATGTAATGTGATTGTTGTACCACAAGGGTGCAGCGAATATACTTGAGAGAACTCATCTAGTCCTTCAAATATGTTTTTTTTTTATTTTAAACTTTAATTTGTGTAACTTGCTTATGACAATGGTAGATCTATAAAAAAAGATGACAAATAAATAAAATCTATTTATTTAAGTTATGTAAAATACTATTTGTTGACAAAAATAGTATTCAACTGATCCTAACTTTGCTGTTGAAATCAGACTAAATCACAGCTAAAGCAATAAATGTAACCATTGCCTTGCAATGATAAGTCCACTAGGTCTTAAAATGCCTTACTAATACTTTGTTTTCCATTTTTTGCCTGTGCAACCACCTGTTTTAATTTACTGATTTTTTTTTAATTCAATGTGTGGAATTTATTTAGATATGCTGTAAATTGTTCAAAGGTAAAGTAATCATTTTTCAAATTCTGGTCCTTTCTTTACCATCATCAACTCTGTAACCGTAATCAACACAGACCTCAATATTAACATTTGCAGTGCACCACTTGGTGTGGGATTCATAAAAGCAATGTTAAAGTTTGTGATGCACCATCCTTTGGAATAACAAATGCAACAGATTTTATTACTAGAAATGTTTGTGAATGGCCAGACACACACATAGAAACATATCCTTTTATTAAGGTGGATTTTACAAGGAATATAGTAAAAACATTTTCAAATGAGCTAATTTGAGGAATGGATTATTTTAATACGGAGTCCTTGGTGTTGCCTCAGAATGTGGAAGGTAACTAAAAATTATATTTTACCCAAGTTTATTACCCTTAAACGTGTTGCATTTAGTATATGATTATTGTTAATATTGGAAATAATCTTTGTATACAGTATTCTGTGTTTTTTTTTTTTCCTTTCTGGTGCAAATAGCTCTAAATTCGAATAAATAAGCCCAGAGAAAATATGATCTTACTTGGCGCAACTTGGAGCCAGGACAATAATATTGAAGGGAAATGCATGACTAATGAAAACATTGAAATGTAAAGGACTAGAATTAAACCTAGCTTTTCTGGTTAAAAGGAGGAATGCTAACCATCACCCCAAAAGGATGGGGGAGGGGTTGGTTATGCGGTTAGACAGAACATTAAATGTCAAACACGCAACCTATTGTGTGAATACATGTGTACCAAATTTCAAGTATGTGGCTTGAGAAACAAAGCCATAGATAAAGATCAGAAGTTGTACTGTATAAATATTGAGTTTCAATTTAAAATTTATTTTATATTTAAAGTTCACTTTAAAACATTTAATACATCTGGATTACGAGAAGAAAATAATCATACATACAAAGGCAATCGGGTCGCAGATGAAAGGCAGACGATGAATGCAAAAACAACATTTACTCACTTAAATTTAAAATGCTATTATGAACCTATACTGTATAGTAAGAGAGCAAAATCATAACTGGGTGATTACAGCCAAATTCTAAAGATATGCTACTACTTGTAGTCACTGCATCCTACATCTGGTCATTGTCCATTTGCCGTTTGCATGTTCTTCCCACATCTGCTTGTGTTTTTTCCACATACTCCCTTTTCTTTACATATCCCAAAAGAAAGGTAAATTAGATTAATTGTTAATTCCAAATTGTCCCTTTTCTAGCCCTCGTAAAAACTGCCACAACAAAGTCTTGTTTTATTATTTAACTTTATGTTTTACTAACTGTGTTTAATTACTTGGCTAATCTAGCCGAAATTAAGGAAGTAACCCCCAATCCCCATTTACACTCTGATTATACAAGAAATCTGAAGATAAGTCTAACAGTCACTAAAAGATCACTTTATCACATACCTCATGCCTAACATCTGCTAGAAACAGTAATACAGCTTTGGTTAAACACATGCAATAACTAATACTGGAAGTAGAGAAGTCATTATCTTCTAATTCTTTACTAATATCAATATTTAGTAAAAATGCTGACTTAGCTGTATTTAGAATTTCCATGCAATAAAAGAAGCTTCCTCATGCAATGAACACATTATCTAAAACATACACATTTTCAATATCGCCTCATGCCAATGGCCAAGTTTTCCTACAGTCAATAGTGATGAGAAGTGAGCCCTGTTCAAACGTGTGGCCTGAGTCAAGGTTATTTTAGTTTTATTTTTAAACAATTTTTTTAATATCTATGCTTTTTTCCCTGTCAGTTTTTAGCTTAGTTTCAGTATACTTTTATTAAGTTTTGACCATTTAATTTTTTGTTTTCATTTTTGTTGATTTACCATGACAAGCTTTTATTCTAAGACAATCGTTTCATTTTAGTTTACATTTTATGTTACAAAATAGCTGTCTGCTGAAGATTAACTATGATAACATAGCAAAATTATTGTGGAAACATTCAGTTATAGTCATAAGACTCAGTAAGGCTTTGTTTTTGCTCCAGTCACCTGTACAGAGTTATCTTCTGAATATTTTATACTAGCTGTCCCCCGCGGCTCTGCCCACGTAGTAGTGAAACAGGACAAACTTTAAAATGTATTAATATTGATAGCTTTTGCATCCGAAGGCCTCCTGATATACAATATTTTTGGTTTTGCTATCGGGGCAAGAATGTAGCTGTGATCTCTTTGCCAAAAATGTAAAAAGTTGGCAAGGCATCTCTGGCCAAGCGGAAGGTAGGTACGCTCCAACGTCAAATGTTGCCACTGTATCTGATCATGTTCAGCTTTGATGGGAGAGTGTCCCCCAAGTGGGGAGAAGAGTACATGGCCGTGATATCTCTGCCAATGAGCATGTACCCTCTAAAACACATGTAGCTGTGATCTCTCTCTCAAAAACTTCAAACATTACTCTTTAACAATCTCTAGATGATAATGTCTGCTGAACAAACAGGTATAGCTAGCTAAGCAGAGGCAAGGTATACTCCAACACATGGCGAGAGGTAGAGCGACTCGAACGGAGGCTGATATGTGAGTGAGGATGGCCCCACCCGGCTCCCTACTCCTGAGGTCCCACCTCCTCCTCTCGTCAGCCCGCAGCCTGTCTCTCGGATTTGAACGAATAACTTGGTGTCGCAACCGAACTATAATACTTAGCGTGATGACAGAAGTCACAAAATCAACCGGAACGTTCAAGCAAATTATACAATTATATATATATATATATATATATATATATATATATATATATATATAATATATATATATATATATATATATATATATATATATATATATATATATATAAATAAATAACAGAGAGAGAGAAAGTGTGTCATTCATGTTATAGATGTTCACGATATCTCATAAAGGCAATTAGTTCACACAACTTCGTAGACATTCAATGAAAAGTAATGCCATTTTTATCTTATTTTGTAGGTTTGTGTTATTTCAGCATGTCACTTATTTATTTATAAAACTAATTTGACAGTGTTTTTACATTGACTGGGTTCTTCAATGTTAAGCTCCACTGACCTGAAAGCTACATTATCAATTATATGCAGTTGCATTATCGAAGCATTCCTGGATAGTATCGTCACCGTTTTTGTGTCCTACTCCCAGACAATACACCTTCAAAACATGTTTTGTCCTTGCAGCTGACAACCCTCATGGTCATTACGGTAAAAAGGCATACAGTGCACAGCCATTATTGACGAAAGGAGTTACATTCAACATTTCAACTGCTGAACATATTTCAAAGAACATATCCCATTAGCATATTTCCAGTGGTTCCTTTAGCAAGGAAAATTTAACTAGTCAACTGAGGAGAAAAAAGGAAAAAATAGAACAACTAAAATCACATTTTCACTTAAAATCACTCTGTAAACAAGCAGCTTTCAAGTGTTCCCTTTTTTCCCTTCAGAGCTATGAAAATAAATGAGTGCATTAACAAAAGCCAAAAAAATGTCAACATACATTGCTGACAAGTTGAGAATAATCCAGTAATGAAAATAAAGTATCATTTATGTCTTTTAACAAGTGCAGTTTATTTACTCATTTATTCTTATTGTAAATAAAATATTGCTGTTTAACTAAGACACTCTTTTTCAACATACTGTCTCTTTTCCACGTTTCCATTAAAAATACCCAGAATTTTTGGACTATCCATTTATTCATCCATTCTCTAAACTAGTTTATAGAGAACAGGGCTGTGGGAAAACAGGGAAAATGTCATGTGTGATTAAATAGAAAACTTGTATGTCAGGAAAAATCAATCTTGAAAGCACACTTTGGCCTTTTAATAATTATTTTGAATGACCAGTCATGCTGTGCAATAAATGGGGCAATACAAATTTTTTGGTTGTACTGTATACATTGCCTAGTATAGATACAGGTGTGGCAGCAATGCTGATGGGCAGCAAATTGGAGAGCCCAAATAACTGCCCTGTGCACTGGATCCACATCATGCTGTAACAGTACCTTTTTTTACTCACGTCACACCGTAGCTTCGTAGAACACAAACTAGCACTGGGTTGGTTTAAATTGTGACACCAAGTCCTAAAATATTACCCTTCACTCCTCCTATTTTTTAACACCTCATTCAATTGTCTGACCTACAGAAAATCATGTTTTACTAATGCACACTAACTTAAATCAAACCAAACTTCAACAAAAGGTTTTTGCGACATACAGTATATGCACTTGTCAATACACTTTGCACTGCATCTCTGTCCTGCTCGCTGTAAAACATTCTGTGGGGAGCCTGCAGCTTGTCCCTCAAAGGTTTTATTCTTCTTTTTCATTTACATTAATAGACTAGCACCTTGTCCAGGAATATTTTCAGTCCTGTATACAGTACTGCTGACTTCATGACCAAATGCACCTCATTTACGTCATTGTATTCAATTAATGAAGCTATAACAATTACCAATAATTTCGACAAAGTTTCAACTGTTTTTTTTTATCCATCCAGCCATTTTCTGGATGCAATTAATTAAATGCAAGTTGCCTATCCTGGTAACAATGAGATGAATAAAGCACTCCACTGCTGGCCTCCTTTACCCCTACATTCTAACACCAATGTTCTCCCACACAGCACTAATTTCACTGAAACTATAATAAATAACTTATTATTTTAAGAGTCATTCAAAATAACACTATGAGACAGATGGGAACTAACAACCCTTTAACTTCATACATATGTATCTGCACCTCTGTGGAAAAATACAAGCACAGAAAGGAAAAACAAACACAGGAAAAACAAACTGCATATGGGCAATGACAGCAATCTATATTACTAAACTACAGTTTAATTTATGCACGGACGGCGGACGCACCGACGCGCATGCGCACTGCGCCTCAGCACTCCAGAGTCAAACCCAGCGGCCTCCCAGAGTCGGTAGGTGGCACCCAAACAACACAACCTGTAAACTAAACTTGCTCTAATCCACTGTGCCAGCAGTCAGTGTGGCATATTTGAATCACATAACGGTAATTCATGGAAAGAGCTCAACAATTAGTAATACAAAACCGAGCCCGTACTTCCCAGAGTCAGTACGTGGCGCCCAAACAACAGAACCTGTAAACTAAACATGCTCTAATCCACTGTGCCAGCAGTCAGTGTGGCATATTTGAATCACATAATGGTAATTCAGTACTAAAAGTAAGTCAACTAACGGAAATACAAAAACGAGCCCGTATGGATAAAAACGATGAACAAAGGCGCCCACAACCCGTTTCTGAAACAGCACAGGCAAAGGAGTCACGGCTCCAGAAAGAAACAGCTCAACGATTAGAAATACAAAAACGAGCCCGTATGGCTACGACCTGTGAATTAAACTTGAGGTGAAGCGTGCACGCCAGGTTGTACAGCCGCCCGAACGCGACTGCCCACACCACTGCATATACCACCTTCGTTTAGTAATGTAGCCCTCCATGCCCGGATCCGCCGCCATGGTCACTTCAGCACGCGAATCCGCCGCCGTCAGCAAATGACTTCTGGCTGACGACACAGCCATAGAAAAACAAAAAAGAGGCTACATGGATAAAAAAAAATAAACGAAGGCGCCTACAACGCGCTTCTGAAACACCAGAACCAGATGAGTCACAGCTCCAAAAAGAAACCGCTTTAGTACAAATATGTTTATTTAATTAAATAAAAAATTTCCCAGGACGCACCCACCCTCCATGATATTTCCTCCCTCCAAATATCGGACGGAACAGAAACTGATTGCCATTCTTGGATTTGCGATTCTTTCGAGAATCGCGGGATTACAGGTTGGAATTATAACCTCGACATTGGATCATTGAGGTAGCAGCGCCAACAAGTGTGTTTTTCATGTTCAGTCAGTAGCTAATTTGTCTCTTAAACTACAATGAGAGTAATTATGTCATGATTAAATACATGAAAATCAATAAACTCCACCATTTAATCTCACACAGATTAAGGAGAGGAAAAAAACAGTGGAAAGTGTAACCTGAGCAAGTTTGGAACAAACAATACAAAATATTGCTTTCATAACTCTGTTAAATGCAGAAATTGTGAACTAGTTAACACACAAGCAAAAACATGTTTTAAAAATTCTCAAACCCCCTTAATCCACTTCACAGTCATATCCTGGCAGCAGCAGTTACAAGACAGGAACCAGCCCTGGACAGTCCATTAGAAAGGAAACTACATAATGTTACTGAACATACAGTCACAACAGTGATAAAAATCTGCCTACCACCATAGTATAAATTCAACACGCTGTACACACACAAAAAAAAAGAGGCACCACTGTATTTTCACTGGTAAATTTTTAAGCCTAAGATTTGTTCACCATTACTTTACCTGTTAAGAATGTGTTAGCCTTACACAAAGACTGTGCTGATTTAATTAAAACAGATATGGTGCTTATTATGCTTTTTGTCCAGTATATATTAAGCAGCAATTTGTTCGAATCCACTCCTAAAAAGGCAAAGTCATTTGTGTATGTGAGTATGCTTATGTTTTTTCATCCACTTTCATGCTTCCTAACACTACTGAAAAGAAGAATGCTCCCATCTTTTGTATACACATGCTTAAATAGCATCTCTAAATGACCAGCATATATGTTCCTCCTTGGCCAAAGAACAAGACACCGATTGCACTCTGCACTTACACGAACCTCTGTTAATTAAACTCAACCAGAAATACTGCTTACTGGGCATTCTGTCCTATATATAGTAAACAGTACGATGTTCATATCTCTACCTCTTTGAGCCAATCCATGCTAGGATCAACACTGCCTGGCAACTTTGTGCCAACATTAACAGATTTATGTAAAAAAAGTAAATAATCATCCACAAAAGCAGTCAGCAAAGCTTCTCTCTCTCTCTCTCTCTCTGGATCACAGGTAAAGTGAGCCAATGTTACAGTACTTTTTGTTTTGGTGAACTTATTTTCTCTGTCATCCTTTTCTGAACAATTTTAGAAACTAGCAGAATAATGCAGAAGAATATACAATGAAGAAAAAAGACAAATGTCAACAATATTAATAATAAAACACATTTATATGAAATTTCATTTTAGTGTCACTAAAATTAATTCAAAGCAGAAACCTTTTGTATTGGACAGAGTTGCCAATATTCTGCAACCTTTGTCCTTCCTTAAAAAAATAAACAAAGGAGCAGGAAGAATTTAAATAAAAAAACTAGGCAGTCATGGAGCAGGCTCAGCTTTTACACTGACTTTTTTGATCATAAGTTGTATGTAACTTGTGAGTTATTTTCTTCTGCTTTTGACCTAGAATTATATGTAACTATATACTTTTTCTGAATGTAAAGTATTAACAGGCTTTTTGTTTATTCTACAGTGCATCCAAAAAGTATTCACAGCACATCACTTTTTCCACATTTTGTTATGTTACAGCCTTATTCCAAAATGGATTAAATTCATTTTTTTCCTCAGAATTCTGCACACAACACCCTATAATGACAACGTGAAAAAAGTTTACCTGAGGTATTTGCAAACTCATTAAAAATAAAAAACTGAGAAATCACATGTACATAAGTATTCACAGCCTTTGCTCAATACTTTGTCGATGCACCTTTGGCAGCAATTACAGCCTCAAGTCTTGTTGAATATGATGCCACAAGCTTGGCACACCTATCTATCCTTGGCCAGTTTCGCCCACTCTCACTTTGCAGCACCTCTCAAGCTCCATCAGGTTGGATAGGAAGCGTCGGTGAACAGCCATTTTAAGATCTCTCCAGAGATGTTCAATCGGATTCAAGTCTGGGCTCTGGCTGGGCCACTCAAGGACATTCACAGAGTTGTCCTGAAGCCACTCCGTTGATATCTTGGCTGTGTGTTTAGGGCCGTGGTCCTGCTGAAAGATGAACCATCGCTCCAGTCTGAGGTCAAGAGCGCTCTGGAGCAGGTTTTCATCCAGGATGTCTCTGTACATGGCTGCAGTCATCTTTCCCTTTATCCTGACTAGTCTCCCAGTCCCTGATGCTGAAAAACATCACCACAGCATGATGCTGCTACCACCATGCTTCACTGTAGGGATGGTGCCAGGTTTCCTCCAAACGTGACGCCTAGCATTCACACCAAAGAGTTCAATCTTTGTCTCATCAGACCAGAGAATTTTCTTTCTCATGGTCTGAGAGTCCTTCAGGTGCCTTTTGGCAAACTACAGGCGGGCTGCCATGTGCCTTTTACTAAGGAGTGGCTTCCGTCTGGCCACTCTACCATACAGGCCTGATTGGTGGATTGCTGCAGAGATGGTTGTCCTTCTGGAAGGTTCTCCTCTCTCCACAGAGGACCTCTGGAGTTCTGACAGAGTGACCATCGGGTTCTTGGTCACCTCCCTGACTAAGGCCCTTCTCCCCCGATCCCTTTGACTAATAGGTCTGCTATTACCCAAAAGTATGTTGTGGGCCTGCTATATATAATCAGAAACCAAGATTGAAAATCATGCCCAGCTTAGCAGCATTGGCTAGGGGGCCCTAACAAGGTGGTATAACATTTTGAGGGACCTTGGCTGAAAAAAAGATTTGGAAACCCTGTTCTGTATTATTATGTGTAGTCATTACTTCCACTTCCTCTTTGAAAGGCATATCCAACTTTTTTAGTATTTTTCATATTCAGAGGAAGACCGTGATACTTTCATCCACATTTTTAGGTTCTCCTGATTTAAGTAAAAATCAACGACATGAGTCACATCACCACAGTATGCCTTGCAAATGGTGAAAGAAGATACTGTTCTAATGTAAGAATCTTTATATATAACTTGTTTACTGGGTGCGTTTTTTTTTCAAAATTAAACATTACTGTAATATGACTATACTACAGATGTACTTACAAAGTTTCCTAAATAAATAAGTCTGAAACTTTACCAGCTCTTTCAACAAAACAGAAGACATAACAAGAAAATTGTCACCTTACCACTGCAGTAATTTCAGCTCCCAGTCGATGGTTCAAAGCTGCCAACACAACTGATGCAAGGAAGAAGAAAAACATACTAACTCCAGTGTTAACCAGATCCTGTCAATAAGAAAGGAACGATTAGTCAAAATTTACAGTATTACAAAAAATAGAAGAAAGTAGCTGCATGTTTTGGCAGAGTATAATTAAACTTTTTTAAGCGCATGACCAAAAATTACTATTCTGCTCAAATTATAACCACACAGGAAGCCAGGCAGAGACTGCAAATATTCACTTCTGTCTGAACATATAGAAGGTTAAAATCAGACACTGCAAATACATATTCTATGTTGAATTACAGTAGCAGAATATAATGATGTGCATTTTTATTTGGAAGCATTCTGGGAGTAAAACAGCAAAATTATTTTTGTTGGATATAATTACACAGCTACTCTAAAATGGATAACTGGATTAGAAAATGAATAACAGAATAGCTGGATGACGTTAATTAATGTGACTTCATGAA